>NC_090319.1:286439877-286749310 GCF_040869045.1 Eurosta solidaginis | reverse complement strand
CTCTGAATCTTTACCCTTTCAGTGTATTCCACGGGTGCGTCCGCATTTGCCAAATGAGCCAACCTTTCAACATCCGAAGCAAACTCCTGAAATGTCTCATTTGCTTTTTGGTAACGGTTTTGCAACTCAATTTGGTATATCTGTTTTCTTTGCTTGCTTCCGTATCGCCTCTCTAGAGCACTCATCAAAGTTTCGTAGTTGTTCGGCTCTCACTCGGGAATCGTCTGCAGGATTTCAGCAGCAGATCCTTTCAATGCTACGAATAATGCAGCAACTTTATCTTCAGCATTCCAGTTGTTCACTGTTGCGGTCTTATCAAACTGGAGCTTAAATACCTGGAAAGGAACAGAGCCGTCAAAAGATGGAGTTTTTACCTTCGTATTGCTTGCTGAAACAACTGGGTGAATTAGGGCCAGCTCCTGTATACGACCTTTTTAAGCATACACCTCAGCCTCGATTTTGTTTTCAAACTGCATTATTTTTTCGTCCATACGGGTTTCTAGTTTTGCAGAGATCTGCGATGTTACCTGTGCTGAAATTTGTTCCGACATTTCGGATATACGTGCCTCCTGTGTTTCAATCCTGGATGTTATTTGTGACGACATTTCGGATATACGTGTCTCTTGTGATTCCATTTGGGATACCATATATGTCTTCTGTTCTGCCAGTTGAGATGTTATATTTGTCTTTTGTTCTTCCAGTTGGGATGCCATTGTCGATGTTTGAGCAGATATTGCAGCCAAACTCATGTTCAAGTCTGTGCTCGTAACTGTCTGCGATGTTTCGTTTTTCTCTTAAATTTTTGTTGTTGTCTCGTCCCCATCAGGATAAAAGATATACTCGTCCACATCAATTCCTTGCGACTCCATTACCTCTCGTAGCCGTGCATGAAGTTCGATCTTATTGCCGGTTGTATTCAATCCACGGTTCTCCAACTCCTTTTTCAATTGCTGGATCTTTAATTCACTTAACTTTGCCATGTCCTTGTTGTCCTCTGGAATTTACTCAACAATTCCTCTTCTGACACCAATTGTAACGAATTTACTGCAATTCCCCTTATTTGCAATCTTCTGCTAACGTTCGAATCAATAAACTGTTGAATAACAATTATTTATTTTGCCGGCTTTAGGTCAATATTAAATAAAACACATATGGTTTTGTTTATCTCCAATATGTTTCGGCTACACACCGGTAACCGTCTTCAGGGCAGACTGTTGACAAATATAAAACATTTAAATTATAATTAAAATCACATTTTTAACAAATAATATATTTAAATTTTAACAAATAATAAAAATCAACATTAAAACAAAACAAGTAAGGAAGGTTAAGTTCGGGTGTAACCGAACATTACATACTCAGTTGAGAGCTATGGTGACAACATAAGGGAAAATAACCATGTAGAAAAATGAACCGAGGGAAACCCTGGAATGTGTTTGTATGACATGCGTATCAAATGAAAGGCATTAAAGAGTATTTTATGAGGGAGTGGGCCATAGTTCTATAGGTGGACGCCATTTAGGGATATAGCCATAAAGGTGGATCAGGGTTGACTCTAGAATGCGTTTGTACGATATGGGTATCAAATGAAAGGTGTTAATGAGCATTTTAAAAGGGAGTAATCCTTAGTTCCATAGGTGGACGCCGTTTCGAGATATTGCCATAAAGGTGGACCAGGGGTAACCCTAGAATTTGTTTGCACAATACGGGCATCAAACGAAAGGTGTTAATGAGTATTTTAAAAGGGAGTGGGCCTTAGTTCTATAGGTGGACGCCGTTTCGAGATATCGCAATAAAGGTGGACCAGGGGTGACTCTAGACTTTGTTTGTACGATATGGGTATCAAATGAAAGGTGTTAATGAGTATTTTTAAAAGGGAGTGGGCCTTCGTTTTATAGGTGTTCGCCTTTTCGAGATATCGCCATAAAGGTGGACCAGGGGTGACTTTAGAATTTGTTTGTATGATATGGGTATCAAATGAAAGGTGTTAATGAGTATTTTAAAAGGGCGTGGGGCTTAGTTCTATAGGTGGACCCCTTTTCGAGATATCGCCATAAAGGTGGACCAGGGGTGACTCTAGAATTCGTTTGTGCAATATGGGTATCAAACGAAAGGAGTTAATGAGTATATTAAGAGGGAGTGGGCCTTAGTTCTATAGGTGGACGCCTTTTCGAGATATCGCCATAAAGATGGACCAGGTGTGACTCTAGAATGCGTTTGTACGATATGGGTATCAAATGAAAGGTGTTAATGAGTATTTTAAGAGGGAGTGGGCCTTTCTGGACCAGGGGTGACTCTAGACTTTGTTTGTACGATATGGGTATCAAATGAAAGGTGTTAATGAGTATTTTAAAAGGGAGTGGGCCTTCGTTCTATAGGTGTTCGCCTTTTTGAAATATCGCCATAAAGGTGGACCAGGGGTGACTCTAGAATGAGTTTGTACGATATGGGTATCAAATTAAAGGTATTAATGAGAGTTTTAAAAGGGAGTGGTGGTAGTTGTATATGAGAAGGCGTTTTCCAGATATCGCCCAAAATGTGGACCAGGGTGACTCAGAACATCATCTGTTGGTTACCGCTAATTTATTTTTATATTTAATACCTGCCAAGATTTTAAGGGTTTTTTATTTCGCCCTGCAGAACTTTTTCATTTTCTTCTACTTAATATGGTAGGTGTCACAACCATTTTATAAAGTTTTTTCTAAAGTTATATTTCGCGTCAATAAAACAATCCAATTACCTTACCATGTTTCATCCCTTTTTTCGTATTTGGTATAGAATTATGGCATTTTTTCGATATCGTAATTTTCGATATCGAAAAAGTGGGCGTGGTCATAGTCGGATTTCGTTCATTTTTCATACCAAGATAAAGTGAGTTCAGATAAGTACGTGAACTGAGTTTAGTAAAGATACATCGATTTTTGCTCAAGTTATCGTGTTAACGGCCATGCGGAAGGACAGACGGACGACTGTGTATAAAAACTGGGCGTGGCATCAACCGATTTCGCCCATTTTCACAGAAAACAGTTAGCGCCATAAAATCTATGCCCCTACCAAATTTCAAAAGGATTGGTTAATTTTTGTTCGACTTATGGCGTTAAAAGTATCCTAGACAAATTAAATGAAAAAGGGCGGAGCCAGGCCCATTTTTAAATTTTCTTTTAGTTTTGTATTTTGTTGCACCATATCATTACTGGAGTTGAATTTTGACATAATTTACTTATATACTGTAAAGATATTAAATTTTTTGTTAAAATTTTACTTAAAAAAAAAATTTTTTTTAAAAGAAGTCGTGGTCCTTCTCCGATTTTGCTAATTTTTTATAAGCGTACATATAGTAATAAGAGTAACGTTCCTGCCAAATTTCATCATGATATCTTCAACGACTGCCAAATTACAGCTTGCAAAAGTTTTAAATTACCTTCTTTTAAAAGTGGGCGGTGCCACGCCCATTGTCCAAAATTTTACTAATTTTCTATTTTGCGTCATAAGTTCAACTCATATACCAAGTTTCGTCGCTTTATCGGTCTTTTGTAATGAATTATCGCACTTTTTCGGTTTTTCGAAATTTTCGATATCGAAAAAGTGGGCGTGGTTATAGTCCGATATCGTTCATTTTAAATAGCGATCTGAGATGAGTGCTCAGGAACCTACATACCAAATTTCATCAAGATACCTCAAAATTTACTCAAGTTATCGTGTTAACGGACGGACATGGCTCAATCAAATTTTTTTTCGATCCTGATTATTTTGATATATGGAAGTCTATATCTATTTCGATTCCTTTATATATGTACAACCAACCGTTATACAATCAAACTTAATATACTCTGTGAGCTCTGCTCAACTGAGTATAAATAATGTTTAAATACATTTTATTTACACGTCTGCACTGCGTGACGTGGAGTTGTGTACTGTCTGTTTGTCAGTAAATGTTTGTATAAGTGAGCGGAATGATGATCGGAGTCCGTTTTATAGTTTAATCGTCTATTAGTGGGAGTATTTATAATATGCAACATCTCGAGAGTGAAGCGCTTGCTGTATTGTTGCTCTTGTTGTAGGATCTTTGTGTTGTTGAAATCTGGCTCGTGCCGGCTATTTGCACAGTGGGCCATAAGTGCTGTTTTGTGGTTGTTAGTTTGGTGACAATATTTATAATCGGATTTATGTTGTGATATCCTAGTTTTTAGTTTGGACTTTGTTGTTCCTACGTATATACTCTGACAAGATTCGTCGTTATTACCGTTGCATGGAATTTCATACACCACATTGCATTTTTCTATTAGCGGTACCGCTGATTTTGTTTGATTGAAAAAATTTTTTAAAGTATTCGTTGGTTTGTGTGCTATTTTTATTTTTTCTTTGTCATAACATTCCGATGCAGTTAGCCGCTCTGATAATTTGGGTATATATGATACCGACTTATAGATCATGGGGTTTCTTGGTACATTTTGACTGTTATTATTTTTATATTTCCTTAACAATGTTTTAATTATTTTAACTGGAAAGTCGTTCTTCCTTAATAAATCCATTATTTCCTTCTCTATTTCTTTATGGTAAATTTCATCTGAAGTCTGCATCACCCTTCGTATACAGCCCGTTGCTGTTGAATAAATAACTGCAATATTGAATAATGGAAAAATGGCATTTATTAAAGTACTTCACAATAAATAACACTACTATTGCTCGCCAGATAGCGTCTTAATCAAAACTGATTATCGCGCCTCTACTGTTGCTGCTTTTATACAGTGTGATTTCCTCGTTGCATCTCCTAGGCGCTTCCAGAATTTGCTTAGTTACTGATATATAATTATAACTACAGATGCACGTATGTAGCTGTCATATGTGCGTGTATTTGTGAGCGACACATCCACAATTACAATTGCATACTTTTGGGAGCATCTCAGATAAGATATCTGCATGTGTTTGTGCGTTCCTTCTCCGCTGCGTGTACGTACATATGTGTAGGCATAATGATTGATTCGTTTATGTAGATACATAATCATTGATTTATGGATGTGCATACAAGTCACTCTTAGCATCGGCTTAGAGATGATAGTATCCCTTAGTGTTGCTAATATTCGTCACAATATAATCGATGACACCTTTCATACAACAAGCCGGTAAGGAACCAATAGGAAGCCGATCACTCGGTGATAGCAAGCCGATAACAAACTGATAATTCGACGATAATAAAGCGGCTATATATATATATATATATATATATATAGACAATAACTTTTTGGTACCAACCGACCAAGCGTTTCTTGAAAATCCCAAAATTATTTATTACTGGCTTAACTGGCGAGGTCTATTTAACTTAAAAACTTCTGTTTTCTATACGTAAGCCTTGTCTATATTCTTTTGTTGTTTGAACTGTATACAAGCTTATATAACAGAGATAATCGTCATAATTGGCTCGACAGGTTCCGTCTGGCTCCCACGTCAAAAAACGCTTCATCGCCAATGAATTTTTCCCCTTGTCAAGGTTAGGACTGACCTCGCAGCTAATTACGATGTCAGATTTGGATTCAGCGCATCAAAATGGCTGAAAATAATGGGTCGCATTACCAAGTCCGGCTACGTTTTATGTTTATTATTATCGTATCGGGTAAGATTCGCTCTTTAGGCATTTGTACCGTGCACAAAAAAAAGTTGGCGGATCTGCTAACGCGAAACATGTATTTCCATTTTGTTGTGCAGATTCCGATGTTGACATCAGAATTGATGTAATGAGTCATGGATCGGCTATCGGCTCATCTAAACCCAAAACTACCAAAGTCAAATTTTGAGCCTAGGCCAAGCCGAGCTAGGTTAATTCTGATATTGGATTCGGGTACAGCGAACCTAAATGTATGCCGCAGCTGTGCAATTTATCGCTTCTAATCATTGCATATTTAAGTTTTCTTAATGAATAACGGTCACGCTCACTTTACTGTTGATTAGAAGTTGCCTGTAATAATCAATTTTTGTTTTTATTTTGACGTAGAGGTGTGAAAAAAAGAACTTGAAGTATCCCATGTGGGAAGTTGCTGTTGTAGCGATAAAGACACTCCCCGAAGGAATTGGAGATTGTTATCGGTGTTGATTGTCCTCGGCGGGATATAGATCCGGTACATTCCGATAACAAGGACAATAAATCCAAGAACCAAATCCATTTTGGACTTTATACGCAACTATCTAAGAAGTTTAACTGTCTTAACAAATTTCTTTATATTAAGTATATACATATTTGGGGTTGAACCAATCTTTAAGTCTAATCTCAACAATCTCTGGCATTTTATAAATGCAAAAATAATGGTGTTGGGGTGCCTGGTGCTGTTTGCCTGGGTAATAACCTTGCTACCTCCCCCGTAGAAATTGCAAAATTATTTGCCAAATTTTTTCAATTCAAGTTCACATTTGAAGAGGTTGTTTCACCAAACTATGTTTGTCTTTCTGACTATGAAACAGCCTTGAATTTTAGTGACCTGCGGCTTACCGCAACCGACGATATTAACGGTATCAGTAGTCTGAAAAACTCTACTCAGACTGATCGAGGTGGTCTTAGAACCGCCGTCCTCAAAAATTGTTCTGCCGTTGTAACCCCACTATTGGTCATATTTAACCAATTTCTAAGTTCTGGTGTATTTGCGGATGCCTGGAAACTTGCATACTTTTCCCCAATTTTCGAAATGACAAAAAGAATGACGTTTCTAATTATAGGACAATATCTAAGCTATCTATAATTTCTAAACTTTTTGATGGGATTGTTAAGGATAAGATGAATTTTGCCGCAAAAAATTTGATACTACCAAACCAGCATGGCTGTGTTTTGGGAAGATCTACCGTGACAAAATTTGCCTTGTTTATTGAATATTGTATTAATTCGTTCTCTTCAAGCCATCAAGTAGATTGCATTTATACCAACTTCTCTAAGGCATTTGACAAGGTATCTCACAATATGCTACTACGTAAACTCGCTTCCCTCGGTTTTCACTCTGTATTTCTCAAGTCGTTGTATTCCTACCTAAGTAACAGACGCTGCATGGTACCTATTGAGGGTGCATCTTCCAACTCTTTTATTTTACTGCCACCTCTCCGGTACCGCAAGGGAGCATATTAGGTTCGCTTCTTCTCATTTTGTGGTCTCTATTGCGGGTGCATCTTCCAACTCTTTTACTGCCACCTCTGGGGTACCGCAAGGGAGCATCTTAGGTCCTCTTCTTCTCATTGTGTTCAGCAATGATATAGGAAATTGTTTTGTGTCATCGTAGTTCTTACTTTACGCTGATGATCTAAAAGTTTTCTTCATTATTAAAAATAGTGATGACGCTCAGCGTCTCCAAAAAACTTAAATAGATTAGCAATCTGGTGCCATAATTCGCTTCTATCTCTCAATCTCAACAAGTGCTTTTATGTCACATTTTCTAAAATTCTCGCAATGTCTTACCAACGACATATACTATCTCGGATACTCCCCTTCATTTCCATGAAGAGATTAAAGACTTAGGGGTTATCTTTGACTCCTCGTTCTCTTTCAATAACCATATTAACTATGTAATTTCAAGCCCGTATGCTTCCTTAGGTTTCGTGAGGGGTAATAACACTAACTTCTCAGATCCCTATACCTTGAAATTACTATACTCATCGTTTGTTCGTTCCAAACTGGAATATGCTGCATTTCTTTTGCCTAAAATCCTTACATTTCTCAGACCCAGTCCCTTCTATCAATCCCCCCTTACAGCTAATTAATTTGAAACCATTAGAACTCAGAAGGTCAACCCTTTCCTTGTCTTTCATTTTCGGAGTTGTTAATGGAGACATTGATTGGTCCTCTTTACTGCACGCGATTCATTTTCTTTTTCCAACGAGGTCTCTTCGTCCTCGTAACCCCTTTTATATTTAACATAAGTCTACTTACTATGCGATAAATTCTCCATTGTCGCGCTATCTACGTGAACTCAATGAAAACTCTAATTCTATTATGCTTGATTTTTCTTATCCAAAGTCTATTTTTCTTAATTTACTTAACTCTGTTTTGTAGCTAGGCTTAGTTATTCGTTTTAGTCCGTAAGAACCATTGTTGTTTTTGACTTTTCGAAAAAATAAAATAAAAAATATAAATAAATAAAACATAAGGTATTAGCCCAACCATCTCGGAACAATTTAACATGCCAACACTGAACCTTCTAGGCCATCCGTCCTGGCCCCTAATTCCATGAGAAGCTTGGGCTCACCAGAGCATCGTTTGCTACATATGTGTATGACACATACATATTTGATTCGACTCACGTAGGTGAGGTTGTCAATTACGTTGCGGAAGTTTTGAATCTCCTAAGTGTTACATAAACGGCTTTAATATAATAGACAAAAACGATATCCAACTGTTTTGGCCTAATATTCGTTAAAAAGTTCTAAATCACTCCGAGTGTATTTCTGCTATGTAAAGCTTCTCAGTGAAAATGTATCTGCCTTGAGAGCTGCATTTCGGCGTCGGAATAAAATCTCATGGTCCCGCCAGTTTTTTTTGACAAAATTAAAAGAAGCACGTTGCAAATTAGAAGAGAAGCTCAGCCGCAACCTCCTCGAAGATAATTAGCGCCAAATACTATTTTTTATCGAAATTAATATGATGGTTTCAAGTTTCTTGCAGTGGGACTAAGCAGTCATGCAGAGGTTCCATTTAACTTCAAAAGGAACGTGATGACCTTGATTTATGGGAATTATAACCAACTTTGTTCCATAATTAGTCAGACAAAATTGCAACATTTTTATACAGACTATAAATTGAATACCATAAATTGTGTTGCTTCCTCCTGGAAACAATTTCTCATTACAAATTGGTAGTAAAACCTTGAACTACCGGCATTTGCTATTAAATCAATGCCACAGAAATCATACTAATTACATACCTTTGTACATTTACAATTGTTATATATGTATGTATGTATGAAAATGTATGAATATAGGCACGATATGTAAACCTACAAGTGAATTTAATAAATAAATGGCATACGTTCTCATACATAGGAATGTGAACATATATCAACATTTGACACCACAAAAATGACAATATCTTGACTTAAGGGCTCACCGAAGCTTGCAACGTCTATTGACCATAAGGCTAGCTACAAGCAGGGGTCTTTCTGCGATTGCTATATAAATGTGTAACTTTATACCAATGCCTTTATGGGGCTCGGATTGGGTCCCGTCAAGCAAAAAATAGATCCAATGAGTAACTACAACAAGGCTGGGACGAACACTTTCTTCCAACTGGTTGATATCCTCGTGAGTTCAAAGACTGACAGCTACCAGGTAACTGCGGCGCAAGGCAGTGAGAAAATCGGTCCCTGTGACATCTACACTCCTTAAATTGGGTTCTTTAGTGGCGAGACTTCACTGCATATTACTGAGCCTACGTAGCAATGAACCAGCCGACGTTGAGAGGAACGTTATTTATAATAAACTAAAAAATACATAGGATTCTGGAAAATTGTGTTTGGCGACTTTAACGCCAGGATTAGCAAAGGTTCTAAATAGTAGAATACGCTACGTATAGCCGCAGCAAAGCGAGATGTTTTTTTTTTAGCCTTATCGAAGTATTTGCCGTATTCAAAAGAAGAATTGGCACATTGACGCCTTGTTGCGCACCATAGGGAAATCTTATTGATACCCGCAATTAGCAGCATAGGAAGGCGGATATCTCCCCCAAGTCGGAAAATTTCCCTTGTTCCTTTCAGTTACAGCAAATAAGAGTTCCAGGAGAAGCCTATCAAAGTTAACGAGGTATTTACACAAACAAGAGCACACGTCATTTCTATTGGTCAGTCTAATGTACGGTTAGACGCAGTCATAAATCTTTAACTTTACGTGCACATAGGCACATCTGCTTATATTTTCCACATTTGTAGAAGGGAGCTGCAATGACGATAACAAAATATACCTTCAAGCATATTTGCTACTTACTTATGGGACTCTTGCTTTCCAGCCTACTTGGCTTACGTAGGTAAGCAAATATTTGTATGAGTATGGCATAACATGAGAATTTGTTAAGTCGTTGTTAGATGTAAATTAAACCGCAATTTCGTGGACAACACATATACATAACTTCGTTGGCCGTAGAGTTGCCACTAAGTAACTTTTTCTGCTACCAAGAACGATTGCAAAAATCTACTAAAGATCTTTTAAGTCACATGCTCCACTGGTCACATTTTGCATAAAAGTTGATGCATGCCAGCTCTTCAACTTCATGCTTGAACACTCGATGAGAAGTTACAAGGTCTGCGTTATTCTTCAAGCAGGAATTTGAGCCTGGTTTTAGTCATTGATTGCCTTGAGGTTGGTCGGTTAGTAAGACCAGTAAGACCGACATCCACAAATTATTTTTTTATTTTCGGCTTATAATCGACAGCGGATTATTATCGTGGAATATCGTGTTATTGGCTTGTTATCGGCGAGTCATCGGCTGTTCTAGCCAAGTGAAAAGCAATAACATGCTTTTAACCTGGATACCTGCCTCTCAGGCTCAACCACACGGCGTCAAACCATAATGATTTAATTCCATCATCAGTTCCTTGACCTAAACAGCTCGTAGCCGAATCATTGGCACCAAATTGACTTGTAATCGGGTTTACAATCACAAGGTCTTATCTTCCAAGCTCCTTCTATTTTAAGCATAATGGCATCCGGTTGCAGGGCAACTCCACCTTTATTTCCATTACCATTTTATTGTAAGCATCAGATACATGATACAATTCTACAATTTTAACACAAGTAGTATGTGATGTGAACACCAGTATAATCTGCATTACAATTCAGGAATGTGATAACAACCTATTCCATTGGATCGTATTAATATCCATTCGAGTCTATGACTTAAAGCCTCTTCTACTAATCACATTCACCCAGATTAATGTTCATTCCTTATCTTTTGGGCACATACACACATATCCCATTTAGTATAGCCTAACGCAGATTAAAAAAATATAAAAAAGAAGAGAGAGCGCAATTCAATCTTCCATTATCAATTCTTATCCATAAATGATAGTCATCTTTTAGTCATCATTTAGTCAGCCAACATTTAGTGAACTTATTACTGAACCATTTACTGAAAGGGTATATTCCGGAATCACAATTTAGGAATGTGATCAACACTTTTGAATTATTTATGCCTGGATTACAATAAATAAAGGGGCAGTTTATCCGTGGACCGCGTTACTTAAAAGAGGATGTGTTACTGTCTCATTTGAAGGTTGAAGTGACCACATTACTTCGAAGAGAAAGCTTTATTGCCAACTTCAGCGGAGAAGAGACTGCATAGCTTCTTTAAGTATGCTTTATTGACAACTATCCCGAAAGTGAACTCATCGCACTAAAGAAAAAACCAACAGCGATATGAAACCACATTCCTCGCGAAGCATCCGAATTTTCAAGGCAGGAGACACGACCCGAATATAAACATCACGCGAAATATTATATAAGGCCCCAGATAGCTGCCCGCGGTACAATTTTTATGGATCACACAAGCGAGACGTACTCGCATTGCTCCCTTACGAGTTATCACCGCTCAGGATTGGTTAGCCATGGTACTGTAATCGCCTTTTACGATCGGTATACCTACCGCGGACATACTCATGACCCCTAAAAGTGCGTGCACACTAAGCGACGCGACACATAGCGACACGTTCCACAAAATATTCGCGGCACTTTTGCCTAATTGGTCAACTTGGTCCTGTCGTGTCGTCCGACTGTCGCTATGTGTGCATGGTTCCATAAGAATACATGCAAAGAATATTTTGTCGCTACGTGTCGCACTTTTAATCCAAATTGATAACACTCCGATTAAAAATCGATAACTATCTTTCGATAAGCAATATATAACTTTGAATAATAAATCCGTAAATCTTCGATAACAAACCAATAAAAAATCAGCATCTTATTGATAACATATGTTATCGATATCAAATTTATAATAGTTTGATAGGAGCCGATAACTCATCGATAACAAACCGTCAACATTTCGATAAAGAAGTGATAACGACGGCGCGTCGATTCGTTTCAGTTCGGGGTTTGGCTTTGGTCTCGGGTTTGACTCTTAGTCTTTCTTTTCTCTTCCTTCCTTCTTTTTCCTTCTCTTTCCTTTCCTTACTTTGCCTTGGTTTTATTCACCCAAAAATCATACCGACTCTAAATAACTACTACACTTAAGCTTACACCACGCTTACGCTTACATTATGTACTCCCCCATACAGATGTTCACACACCAAAAATCTACTAAATTAATAAGTAAACAACAAAACGTTAAACTTGTTTGGCAAGTCTGCCTGTCGCCTCACTAACTACTTGCATTCATCTACTCATATTTCATAGCCGTACATTTCAAAGCTCTCTTTCTGCTCTTACGAAGCGTTACTGTGCTCTACAGCTAACTATGTTTTCATTTCAACTACAAAAACTTTTATTTGGTGTATATATGTGAGTGTGCACTTGAAGTGTCGTCAACAAACAGTTGGAAGTAGAGTTTGAAAAAGTTTACGTTAAGTTCGAAAAAGTTTATGTAACTATTCTTCAATGGTGCTCGTAGAAGAAGAAATTATGATAATGTTTTGATGGGATTGATATGATCGTGCTGTTATGATAGTTTTTACTTAGCATGCAATTATCGTAGATTTCGTAGTTTAGTTGGGGCTTGTTTGCTGTTGAAAATAAAAGTATCTTTGAACTTTTCTCAAAATATTTTTGGGGGTTATTTTTAAAGTGGCGGTACTTCTATTTTAAGTGTAAATGTCTTTGAAATGAATGGCAAGTATTTTAGTTAAGTAATTGTTGCTACTTATTGTTTCTGAAATATTGTGATTGCACTTATTTTTATTTTCCTGAAATTTTACATGAGTAGCTCTTATTTTTAAACTTTTGGTTTTTGTTTGATTTAATAAAGATTAGATTAGGTTAGGTTGGGTGGCAGCTGTCCAGTTGCGGAGCAGCTTACTTTGATATTTTTGTGTTGATCCGTTGTATTACCACATGCTGGATAATTCCATTTCGTCGTGCTCCATACATCTAACAAAGCTGGGGCTGTCCAGTAGTTTTAGGTGTACCACATGGGCAGTACCCTGCTAACACTCCAATAACCAAGAGCAAATACGCTTCTGTAAACCATAATAGCTCGCCGACCGCTTGAAGTTAACAATGGGCCAGAAAGATGTGGTTTGAGCACAGCTTTTGCTAAGCTGACTTGAGACTTACCTGTCCAGAAGCACAGAGCAAGTTATCAAGAGATCAGTTTGACAGCTGCCAGGAAATTCTCATGCTCTAGCGCCCAGATACCCCTCAAGTTCTCAACCCCACCTTTCAGAGCTTAGTTTGATGGTCAATTCCTTTACAGTTATATTGACTACCTCCAGCTGTAATACGCGGCAGTAATTGGGCAGCCTCAATTTCTCATAAATATCGAGCTCATGGCAGAAAGCTCCACAAGCAAACTTTCCGTCTAGGCTGGATGCATACGCGAACATGCCCATCAAACTTTCGTCCCAAAATAATTTCTCACTCCATTGATCCCTTGAGGGAATATTAGTGTACTTAGTTAGTCCTGCCCGATATCACAGTTGGTCGGAATAGCTGCCGCAATACAAGTCAACTGAAGCCTTCTTAGCCCTTTTCAGATTAAGCTTTCATGGAAATTTGCTGTCAAGAATAATCTGAAGTCATGTCAGTCAGCACCAGCGGTACCCTCCCAATAGAGTATATTGTAAATTCAGCAATCTTTTACCTCCACATAAACAAAACGAGGTCAGTTGTGTTGCGGTTGACAGTTAATCCGCTTGGTTTACACCCATGGCCATGACACACAGGAAACCCTGTAAACTTTGATGTTAACTATCAAATTCGGTTCCAGTTCTAAATGTTATAGCCATATATGTAATACTCCTATATTGTTAATAGAAAATGTTCGCAATGTGTTTTGAATTCGAAATCAAAACAAGACAGCCTATACAATTTTTGTGATTGTAGCAGCATAAGTGTGACAAGAAAAAATTTAAATATAGGTACATTCGATTTTTGAATACAAAAATAAAAACGTTTAAACAGCAATATATCGGCACTCTGATGTTTGGGAATGTACTTAGCCTTTTATAGCAATAAATGAGTATTACATATATGGTTATAGCATTTGCCCTTCAAGAACTCAACATATCCCGGTGAAGACCTTGCAATGCATTTTCTTTAGTTCCATCACTAGCTAAGTAGTTCCACTACCCGAAATTCCCAAAAAGAACAGCAAGCTGATGTGGATGGTTTGACCACCTTTTATATACTCTCCCCTTTCGGTTAACTTTTATATTGCACATTTAGAACATACATATTCCCTACTCGCATTATCCTGAAACTTTTATGCACGTACATAGCTTGTAATAGCTAAAAAAAGTTCATGACAACATAACATTGAGCTGCATATCGAGGCCACCAAGTAACAACAGTTGAAAATAGTTATACAAAGTTTATTTTATTTAAAGCGTCAATCGGAGCAACCATTTTTATATGACCATGCACTTGCCATGCATTTGTATGCCCATGAAGAATAACTATCTACATAATCAGACCAATTCTAAACGAAAATTCCGTGCGAGTTTTCTCCCTTCTCCCATTCCTCGTATTCTAAATAAAAATTCCTTGTTTGTTTTTTCACTTCTCCCTTTCCTCCTATTCTGAACAATGTTCGAAAAAGCGGAAACCGGTTATGGGAGAAAAGTAGGTATTATGAATGTGAGGGAGAGGGAGATTTCTCTGCCATTTCATAGGAGTTTTTTCACTTGTTAAATTAAAGGGAATGCATCAAAATAGTTAAAGGAAATTGGTTATTTTAAGAAAGAACACTTATTTGTACAAATTTGTGCTAAAAGATGTATTTATATTCTAACACAATATTCTCACTGTTAATACAACAACAACTACAACCACAATATTCTTTATTTTAAGTCGAAAAGTATATCATAAGCAACGGTAGAGCTCTTGGTATACAAATTTGATGCAGCCATCCAGAAATTGCGCAAGGATTTTTTAATAAGGCTTAAATAGATTTTGGCATATGATGAAGGACGAATTCAACTCAACTTGGCCGCCAGAAAATTGCTTTGCTGAATGAAAGCAGGCAACTCCGGCAGATTTGTGTGCGGCCGTCTTCTTCTTATGTTCCGCTGTTGATGTTGCTGTGGCACCAATTCATTACTCATTTCAGTGAATACCACATGAAATGCAATAAATACTGTGCATTGTTTATATTTTATTTCTTAATTTCCAACAAATTTGCAACAATAATTAAACTTTTCAATTTTTTAAACAAAAGAAGAAATGTGCAACGAAATTTCAATTGACAAAACAGCTGACTTCGAAAATTCGAAATTCCTATTCCCCAATTATTGTTCTCCCTAGGAGAACAGAATTGGAGGAATTTTTCCGCGGGAATAAAAAAATCCGCGAGAACAAAATTCCGCGAGAATATTTAGAATTGGTCTGAATATGTTTGTACGTACATATGTATGTATGTGCTATGTAAGTGTAATGCGTACGCGGTATTTTATAAAAGTTTACACTGAGTAGGAGGCAGTGATAAATGTGTTCGTAAGTACATATACATGCGCACATATGCATTCACACACAAATGCAGTAGCTGGTGCAGAACTAGTTTTTCTCTAAGAGTGCCAAAGGTCAACAGTAAAGAAAGGATTTGTAGCAGATTAAATTGTAAAGTGATTATATAAAGTTCTTCATGATTAAGATTAATTGTATTCTATCTATAAGTTTTTGATGTGCTAACTTCATGTCGAATAACAATAGTTGTTGTATTAAAACAGAATGATTTCGTTGTGTGTATGTATGTAAAGAATTAAAGATAAAAAAGCTATTATTAGTTGATTGTTTTGTGATATCAAAAAATGATTTACTAATTTTAATTAAAAGAAAAAGCAAAAGTGCAAGAGAACCAAAAGTGGCCAAAAGTGCCAATTCCTTTTCAAGAAAATTTTTCTTTTCATTTTGCTTCTACAGGATTTGCATACCTAGTTGTTATGAGGTATATGTATTTTGCCATTATAAATAAGCACACTTATCCCACATATCAAAAACATACCAAAGAGAGACATTAAGATACGTTTTTCAATTAACTAAAGTAGGCGATATCACGTATCCAGGCAAGAAATTTCGCTATGCCATAAAGTACAACACTTTTGGTTAAATATAGTTGAAGGCTGTATTTAATTAGCCAGACATGCTCATATTGCTTTACACAGTTGTTTTTGTTATTGATATTAGAGCGGAGCATTCCTATGGCTGAGTAGATATAGGCAATCTGCCTTTCCACTAGTATAAAGTATGAATGTTGGAGACTTTGAGTTCAATACGCAGCTCACGAAAAGCTATGTAGCTGATGAAGAAGTAAAATTCACAAACATGTCCTAGTAACAAACGCCGTTTGTAAACTTTGTAATTATTCTCTAATATCAATAATAACAAGTAAGTTAGGATAAGTTCGGGTGTAACCAGGCCCCTCTTTGCCACTGGGCACAGTGGGCACATGTCCAGGGCCCGCGATGACAGGGCCCCCTCGGATCAAATACAAAGTCCCTAGTTCGTGTCAGATCACCAAACGGTAACCAATATTTAGGGCCTTATTCCATATTGCGAACGAAAGCGCAGACGAACGATTCGTGTCTTATCAATTTCGTCTAGTAGTCATATTCTGTATCATTTTCGTTCTTCTCTTATTTTTATTACATTATGATAAAGAGATAACGTAAGAAAGGTAGCAGGCGAACGAAAATGTTCAAGAATATGGTTCATTGGTCACTTGATGATTTTTTTATTAGCCTCAGGGATAAATTTGATTACTTCGAATCGTCTGCCAAAGAAAGAAACCCAGAATCTGACTACAAGGATCTATCTCAAAGAAAAAAACGCAGAAGTTCTCTCCAGAGTTTTTTTTTGATGGCTCTGCACCGTCAGTCAAACTGAATGGAAGAGGGAAATTTAGAATAGAAACCTTTCTGCCCCTAATTGATACCCTCAGCGTGCATCTAAAACAGCGATTAAGTTCGTGTTAGAATATTAGTAAACGTTTTGATTTATTTTTTCGCCTGAAAACTCTGAATCCTGAAGAGTTGAGACAATGTAGCAAAGAATTTGCTGAATTTTATTATGAAGACGTTAATGAGAAGTAGTTAGAAATAGAATGTTTGCATTTAAAAGAATACTTGAAAATTGATGACAGTGAAAATAAGGATTGCATATTAAAAATATATCAACTTTTGAAAGAAACCCAAATTGAAGACACATCTCCAAATGTAGAAATCGCTTTGAGAATCTTTTTAAACATGATGGTAACTAACTGCACTGGAGAACGATTCTTTTCCAAATTAAAAAGAATTAAAAATGAATTAAGAAGTACAATGCTTCAAGAGAGATTAACCAGTTTATCGCTGATGTCCATAGAATCTGATATACTAAAAGGCATAGATTTTGAAGAAGTTATTCTCGTTTTGCCCATCTGAAATCTAGAAAGATTCCTCTTCAAATAACATAGATTTTTTAACACCAACTTGTAAATACTCAAACAGTAACTTTTGTGGACTATATTACATTTATTTATTAGTTTCATGTGATTGTTAATCAAAATAAATATTTAACCTGGTTTACCTACTTTCTTTGTCTATTCTAACAAAATAGGGTTCCGTCAAAGTCATAGGGGCCCCATTATCCTAAGGTGCCCAGGGCCCCCAATAGGTTACAGACGGCCCTGGGTGTAACCGTACATTACATACTCAGCTGAGAGCTTTGGAGGCAAATGTTGGAGTTGAATGTTGACATAATTTACTTATATACTGTAAAGGTATTCAATTTTTTGTTAAAATTTGACTTAAAATTTTTTTTTTTTTAAAGTGGGCGTGTTCGTCATCCGATTTTGCTAATTTTTTTTAAGAACATATACAGGGCCAGGAGTAACGTTCCTGCCAAATTTCATCATGATATCTTCAACGACTGCCAAATTACAGCTTGCATAACTTTTAAATTACCTTAATTTTACTAATGTATTATTCTGCGTCATAAGGTCAAGCCACCTACCAAGTGCGTACCAAGTCTTATTAAGATACCGTAAAATTGACTCAAGTTATCGTGTTTCTTTTTTCGCCTAGATCATTTTGCTATATAGAAGTCGCTACGGGGTACCGTTATGCGAACAAAATGAGTATAAAACAATTTAATAAAGCAATATGAGTATGTCACGCTAATTAAATACAGTAATAATATTGATATGATAGTGAACAGCGGAAGTACTGCTTATAAAACACTGCTAAAAATCCAAAGTTATTAAGCTCTTGAGAGCGCGCCTAAAAGTATTCCACATAATAAGGATTAAAAACGTATATAATTAATATATAGCTAATGGTGTATAAAGGAAAAGCAACAAAAAAGGCAATACTAGAGAACAATTGAAAAGCGAGCAGGGGCATACTTATAGCTGAGTGGGTGAAGAAATCTCCATTTGTAAACTTTGTAATTTTTCTCTAATATCGAAATTTGAAGAAATATGTCAATTATTTAGAGTAAATAGCAGTTTTGAAAAAGAGGAAGGTGCCACCTTCCCTTCCAAAAATGGCGAATTTTGCTATATCTCTGTACCTTTTTTATAGAGATATCTAATATTTTATGCAGTTACAGTTAGAGCATCATAAATAGGTGCGCAAGAGCAGATATATGGTAAGAAGGAGGGAAAAAGGAGAAGAAAAATAAATAAGACAAAGGGAGGAAGAAGAAAGGGGAACCTTTAAGAAGGGTCTTGTCCTGCATTTGGTATATTTATAAAATTGGAGGCAACCGGCGAAAACCAGAAACCAGATATCCAATCCCAAATATAGAAGAAGGGAGAGTGCGAAAGCGTAAACACAGAGGAAGGGAGAGGAAGGCTGTGGGCTAGAAAAGGGAGAACAATTAGAGAAGGGAAACAAAAGTGGCAGTAAGCGTAAGAATAAAATTATGAAAATTAGGAGAGTCAGAGTTAAGCATACAACTGCAAGCCGAGGCACGGATATACTAGTAAAAATATATAAATATGCAGTAAGATATCATCTTCCTCTACTTTTTGTAGCGATAAAGACATTCCCCGAAGGTTTTGGGGAGCCGAATAGTGGTTCATTGCGCTTCGGAAACTGGCATTAATTATTAAAATGTGGCCGAATGATGGGCTCATATCGGGAACGATTTGATATGTTCATGTCGAGCCTTACATATATGTGCTATATTCGTTATTCGGGAGTCTTAGAGTACGCTTACACAGCCACCGATTTTGATCGCCCGATGCCAGTCATAATCGTCCGATAAAAATAAACTACATTTATTTAGATGAGCGTGTGTACATTTCAACCGATCACTGAATTGTTGTCGGCTGTTGTCGTTTGTCACTGCGATAAATTCGCGCGTGTTCAATTTTATCGTCCGATTCTGTTTATTAAATTCCGTGCATTTACTCTGAAAAATTAATTAATTGTGTACAAACCAGGCGCCTTTTATGGGAGAAGCCCATAAAAGCAAAAACGCAAGCGTATTTTTGCGAAAAGTAAAATGTAAGAAAAGAAGCTGCCGGCCGATAATCGGTTGTAATTTTAACGCCAGCCCGGTTGATTTCAACAGCTGATTGCAATTTTTCGGTTTATCGGTGGCTGTGCAAGCGTACCCTTACTGGTATAAAAAAGTCTATATATACCTCGGTTCATATCTTTTTTTTCTGTCACTTTTCCCTTCCCGCACCCTAAACCATTCCTCTCTCCTTCTAGTTACAACCCTCAATAGAACTATATCTAACGCAATGCTTGCTCGCACTGTCTCTCTTCGCATCTCTCTATCTCTTTCTCTCGGAATATCATAATTTTGCGCTTTTAGAGATTTTTTCCACCTTATTTACATTCTGTTTCCTTCTTTCTATTTATTTCCTCGTGTTTATCCCCATATGCTCCACTATAGTTGCATTTTTTATTTTATCTTTCTACTTTTTGCAACGAGCCTTTTTTCCGATCCCCATTTCTCATTTTATTTATCGCAAAATTTCGTATCTTACTGTGATAACTGCAGCCAGTTAGAAACACCAAGAGAGAGAGTAGTTCATTCTCGATCTTCCGAATTAAGCGAGAACCTCTTCCAGCCATTGCTGTCACCGCTGGGTTGGGACTTAAAAGCCCTTAGTACTAGAATATATACATTAATTCAATTCCAAAAACATGTCGGCTCCCACCCAGAGAGCCCATCTTGTTTTGAGACAAATTTTGCTCTCTACAAACCGATTAAGAACAGTATTCCAATGGCCAATAGGAATCAGATGTAGCAGTGCCATTAATGTTGCTGTGAAGCAGTTAACACAGACTCCAGTGGCACTGAAGTGCGCAGCGGGTTGAACCTTTTATAGTCTTACCAAACTGCCATTCTTCCGAAGAGGGTCATACCACACTTAACTGGTATAGGGATCGCCTCCTTTCTTGCTCTCAAAGCGTGTTCCTCTCCTCCTCGCATCACGATCACTCTGATTTTGACGGTGCCATTCAATCGAATTTCCTCTTCTTAAAAGGCGGCACAATATTCCTCATCTTACCACTTATTCCCTTAAGCCTACTGCAGAGACTTAGAAATATGATGAGTAATCATCATTAATGACCCTACTGCTTTTAGCATAAATGCACTTTCCATACGATTTCGTTCGTTTTATACTGTAGCAATCTACCTTTAGGGAAATGTTAAGTATGCACTATGTGTTAGTTTTGAAACTCTCCTCTTATCATTTCAAAGCTAGACACACGTTTTAAAATTCTATTCATATTCTTTTTGCTGAAAAGGACATCCAACTTTCTTTTACGACCAATCAATTCGCTCAGATTGTTTGCAGTTTCAAAATATCAAAAATCAACAGTCAGGTCATACCTTAGCTCAACACGATTAAGGCATATTACTCTCACTCTTGTGTGTCTTAAAGAGTTCGTATTGAAATAGTTTAATAGTTTCCGATTATATTTTATGCGCCTGCCTGCTGGATATCAAATAGGATAGCAAAGCATAGCGCGAACTGACATATATGTAGATGTACATTAGACTGGCCTTTATTTCCAAAAAAAGGAACTCCGATAAATGATGTATATTCGAACGATTTTCCGTCATCCCTTGTCAAATTTGGGTTTGAGACAAACCGGTTTCAGCGTTGCGCCATCATCAGTGTCGATTTTCGTTCTCTGATAATGGCATGACGCCGAAACTGGTTTGTCTCGTAACCAAGTTTGACATAAGATGATGGAAAATCGTTCCAATATATATCATTTATCCACCCTGTCGGAAAATCAACAAAACAAAATAAGTCAACTGCGATAAAGGTTTGACCTAAACATTAAGCAAATACTGAAATGGCGTCAAATAATAATTTGGTTTACTTTTTATCACATGTAACATAATTTGTTGTAAAGCTAAGTTTTATTTCTGATTTCCTTTTAAATATAGTGTATAAAAAGCTTTCAAAGTCCCAAATCAGTTAAAAAACAGAAGAACCCCAATCAGATGCTGGGACTTATGTTATAGAATAACCCCATCCTCTTGGCAAAGACCAGAAGTTTTCGGAGAACCAGCTCAATTGCTGCCCTGAGATCTGGCAACTCTGTTGCCTCTCATAGCTGGAGCCTTGACTGGCGAGCGTAGAACACGGGCACAGAGCGCGCTCAACCGTTTCTTCCTACATCAGCTGTTACTGACGAGGTCTAACTTATAAGCATGTGACGCCAGAAGACAGTGCCCAGTTAGTCTGCCCATTTTGCAGCCTTAAGTCTTCTATCTTCAAAGATATGGGCCAAATTGTGAGCCTAATATCGAAGGCTTTGCACAAAATCTTAGACATTTTGCAGTCCCACTCTACTGTCCATGCCCTTAATGCTCATGCATGCATCATGTTCAACTCCTGTCTCCTTTTGATTTGGATGCCTATCGTCGATTTAGCCAGTGTTGCACTTTCCTTTGCCAATTCATCGACGTTTTCATTACCTTCTCTCCCTTTATGACTGGGCATTCAGTATAGATGTATGGTCTGGCCTAAGCGAAGTTTATGCACTACTCCTTTGCATTTCAGAACACTTCTTGTTGAAGTACTGTGCGAGATTATTGCCTTAATCGCAGCCTGGCTATCAATATATAAATTGACCCGACAGCAGCTTAAACACGCTTCCTCCAGAATTTCTACTGCTTTCTTCATGGCTATAATTTCCGCCTGAAAGACGCTGTAGTAATCTGGCAGCATGTGGAATCTATTGATTTTGGGATCGAAAGATTTAACAGCAAACCCGACCCCTTCTTTTTATTTGGAACTATCCGTATACAAATGAGTAGTAGTTCTGTCATTTCTGCTGCTGTCATTGCTCCTTTAAAGTTTGAAATTGGAAATAATTTTTAAAATGAAAGCTGGTCTAATGTACATACATACATATGTATGTAAGTATCAACATCTATATGTAAGAACATACCATATACCAGTGAAATGCATCTAATGGCAGCCATATTTCAATGACCTTCGTTGATCACGTCGGGGGAAAGTATGTAGTACGAGGTTAGAAATGTGAGGGTTGTGAGTTTTAGTTGTTAGTGATTTACTTTTGTTCTTCTTCTTTTACTTCTTCATTTTTATTGTTAATCTAAATCCTTTTTATTTATTTTTTTTTTATTGTTTTTGCTGTATTTACTTTATCATTATTTTTCTTTTGTAGTCTCGTATTTGCTTTACATTGAATTCTGTTATATTCGCTCTTGGATTTATATTATATTATTATTTTTTGTTGTATTATACTTCTTGTTTGCATATGTGTACACACACATATTCATGTATTTTCGCTTTTACGTGCTTTCAAGGAAAGTTTATATCGTCAAGTATACGCCATGTCAGCTTTATGATGTGACAAAACTTTGTTGCTCGTACGTGTCCACTTCTTCATACAAATGTTTTTATTACTGTTTGTTTGTATTTATTTATATAATATACATTTAAGTACTCACTTTCACACTCCATTTTGGTTTGGTCTTTAATAGCGCGCATTATCGATTGTTGCACGAATATTACTTATTTGTTATTGTTATTTCATTTAGCTAATGTTATGTCTTTTTCGTGTTGCTATCATATTAGATGTGATAATTTATTTCGAATTTCTTCATAGAGTTTCTTTATATAATTTTTTTATGTGCTTATTGTTTGCAGTGCCTTGTTAACAAATGTGTGTGCGTGTGTGTGTTTTTATTATGATGATCTTTATTTTTCGCGGTAGAACTAATTTCAGATATAGATATTATATTTTTTTTTTTTTAGAAAGGATATTTTGTTTGGTTATAATTTTTAATAAATACTATCATCTTCTTGAATGAAAATCTACCAATTACAACGAAATTTGGTAGAACCATTTGACGACAACTGTTTTCTGTAAAAATGGGCAGAAAGCCACAAACAATTTTACACAGTTCCTGTTAAAAAATTTTTTGTCAAATTGGATAGACGATACCTCTTTAAATAAACACGATATATATCTAGAATTAAAATTAAAAATAAAATGATAATTAAAATTACGATATGGATTAAAATTAAAGCCAGAATAAGAACAAAATTAAAATTAAAAAAAATAAAGAGAATTAAAATAAAATTTATATTTAAAATTAAAATTAAATCAGATTTAAAATTAAAATCAAAGAGCAAATAAAAAAAAAATTTTAATAAAAATTCAAAATAATACTAAATAAAAAATTCAAATCGAAATGAAAATAAAATTAAAATTATGATTGAAATTTAAATAAGGTTAAAGTCTAAACTAAAATTAAATCGAAATTAATTAAAACTAAAGTTAATATTAAAAATTTTAAATAAAAAGGAAAGTTAAATTAAAAGTAAAATCAATTACAGAACTTAATTGAAATTAGGATCATATTTAAAACTAAGATTAAAACCAAAACTTAAATTAAAACTTAAACCAAAATTCAAATATAAATAATAATAAAACAAATAATATAAATGAAAATTCAAAAAAAATTTTATTAAAATTAAAATCTGAGTAGAAGATAGAATTAAAAATTAAATTTATATTAAAATTTGAAGATGAAAAGAAAAGTGAAATTAAAATTAAGCACATGAAAATTAAAATCAAAGTCAAAATTCAATAAAAATGAAATTAAAGTTAAAATTAAGATAAAAATATAAAAAAATTGAATAAAAAATAAAAATTGAAATTAATCTAAATTGCTTCTAATGTACTGAAATTAATATTAAAATAAAAATAAGAATCAAATAAAAATAAATACAAAAAAAAAAAAAAAAATAAAAATTAAAATAAAATTTGAAAAAATTAAGAAATATAAATTAAAATTTAAATAAAAATTAAAATGAGATTTAGATTAAAATTAAATTTACGTCAAAATCAATATTAAAATTACAATTAATATTGAAAATAAAAATAAAAGCGAAATTAAAGTTAGAAATAAAATTAAGATATTTTTGTTGTTATATCGGCCTATTGATTTGTAAGATCGCGGGTTTGAATCGAGCTCAAGGCCTAACAATAATTATTTTATCATTATTATTGTTATGATACATTTTTTCTTAATTGAAAAATTTTTTAATTAGAATAGAAGAAAGAAAAAATTTTAGACAACTGCCAAAGCTCGTTGTATAGATCCATTTCGGGAACTGCTAAATTCCTTCATTGGCAACGTTTAGGCGCCGCTGCTATAACCATTCAGCTATCACAGCGGTTGTTTGTTTGTCTTCATTATTTATACTTCTATTCGGTTTTTGGCGGCCACCGTGGTGTGATGGTAGCGTGCTCCGCCTGCCACACCGTATGCCCTGGGTTCACACCCCGGGCAAAGCAACATCAAAATTTTAGAAATAAGGTTTTTCAATTAGAAGAAAATTTTTTTTAGCGGGGTCCCCTCGGCGGTGTTTGGCAAGCGATCCAGGTGTATTTCTGCCATGAAAAGCTCTCTGTGAAAACTCATCTGCCTTGCAGATGCCGTTCGGAGTCAGCATAAAACATGTAGGTCCCGTCCGGCCAATTTAAGGGAAAAGTCAAGAGGAGCACGACTCAAATTGGAAGAGAAGCTCGGCCGTAGATCTCTTCGGAGGTTATCGCGCCTTAAATTTATTTATTTTTTTATTCGGTTCTTGCCAATTGATATTCACAGCACTGGGACAAATGTTGCAGAATAGTTGTGAAAATTGAGCTGAATGGTTATAGCAAAACAAAGTTTTTCTAAGTGTCTCGGTAGTGGTTCGCTGTATTTCTGCTATAAAAAGCTTCTTAGCGAAAATTTACGTCTCATCCCGCCAGTTTGTAGGTATAATTTAAGGCAGATGACGTAAATTGGAAGGAAGTTAAGTGGCGAAAAAATTTTTATTTTTATTTTTATTTAACAAAGTTAAAGACCACAGTGCTCTTTGCATTTTCCTTTTTCATTTTACGGTGCGTAATTTTATTTAATGTTTAGTTTGATGTTTCCACCTTTATTATTTTGGTTTTTATAGATACTTGCTACTTTCTTGTTTAACGTTGTTGCTGCGAATGCTATTTCGTGAAATGTTTACCAATCAAAATAAATTATGCTTTTTATTTCGGCGCTAAATTCTGAAATTTATGTATATTAGAACGACTTTCCGTCATCTCTTGTCAAATTTGGTTTATAAACAAAGCGATTTCGGCATTGTACCATCTGCAGGGTATTTTTTCGTACAATTGATACGTGCACCATATGTCAAAAAAATGGCGCCGAAAGTGGCACAATGCCGTTACCGGGTTGTCTCCTAACCAAAATTGACAAGGGATGAATTTACTTTGTCGGTAAATCAACAAACCAAAATTAATCAGTTTTTGCTGTAAGTTTGAGTCTCATATAAATAAAAGATTCTACAGTGGTTGAGATTTTATGTGAGTGAATGACCCGGAATGAGTTCTTATCGCCAGGAAAGGAATAAGAATGCCCCACTTCATTACATGGATTATTTGCAGAATATTTTAACTTTTTTGGTGATTCCAATTGTCTCCAAAGGGTGATGCAAACAAGCAACTTGTACCCTTTGTTAGTTAGTTAAACCCGTCTAAAGGGTCAAGTGTCAATGAAGTAAGTAGGTAAGATAGGCACATTTTGTGTGTCTTACATTTTTTGATTGTGTGAAAAAAGAAATAAAAATAAAACAAATAAGGACGAGACTGTCTTCGGCTGTGCCGAAGACTTCATACTTTTCCTGAATGGGGCTGAACAATAATCTTTTCCCATTCGTAATCTCCAAATAATGCGCTGTATAAGATAAGAAAAATATATAGTGAACAGATATACATACCTGAACGATTTTAAGATAAATATAAAAAAATGGCAAAAACCCCTTATCTGAAAGATTGGTTGTATGGGATATAACTATATATAGCTCCGATCAAAGTGATTTTTTTCAGGATATCTTCTATGATATATTAGAATATACATATATCACTGAGTTTCACGTTTATACTTTCTAAATTGCGGCAGGAATGACCAAAATCGTCTTATCTGAACTATCGGTTGTATGGGAGATATATGTTATAGTGGTCCGATCCTGCCGGATCCGACAAATATCTAATATAATACAAAAATACATCCTGGTGCCAAATTTCATTGAGATATCTCAAAATTTGAGGGACTAGTTTGCGTTCAAACAGACCGACGGACGGACGGACAGACGGACATGGCTATATCAACTCAGTTCGTCGCCTTGACCAATTCGGTATACTTAATGGTGAGTCTATTATCTATATTTCTCAACGTTACAAACATCGGACCAAAGTTAATATACCATTTCATGTTCATGAAAGGTATAAAAAAAGGTGTGAGCACCAATTACTCGTGAAGTTCATATGCAAGTGTACGTCAAGAAAACAAAACTAGAGAAGGCCCAGGGGTTTAAAAGTTAAAGCACAATAGAAGTAATTTCTTAGAAAAATTTTCTTGCCAATGCTATTCGTTTATAGAACTTTATTTCAGTATCCATTTGCAGTGATCTAAATAACAGCAACTTTAAAATTTTTCTTTATGGGCATTTTAGTTCAAATCATCATATTTTATGAGTTTTTGCCTTCAATATCTGATATCACTGCTCTAGCTGAGCAATCGCTTGACAAACCGCTGCCCATCAAAGATTCAAACAAAAAAAAAAAACAAAAGAAGTTAGGATTAGCCTGGTTTCATTGGGCCTTGAGGGCAGCGCGCTGCAACAGCGTCCATTAAAAAAAAAAAACAAAAATATGTATAAGTGAAAGCATTGTTTTGTTATTTAATTGAATTATGTAATTGAATGATTTTTTTTTATTTTAAAAATTTTCTTAATTTTCTCCTCTATATTTTGTATGATGATTTCACCTTTATAATCTTATGTTATTCCTTTTTTTATCATTGCTTTGAAAGATCTTAGATCTTATTGTACCAATACTGTTTTTACAATACTTGAAAATCAACTATTTTCGGGCTTTTTTGGAGGAATTCCGTTGGATTTTTATCTATAATAACCAATACCGAAAAGTTATTTTTTTATTATCGTCTCATTACCGATAGCGAGTTATTCTTTTCTAGTAACCGGCTTCTTACAGTCGCGTCATCGTCTTTCCAGCTCCTTAAAGGTCGTTTTACAGATGTGTCGTAGATTTTCTGTGTAAGGTTTACCGGTTTCAACAAAATCGTTTATCGCAGGAGTGCGAGTTTCAATCCCTCTCCCGAAAGGAAACACTTTATAGAGATTTTAAAAGCATAATCGAAACAGCTGTTGATTTGTTCGTCGTCGCTTAAAAAAAAAAAAAATTATTACTTTTCGATATCACATCGAACAAAATTTGATAACAAATCGATAGCTTTTGGATTATAAATGGAAAACTATTACTATATTGATACGTTTGTAATAATTTATCGATAACTTTTCGATACATAAAAAATTTATTCATTCAAATAGACAACATTGGTTAAATCTTTGTATTTCTATAAATAGAACCAAAAAAATTACCAGTTTCTTTGAAACCTGCCAACAACAAAATAAGCATAACTTTGGCACATGATAATTTACGAAGTACGTACTGTGCAATGAATAAAATAAGCAAAGAAAGCAATTGGGATAAGTTTACAACAACTAAAGCATGACGTGGCTGCGTGCGTTTGTAACACTTCGACCATCGTAGGATTACGGGTTCGAATCTCACTCTCGGGAAAAAGCTTTTGAAGAGATTTACTGGTTAAATTACAACAGCTGTCGCCTTGTCCGTCCTGATGTCACGTTGCTTAAAATTTTAGCCAGTTATAAAAACTTCTTTAACTTAATAGTATTGTATTTATTTAACTTAAATTTTATAAATTCTTGATAGCAAATCGCAAACTTTTCCATAAAAAATCTATAGTTTTTCGATAACAAGTCGATAATTCTCTATTAACACATAGATAAATTTCCGATGAAAGTCGATAAAAGATCTCTAACTCATTGATTACCTTTGCTATAGATATCAACTTTCTACCACTTCTATAACATATTGAGAACGCATCTATACCTCGCCGATAACCTAGTACAACAAGTCGATAGCTCATCATTAACACTTTAATAACAAAGTGATAACGTGCCTTGACTTGCCTTGCCTTAATTTGCTGTCTGATTACGCTCATATCAACTCTACCATGTATGTACTTTTTTCGGATATTAAGCTACAGTGTGCTCACTACACTTACGCCTGCATTCTGTATTCTCCTATACAGCAAACCAATACCACACACAACACCAAAAACCTTTCAGTGTTGTTAGTAACATTGTTCTCGAGTATGATCCATCTCACATTTTGTTTAAACCACGTTCTCTCAAAACATCATGCCATCAACTCGGGTGTATATTAAAAAATTATGAGTTAAGGCGTTCCTTAACCGAAGTTTGAGATAGGGCGTTTTTGAAAAAAACTCTAAAAAATGTCGTTATTAAAAAGTAGCAGTCAATATATGCGTAAAACATCTGAAGTATTTTACGTTACTAACCCGGGACTGCACTTTGGGATCTGTATGATTAGTAAACATCCCATCACAACTAGGTAACTAAAATCCACAGAACCGAAGATACGAGGGGTAAAAAAACCGTTTCGACGCAGTTGGGCCAGTACATGCTTTACCTGATATCAGAGTGTCTCCAATTCATACCATAAAATAAAATATTTTATGAATATGAATCAATTTTATTCCTCTATTAATCAGCCACCTTCTATATAGCAATTTTTGTAATCTGCAAGATTGATGAGCATTCGCTATTCTATATTACAGCCTAAATAAATGCTTTGCTAAATAGATTCCTATTTGTTCGTAAGTATAATCGCTTCACAAAAATATGCGTGAAAGTTTTAATAGTTGATATTTTAGTTCACGGGGGAGCTCAACCCCAAAACCTCATAACCCCACTGAGTATGTACATTTCTTTGTACTTTTGTATGTGACTATGCACAATCAACAGTACAATAATCGCAGGTTCATACGCATAGGCAGTCAAACGTAACTAAAGCGATAACTAAACAAGTAAGGAAGGCTAAATACGGGTGCAACCGAATATTACATACTCAGCTGAGAGCTTTGGAGACAAAATAATGGAAAATCACCATTTAGAAAAATTAACCTAGGGTAACCCTGGAATGTGTTTGTATGACGTGGGTTTCAAATGGAAGGTATTAAAGAGTATTTTAAAAGGGAGCGGGCCATAGTTCTATAGGTTGACGCCATTTCAGGATATCGCCACAAAGGTGGACCAGGGGTTACTCTAGAATTTGTTTGTACGATATGGGTATCAAATTAAAGGTATTAATGAGGGTTTTAAAAGGGAGTGGTGGTAGTTGTATATGTGAAGGCGTTTTCGAGAGATCGACCAAAATGTGGTACCGGGTGACCCAGAACATTATCTGTCGGGTACCGCTAATTTATTTATGTATGCAATACCGCGAACATTATTCCTGCCAAGATTCCAAGGGCGTTTGATTTCGCCCTGCAGAACTTTTTCATTTTCTTCTTAATATGGTATGTGTCACACCCATTTTACAAAGTTTTTTCTAAAGTTATATTTTGCGTCTATAAACCAATCCAATTACCATATTTCATCTCTTTTTTCATATTTGGTATAGAATTATTTTTTTTCATTTTTCGTAATTTTCGATATCGAAAAAGCGGGCGTGGTCATAGTCGGCTTTCGGCCATTTTTTATACCAAGATAAAGTGAGTTCGGATAAGTACGTGAACTGACTTTAGTAAAGATATATCGATTTTTGCTCAAGTTATCATGTTAACGGCCGTGCGGAAAGACAGACGGACGACTGTGTATAAAAACTGGGCGTGGCTTCAACCGATTTCACAGAAAACAGTTAGCGTCATAAAATCTATGCCCCTACCAAATTTCACAAGGATTGGTAAATTTTTAATCGACTTATGGCATTAAAAGTATTCTAGACGAATTAAATGAAAATGGGCGGAGCCACGCCCATTTTGAAATTTTCTTTAATTTTTGTATTTTGTTGCACCATATCATTACTGGAGTTGAATATTGACATAATTTACTTATATACTGTAAAGATATTCAATTTTTTGTTAAAATTTGACTTAAAAAAAATTTTTTTTTAAAAGTGGGCGTGCTCGTAATCCGATTTTGCTAATTTTTACTTAGCACACATATAGTAATAGGGGTAACGTTCCTGCCAAATTCCATCATGATATCTTCAACGACTGCCAAATTACAGCTTGCAAAACTTTGAAATTACCTTCTTTTAAAAGTGGGCCACGCCCATTGTCCAAAATTTTACTAATTTTCTATTCTGCGTCATAAGGTCAACCCACCTACCAAGTTTCATCGCTTCAGCCGACTTTGGTAATGAATTATCGAATTTTTTGGTTTTTCCAAATTTCCGATATCGAAAAGAGGGCGTGGTTATGGTCCGATTTCGTTCATTTTATGTAGCGATCTGAGATGAGCGACCAGGAACCTACATACCAAATTTTATCAAGATACCTCAAAATTTACTCAAGTTATCGTGTTTACGGACGGACGGACGGACATGGCTAAATTAATTTCTTTTTTCGATCAGATCATTTTGATATATAGAAGTCTAAATCTATATCGATTAGTTTATGCCGTTACGGATTACCGTTATGCGAACAAAGTTAATATACTCTGTGAGCTCTGCTCAGCTGGGTATAAAAATAAATTACATGAATAACCCCGCAAAAAATGTTACTCTCTATATAAGGCTTAATTTAAATATTTATTAAACAAGGAGTTTAAGGTAAATTCTTGGACACGTTTTGCTGCCGTAAAACATATGTGCCTAAGGTCTTGTTATAAGATATCAAAGTGGTTACATTGCAGTTATTATAATAAGAGCTTTGAAAAGATACCACATTGATGATAATATCTCTATTAAACAGCTGATGGGTTATCAGGGAAAGCAGTAATACTTCCTTGTTCTTATTTTTCCTAAATAAATGATCGCACAATTCTCTGCCGGGTACGTTCTACGGATACATACAAACGCATCAAAACGCATAACCCAATTTACCCTTCGACTGAATTTCACTTGTACTTTATCCAGGTATGTATGTGACTTTGTGTGTATGTGCTGTCAAAACGCTCATTCCAACGCATTATTTATTATGCTTCTAAAATTTTGCGTTATGAAATTTGTTGATTTATATTCGCATTAATGGTAAATGTATCTATACAATTTAACTTTAAGTGCTATATTTTTGTATGAATATGTGTGTGCACCTATGCGAGTAATTCACATACAAACTTTATGAATAAATATTATGGTTGTGCATATACAATTTAAAATTTTGATTGATTGAAAATTGCCATACAAAAAAGGACTAACGTATCGAAGCATTAAATTTGATTAAGGTATGATGTATGAGTTTGTTTTGAGTTCTGTATGTGCAAATGATATCAATAACTAATTTTTGATAGAAAGTAAGAATAAGCAATCCTTACATTGAACAAAGTTTAGATAATGAAACTACTTTCAGCTCATATTATCGTGGTCCAAGTCGATAGAAGATATGATTAACTTGTTTCCTCATCATCAAACAGCTGATGAGATTAATATTTGTAAATTAAGTAGAGCTCGTTAAGTAGTTGAAGTTAAGCCACAACAGAGATAACCAAAAATAAATGTAAAGAAAATCAAAGTGTGTACCCAAATAATCCATAATTTTAAATCGAATGCAAAATAGTAAAATTGTTTACCGTATTTTTTCATACAGTATTTTTCATTGTACCAAACTTTATAAAGTGTGAACAATGCCAGGCTCTTGGCACTATCTAATGCGGTACTAGTATATCAACTGCTGAATGGCATATTACCCTATCTCGGTTTCGAAAACGTTTTATTTCAGAATTCTATTGAATTACGCCCTATTTTCGAATTTTTTTCCAAAACGTACTATCTCAGATTGAATTTGAGCTCCTACAGGACGTTTTTGAAAAGAATTCTGAGTTACGGCGTTCTTCACCCTCTTCTGAGATTGGGCGTTATCCGAAACTTACTGAAAAAGGGAGTTTTCGAAACAGCAGCAGCAAATATAGTGCAGTCGATATTGTATATTCAGAATGTTGTCTGCATCCTTAGGCGGTCTTTTAGGCATCGTTTTTTATAACAAATCGATAACAGTTGGATAGCAAACCGCTACCGTATTTATATCAAACAGTCGATAATACCCTGATAGTTTTTTTATTGTTGTTGAACTGATATTCTTTCGATATAAACTCGACATATTTTCGATAGCAAATTAATATATTTTCGATAAAAAATCGACAACTCTTTGATGGGAAATTGATACATTTTTGATAACAAATCAAGGCTATTTATTTATACACTGCAATCTAGAAATAAGGTGACTAGTTTTTATTATAATTGTTAATCACTACAATTCTATTATATATACTTCTTTGGGACCCTGACACGTATATATATATGTTACTTTGTATATAACTATATTATCACTTTTTCCCTTCTTTCTTCTTTAACTTTTCTCTCTTCTTTTTTTTGCATAATTTATTTATTTATTTATTATTTAAGCCAATTAAAAAAAGAACCTTATAGGCTTATTAGAAAAGTGTAAAGTAGTTAACAATGTTAATATAAATAACCTTACTTATAAAAAGGATTTAAAATACTCAGAAAGCCATCTTTCGAACCAGAAAAATCTATCTCACAAAATTTAGAAATTCTATTGAACTTAATTAAGGCTCTAGTAATTGGAGCATTCCGCGCATAAAGAGCCCTGAGAACACCAATATGAAAAAAACTCAGAAGCACGAAGAGCTCTAGCCGGTATATTAATGAAAATCCTCTCCAAGAGCACAGGGCAATCAAAAACCCCACGTAACAAATCGAAAACGAACGACAGCGATAAAATTGCCCTCCTGACCAGCAATGATTTTAAGTTAATCAATAAGCAACGAGCTTTATAAGTCGGGATAGGATCCGAGAAGCGCAGACTGTGTAATGCAAAGTGTACGAATACTTTTTGGATTCGTTCAATTCTTGCAACATGGCTGGAATAATACGGAGACCAGATGAAACAAGTATACTCAAGTTTGGATCGCACAAACGCGGAATATAAAAGCTTTAGCGTATACGGGTCACTGAAATCCAAGCTATGACGCCTAACAAAAGCTAGCATGGCATACGACTTAGCAATGCACATATTAATATGACTTGAAAACGAAAACTTCGAGTCAAATATTACTCCCAAGTCCTTAATTTCACTAGGCCGCAATAGGGGCGAGTTTGATATTTGATACACTGTATCAATCAAGTTGACACGCTTCGAAAAAGTTATTTGAAAGCAATTTTTTAGGTTAAGTGATAACCGATTATTATTACACCAGTTACTAAGTTTATCCAAAGCTTCTTGCAACAATACCGCATCATGAAGGCTATGAATAGGCAAGTATATCTTAAGGTCATCTGCATACAGCAAGAATCTAACTTTAGAGAAGCAAGAGCGAATATCATCATTAATAAACATGACAAAAAACAGTGGAGCCAAGACGCGTTGATATTTGCCCTGGAATTAGCATTGTTACCAGAATTTTGCAACAGATTTGAATTTAAATCGCTTTGGGAAGAATTTGCTGTACTAGAACCAGATGACTTATGTTTGCTTTTATTAGACTTCTTTTTTTTACGCACAGTGTTCCAATCACTTTGGTTATCAGCAGCTACAGATGGTTCATCTAAATTAGTTGCACTCATATGGGTTGTAAACACTGGCGCGCAGTCGAAGTACCAGTAGCGGCAGCAGCAATATGAGGAGACGGCAGCATTGTTTCTTGGCCAGTAGAAGCAGAAGAAGAGGTATAAGAAGAGGAAATATTAGTGACTACACTAGTTGACAAAGCAGCAACGAAGGCGTATGGCATATTTGTTGTTAGAACAGAAGCTGTCTCAGCTGCAGAATAAGAAATATTGACTACACTGAGTACACCATTACCATCAGACACAATTATTTCCTTTCCACTCTCTTTCTCTTTGGCCAAAGGGCCACTAACAATACCACGCACTTCACTGAATTCAGATAGAAAGTGCGACACAATCGATTTATTTTCAGCAAGCATAGAGAGCAATTCAATGATTTCAGTTTGAAGAGTCTCAACTTTACTTTAAGAATATTTAATTATATCATACACGACTGAAACTGCAAAATAATATTTAATAAAAAAATTACAACAAAAAATAAATTACAACAATAAAAATAGTTAAAATATTACAAATAACTCAGTGACGAAAAATCGATAAACCATGGATAGAGTGCGTATAACGGTTTGATATTAAATTCATAACTCGTATGTACCTCATCGATAAAAAATCGGTAACACTTCATTAAAAATCGATAGCTTTTCGACAAAATACCGATATTTTTAGATATAAAATTGATAAATTTCTGAAAAAAAAAATTGATACAAAAAAGCGATAACTCACCGATGAAAAATCAATAACTCATTGATCACATGCGTTATCTATAGCACATTTACAACACTTCGATAAAAACTCCATAAATCATACTTGTCTCGGCGAAAGCAAGCACATAAACCACCTATAAAAAGTGGATAGCAAACCTATAAAGAAACAACATTGCCATAACATGTCGATAGCAAACCGATAACTCTTCGATTACGGTTTTTATTAACACTTCGATAACAAATCGTGCATAGGAATTTAGGTTTCAAAGTCTGTAAATTTGAAACCGGGTTTTGTAACTTATCGATGAGCTAGAGGCTAAAAATGTAGAGCTTGATTCAGAGGTCGATGACAGCCAATGACACAATACAAACAGTTTCGCTAGGGGATGCACGGACTGAGATATTTTGAAAAATCAAACGGAACGGATTGAATTTTGGGATTGATTTTTAAGTAAGCTCTCATTGAGCTACAAGCGCAAAATTTAACAGATAGGTTAAGACATCGAGAAAATGTCAGAAAAGGAGAAAATAAAAATGAAAAAAAAATTTTAAGCACTTCCTTTATATAAAAGGTCAAGAATCAGCGAAAAATTTCTCCTTATATAAAGGGATATTCTTGCTAAACTTTGATTTTTAAATTTTTTGCAAAAATATTTAAGAGAAGTAAAAATATAGAGGCGGCCACCGTGGTGTGATGGTAGCGTGCTCCGCATACCACACCGCATGCTGCGAGTGTATTTCTGCCATTAAAGGCTCTCAGTGAAAACTTATCTGCCTGGCAGACGCCGTTCGGAGTCGGCATAAAACATGTAGGTCCCGTCCGGCCAATATGTAGGGAAAATCAAGAGGAGCACGACGCAAATTGGAAGAGAAGCTCGGCCTAAAATCTCTTCGGAGGTTATCGCGCCTTACATTTTTTTAATTTATTTTAAAAATATAATGGTGGAGCGAAATTGTTTGACTAATAATTTCTCCTTTCCTACGAACTTTCCATTCCACGTAATGTGCGCTCCACTTTTATATTTTTACTTCTCATACATATTTTTGCAATTTCTATGTCAAAATTTAAAAATCAAAGTTTAGCAATAAGGAGACATTTTTCGCTGATTCTTGACCATTTATATAAAGGAAGTGCTTAATTTTTTTTTATTTTCTTTTCTTTTCTTTTTTTTCTTTTCTTTCCTGTCCTTTCCTTTCTTTCATTCTCTTTCCTTCCCTTTCCTTTCCTTTCCTTACCTTTTCTTTCCTTTCATTTCCTTCCCATTCCTTTCCTTTCCCATATATCCTTCCCTTTCCTTTCCTTTCGCATATATCCTTTTCTTTCCTTTCCTTTCCTTTCCTTTATTTCCTTTCCTTCCACCATTTAATTATCCCCATGGTGATATTGTTATGTCATGCTTTACTAGTTTATATAATAGAAAAGTTCTTATCCACTTTGGTTGCTCTCACCTCTATGAAGTATACGGTAGGTGTAACAACCGCAACCTCATCGCCCACTTTGACTCTTGTTTAGTAAATTTAATGCAAAATCAAGTAAGGGTGTCTAAGTTCGGGTGTAACCTAACATAATATACTCAGCGTGAGTTTGAATTGTACAGTTCACTTCAGATAAATTACTTTTTCGAACGGGGGATTTATTTTTTTGAGGCTTTAGAAATGTTGTGTAATACTTGATCGGAATATGGGAGAGGCACTGCCCATTGAAAAAAATGTCTCCCAATTTCCTCTTACAATAAAACTTGGTAAGTGAAATATTATTGATATTTTTAGCTGAGATTTTTATTCTGCGACCCTTTATATAAAAGTAGGTGTGGTCTTTAACCGATCCCGTCCATTATTACTAGAAATATTTCCTGATATAAGGATCATATATCTGTACTCAATTTTATTACGATATGTTAATTATTCTTCTAGAAACATATAAGATTGCTTAGTCAAAAAGGGGGAAGTGCTACGCCCATTTTAAAAAATTTTAATATTTTATAACTTGTTGTTATAATTCTACTTGGGAAAGGAAATATAATTTAAATAAAGCTCTTTTTTGCAAAGCTACAGCTTATTTCATTCATCGACGACAGTTTTAAAAATCTTTTATATAAAAGTGGGCGTGGTCCTCAACCGATTTCGTTAATTTTTCTTCGAAGCATTCCATATAGTAAAGGCATCCTCTCTGCCAAATTTTGTTAAGATAGGTTTAACGATTTTTGATCTATGATTAATAATATTTGTAAAATTGATTTTATCACAAGTGGGCGGTGCCACGCCCATTTTCAACATTTTTATTTTATTTTGACCAAAAAGCTCAACATCAATTAACACGTCAAATTTCAACATTATAGGTGTATTATTTATGAAATAATCAGGTTATATATATAACAAGTAAGGAAGGCTAAGTTCGGGTGTAACCGAACATTACATACTCAGTTGAGAGCTGTGGAGACAAAGTAAGGGAAAATCACCATGTTGTAAAAAGAACCTAGGGTAACCCTGGAATGTGTTTGTATGACATGTGTATCAAATGGAAGGTATTAAAGAGTATTTTAAGAGTAAGTGGGCCATAGTTCTATAGATGGACGCCATTTAGGGATATCGCCATAAAGGTGGACCAGGCCTGACTAGAATTTGTTTGTACGATAATGTGTGTTAATGATAATTTTAAATGGGAGTGGGCCTTAGTTCTATAGGTGGATGCCTTTTCGAGATATCTCCATAAAGGTGGACCAGGGGTGACTCTAGAATTTGTTTGTACGATATGGGTATCAAATGAAAGGTGTAATGAGTATTTTAAGAGGGCGTGGGCCTTAGTTCTATATGAGGACGCCTTTTCGAGATATCGGCATAAAGGTGGACCAGGGGTGACTCTAGAATTTATTTTGTACGATACGAGTATCAAATGAAAGGTGTTAATGAGTATTTTAAGAGGGCGTGGGCCTTAGTTCTATATGTGGACGCCTTTTCGAGATATCGCCATAAAGGTGGACCAGGGTTGAATCTAGAATGCGTTTGTACAATATGGGTATCAAATGAAAGGTGTTAATGAGTATTTTAAAAGGGCGTGGGCCTTAGTTCTATAGGTGGACGCCTTTTCAAGATATCGCCATAAAGGTGGACCAGGGGTGACTCTAGAATTTGTTTGTACGATATGGGTATCAAATGAAAGGTGTTAATGAGTATTTTAAAAGGGAGTTGGCCTTAGTTCTATAGGTGGATGCCTTTTCGAGATATCTCCATAAAGGTGGACCAGGGTTGAATCTAGAATCCGTTTGTACAATATGGGTATCAAACGAAAGGTGTTAATAAGTGTTTTAAAAGGGAGTGGGCCTTAGTTCTAGGGGGAGGCGCCTTTTCGGGATATCGCCATAAACGTGGACCAGGGGTGACTCTAGAATGCGTTTGTACAATATGGGTATCAACTGAAAGGTGTTAATGAGTATTTTAAAAGGGCGTGGGCCTTATTTCTAAAGGTGGACGCCTTTTCAAGATATCGCCATAAAGGTGGCCCAGGGGTGACTCTAGAATTTGCTTGTACGATATGGGTATCAAATGAAAGTGTTAATGAGTATTTTAAAAGCTAGTGGGCCTTAGTTCTATAGGTGTATGCCTTTTCGAGATATCGCCATAAAGGTGGGCCAGGGGTGACTCTAGAATTTTTTTGTACGATATGGGTATCAAATGAAAGGTGTTAATGAGTATTTTAAAAAGGAGTGGGCCTTAGTTTTAGGGGGGGGGCGCCTTTTCGGGATATCTCCATAAACGTGGACCAGGGATGACTCTGGAATGCGTTTGTACAATATGGGTATCAACTGAAAGGTGTTAATGAGTATTTTAAAAGGGCGTGGGCCTTAGTTCTAAAGGTGGACGCCTTTTCAAGATATCGCCATAAAGGTGGCCCAGGGGTGACTCTAGAATTTGTTTGTACGATATGGGTATCAAATGAAAGGTGTTAATGAGTATTTTAAAAGGGAGTGGGCCTTAGTTCTATAGGTGGATGCCTTTTCGAGATATCGCCATAAAGGTGGGCCAGGGGTGACTCTAGAATTTTTTTGTACGATATGGGTATCAAACGAAAGGTGTTAGTAAGTGTTTTAAAAGGGAGTGGGCCTTAGTTCTAGGGGGGGGGGGGGGAGGGACGCCTTTTCGGGATATCGCCATAATCGTGGACCAGGGGTGACTCTAGAATGTGTTTATACGATATGGGTATCAAATGAAAGGTGTTAATTAGTATTTTAAAAAGGTGTGTCCCTTAGCTGTATATGTGAAGGCGTTTTCGAGATATCGACCACAATGTGGACCAGTGTGATCCAGAACATTATCTGTCGGGTACCGCTAATTTATTTATATATGTAATACCACGAACAGTATTCCTTTCAAGATTCCAAGGTCTTTTGATTTCGCCCTGCAAAACTTTTTCATTTTCTTCTACTTAATATGGTAGGTGTAACAACCATTTTATAGAGTTTTTTCTAAAGTTATATTTCGCGTCAATAAACCAATCCAATTATCACGTTTCATCCCTTTTTTCGTATTTGGTATAGAATTATGGCATTTTTTTCATTTTTCGTAATTTTCGATATCGAAAAAGTGGGCGTGATCATAGTCGGATTTCGGCCATTTTTTACACCAATACAAAGTGAGTTCAGATAAGTACGTGAACTGAGTTTAGTAAAGATATATCGATTTTTGCTCAAGTTATCGTGTTAGCGGCCGAGCGGAAGGAAAGACGGTCGACTGTGTATAAAAACTGGGCGTGGCTTCAACTGATTTCGCCCTTTTTCACAGAAAACAGTTATCGTCCTAGAATCTAAGCCTCTACCAAATTTCATTGTTCGACTTATGGCATTAAAAGTATCCTAGACAAATTAAATGAAAAGGGGCGGAGCCACGTCCATTTTGAAATTTTCTTTTATTTTTGTATTTTGTTGCAACATATCATTACTGGAGTTGAATGTTGACATAATTTACTTATATACTGTAAAGATATTAACTTTTGTTTTAAAATTTGAATTAAAAAAAATTTTTTTTTTTTCAAAAGTGGGCGTGGTCGTTCTCCGATTTTGCAAATTTTTATTAAGCAGACATATATTAATAAGAGTAACGTTCCTGCCAAATTTAATCATGATATCTTCAACGAATGCCAAATTACAGCTTGCAAAACTGCTAAATTACATTCTTTTAAAAGTGGGCGGTGCCACGCCCATTATCCAAAATTTTACTAGTTTTCTATTCTGCGTCATAAGTTCAACTCACCTACCAAGTTTCGATATCGAAAAAGTGGGCGTGGTTATTGTCCGATATCGTTCATTTTAAATAGAGATCTGAGATGAGTGCCCAGGAATCTACATACCAAATTTCATAAAGATACCTCAAAATTTACTCAAGTTATCGTGTTAACGGACAGACGGACGGACGGACAGATGGACGGACGGACGGACATGGCTCAATCGAATTTTTTTTCGATGCTGATGATTTTGATATATGGAAGTCTATATCTATCTCGATTCCTTTATACCTGTACAACCAACCGTTATGCAATCAAAGTTAGTATACTCTGTGAGCTCTGCTCAACTGAGTATAAAAAGTTAATTTAATTTGAAATGCAGCTCGCCTTCCAACTCTTAGTACCGGTTGTTTTAGAGCTACGGAGCTTTTATAGATATGCTTATAAAAATTCATTAAAAAAGTTAATAATGCAACATAACACCTTATTCATGTACGTATACATATGTATGGGAGTATATACAGGTGTATATATGTATAATTGTTTACATAAAGAAAGGTGCAAATAAATGTTGGTCTCTGTAGTGTTTACTTATTCAGATTTTTGTTTGCACTTAAATACAAATTTTTGTAATGTGTTTGTTTATTTTCTGTTTTTTGTTGCTTTTCGGTTTTTGTGTCTGCTTTATATATAAATACAAATATTTACACAAAATCGTCAATAATTAAATGCTAAACAATTCCAAAAATGTATAAATAAGAAATGCGTGGGTAGCACAGTAAACAATTCCGACCCCATAATCAACGAATGGCTCATCCAACTGAAACGAATTTTATAACAATCGATTATCTTAAATATTTGGATTTGGAGAATAACTCTTGCCCACCAGTGCTTCTTTGGACTGAGTAGGCAATTGAAAAGTTAAGTCCTCTCTCGACGCACAAAAATCACGCTCTACAAGTCGCTCATGTCCTGATATATGGTTCTGAATCATGGACGGTGTTGTGAGAAGGTGAGATGGATCTTGAAGTGTTCGAGGGAAGCGTTCTCCTGAAAATGTATGCACCTATACACTATGCCAAAGGTGAGTATCGAAGGAGATATGGCGATAGTGTAGCGAATAAAACCTCTAAGGCTTCGCTGCCTATGTCATGTTATGCAAATGGACGAAAACGCTCCGGCCAAGAAAGTATGTTAGTCGATATCGCAGTTTGAAAGCAGAGAAAGGGGAAAACCTCTACTGAGTTGAGAGAGGCAGGTGGATGAAGTCTTGACCACCCTTGGTGCACCCAATTGTTGTCAGTTATCGCGAAACAGGGATAGCCGGCGTAATTTTTTACGAAACGGCCGAAATCGCTTTGGCGGCTAAGCGCCAATTAATGATGATGAAATGGGTTTGAAACCTGTAGGAAAACTTTACAATTTTTGTTCCTAAAACTAGAAAATTGCCATCAAAAAATATTACCAACCCTCATAGTATTATACTTTTAATTTCCCATAGTAAACTTGCAACTGGTTTTTATACCCAGCTGTATATGTACACAGGGTATTATATATATATTATTGGAGAACGGTTGGTTGTACAGGTATAAAGGAATAGAGAGAGATATAGACTTCCATACATCAAAATCGAAAAAAAATTTGATTAAGCAATGTCCGTCCGTCCTTCTGTCCGTCCGTTAAAACGATAACTTGAACAAATATTGAGATAGCTTCACCAAATTTGGTATACGGGCTTATCTGGACCCAGAATAGATTGGTATTGAAAATGAGCGAAATCGGATAATATCCACGCCCACTTTTTCGATATCCAAAACTTAGAAAAATGCAAAAAATTTGATAATTCAAGAACTAATACCGATGTGCTAATGAAATATGGTAGGTAGATTGGTTTTATGACGCAAAACATAAATACTGAAAAGTTTCGGAAAAAGGGCGTGGCACCACCCACATTGAGAAGAAGAAAATTTGGAAGTTTAACAAGCTGTTAAGGATATAACATTGAAATTTGGCAGAGACACTATCCTAGCAAAATTATATACACTGAGTGAAGATAATAAAGAACGTTTAAAGAACACGCCCACTTTTCCTAAAGGTCTAACCTCAACAAAGTTTGCAATAACTATGGTATTTAACTAAATTTTACTCATATTCTAATTCAGTAGTGGTACAGTTGGGTTGAGCTAGGAACAAAACTTAAACAAATTTTGAAAATGGGCGTGACCCGCCTCTTTGTTTGTTACTCTCACCAAAATACTTTTAATACCATAAGTCGAACAAAAATCTACCAGCGCAGCTTTATAACACAATTAACCACATAAAGCAAACAACAGCGTTTCAAGTACACAGCTGGGTATGTAAGGTCGGTTTAACCCGAACTAAGACCATCTTACTTGTTACAATGAAGTTTGATCCAACTGAGATACTGCTCAAAATTTGATACGCTCCTTCTGTTGAAACCAGAAGGATTCTGTATAAAAAAAAATTCGTTTCATTTGGATGAGCCGTTCCAGAGTGCCGTATTTTAATTCTGTACTTAAAAAATATTCAACTTTTATTTTCGGACTTATTAAATAAAACTAGAAATTTAATAATTTTTATCGGAGGCGGCCACCGTGGTGTGATGGTAGCGTGCTCCGTCTACCACACCGTATGCCCTGGGTTCATACCCCGAGCAAAGCAACATCAAACATTTTAGATTTTAAGGGTTTTCAATTAGAGGAACATTTTTCTAAGCGGGGTCGCCCCTCGGCAGTGTTTAGCAAGCGCTCCGGGTGTATTTCTGCCATGAAAAGCTCTCAGTGAAAACACATCTGTCTTACAGATGCCGTTCGGAGTCAGCATTAAATTTGTAGGCCCCGTCCGGCCAATTTGTAGAGAAAATCAAGAGGAGCACGACGCAAATTGGAAGAGAAGCTTGGCCTTAGATCTCTTCGGAGGTTATCGCGCCTTACATTTTATCGGACGACAAAATTTTAATTTCGGAAATAATTTCGTTTGAAGGACTTTTATAGTAAAGGAAAAAGAAACCAGTTTGGGCGCCTGGAATAAAGGTAATAAATCTTATATAATGCAATCAAGTCTAGGATATTAGTTTTCTGTAATAACACAAATTTGTTATGGAAATATTAAGCAAAACATAAATAAATGCACAGCGCGCTAAGCATCGAAAAGTTTTAAGGCCGAGCTTCTCTTCCAATTGAAGTCGTGCTCGCTTTAATTTTTCCCACAAATTGACGTGACAGAACCTATGTACATTGTACATTTTTTTACGTCAATTACGAATAGCATCTGCAAGGCAGATGAGTTTTCACTGAGTAGCCTTTCATGGCAGAAATACACTCGAAGTGGTTGCCAATTCACTGCTGAGGGGCGACTCTGTTTAGAAATTTTTCTTTAAATCGAAAAAACTTATTTCTATGTTGATGTTACTTTTCCCTAGGCTTGAACCCAGGACGTTCGGTATGGTAGGCGCAGCACGCTATCAAAACTTGAGTAAATACTTAGGAAAACAAATTTGCTATCATCTTTTTCTCTGTATACTGTAGAAAATAAATTTGAGAAATTAATTTCTCCTGATAAACAACCATATAAACATATGTACATAAACATCTATTCATGCTCCTTAATAATTTTTGATTTAGTGAAACCATAATTTCCGTAAAAGGACTCAATAAAGGCCACAGTCGTTGGGTTGGTATAACTAAACTGATATCAACTTTTACTCAACTAGACAGCAGACATCCTTCCTTTTGCTACTCCGAAGAGCTTTAAAAATGTTTAAGAACGTTTGAGAAGTTTGTAAAATCTCTTTTAAAGTTATTTGTTTTTAACTAGCTACCAATAGCTTATGTAAAGGACGAACAAACTCTTTACACACTAATATACATATGGATGTAAAAATACACATATGTATGTATATATGTGTAGTTTAACATTCACGTGCTTGCATGTGAACAAAAGCAAATGAAAATTAATTTATTTTATGGCAACAAATTGTTAGATAATTCTTTAGATTTCTTGCTAAAGAGACAAACGTAAACAGAACACTTTGAACTGATTTTATGAAAATTTACTAAAGAGAATTTAATTTATTGCATTATTTTTATGCTAACCTTTAATGTGGTTTACATTTTTTCACAGTTAAAAAAATTAAATTTTTCTTTTACAGTAAATTTCACTTCAATGCTATTTTTATTTCACTTCACTCTATTTTCGTTTAAAATAAATTTTATAACAAATAAAATCTGATAATTAATTAGTACACAGTTTATTTCAAGCTCACTTTTTTTTCTTATCATCGTATAGATATATATGTACATAAGTATGAAGTACATTTATTGCGTCGAGCACGTTTGCACGTTTATTCGTTCACGGGATTACTAAACTCGCGAATCCGATTCAACTTCAAGTCAAAATTCAACTTGACTTTGGCGACGACTACGTTTGTAAGTATAAATGTATTTAGACAAGTACTTGTGCAACTCGTACGTACTTTGTCCAGTTGGCTGGCTCAACAGCAGCAACACTTTACTATCTCAATAATGAAAAATGCTGAGAGGCCAACAGCGGAAAAACTACCACCAATAATTCGCAACCACAATTACACTTGCTCTCCGTTCACCACTCTTTTATAACAGTCGGCTATGGTATGTACCAACAATTGCTACCGCAACAAATGTTCTGTTTGATCTGGCGTGTATGCAGACCAGTGATGGAATTTGCATATCTGAGTATGGTATCGTACTATTACTTGAAATATTACTTTCCTACTGAATGTTTAGCGAGAAGAGCTGCTTTATGCTTTGTTAATGCGAACAGTTCGTTTAAAAATAAGTAAGAAGGTATATCTTCGGGCGAGGCCAATCGTTATATACCCAGCTGCGTGTTCTAACTTATACCTATGTTAAACAGAAATTTAATACGACAGCTCGAATATATTACTTATTGGACTTTTCACTTCAAGGATTCCCCTTCGAAAAACTTGATGTCTCCAAAATCGACCAAAGTTGGTGAACATTTTGTTACACTACCTGTGCATATGAACGGATTGCGAAAATTTGCCTTTTTTCTTCAAGCGCTTTTTTTCAATAAATATTTAAACCATCAAAATACAACGAAGCATTTTTTCGAAAAAATAAAAACTACAAAAATAAAACTCGACTCCTTTTTTGAGTTCGGTTTTGGCAACTTTTTTGAACTACGTCAACGCCATTTAGCGTAAAAAAAATTGTAACATAATAATAACTGGACGACCGAGCTTTATTCTTTATTTCGTCATTGTAAATATTCAACTTTTTTATACATACATACGTATATGTATTTTTACTTACTATTGAGTGCTTTTAAAATTGATTTCAAAAACATATCGATAACTAACCACAAAAAGGACTTGAAAAAAGTTTTAAACGGGTAACTATAACCTATAGTCTTAAAAATATCTCTATTGGAATGGGGAATAAAATACGTTTGATACCCATATTGGCATATCTCGTGGAATTTTTTTTCAAATTTCAAATACGTGGCAGCCTTGTGAAAATATCCTCAGTGGCAACACCTAGATAGAAAGTTTAAGTATGTGATACTTTATCGATGTACCAAATTTCATTCAAAATGTCAGTCGTTTCCGCGAAAGTAGAGGATTTACAAAGAGAGAGTCGGCAACCCTAAGTGTCAACCCTCCTTAGAAATTTCCCTTTTTAAATTCGGAGTAAAACACCTTTCGTCTGGTACCCATATTAGTATATTTCATGTGATTTTTTAAAATTCTAAATAGGTGGCAACCTTGCGAAAACATCCTCAGTGACAACACCTTGACAGAAAGTGTTAAAATTTCATACACTATCTATTAACAAAACTTAATTCAAATGGTTTTCCCCGATAGTAGTGCATATACAAAGAGATATAAATTATAAGGTGAGTTGGCAACCCTAAGTGTCAACTCCTTAGAAATTTCTCTATTTAAATTCGGAGTAAAACACCTTTCGTTTGGTACCCATATTATCATATTTCATGTGATTTTTTAAAATTCTAAATAGGTGGCAACCTTGCGAAAACATCCTCAGTGACAACACCATGACAGAAAGTGTTAAAATGTCATACACTATCTATTAACAAAACTTAATTTAAATGGTTTTCCCCGATAGTAGTGCATATACAAAGAGATATAAATTATAAGGTGAGTTGGCAACCGTAAGTGTCAACCCTCCTTAGAAATTTCTCTATTTAAATTCGGAGTAAAACACCTTTCGTTTGGTACCCATATTATCATATTTCATGTGATTTTTTAAAATTCTAAATAGGTGGCAACCTTGCGAAAATATCCTCAGTGACAACACCTTGACAGAAAGTCTTAAAATGTCATACACTATCTATTAACAAAACTTAATTTAAATGGTTTTCCCCGATAGTAGTGCATATACAAAGAGATGTAAATTATAAGGTGAGTTGGCAACCCTAAGTGTCAACCCCCCTTAGAAATTTCTCTATTTAAATTCGGAGTAAAACGCCTTTCGTTTGGTACCCATATTAGCATATTTCATGAGATCTTTTACAATTCTAAATAGGTGGCAACCTTGCGAAAACATCCTCAGTGACAACACCTTGACAAAAAGTTTCAAAATGTCATACACTATCTATTAACAAAGCTTTATTTAAATGGATTTTCCCGATCGTAGTGGATATACAAAGAGATATAAATAACAAGGCGAGGGGGCAACACTAAGTGGCATATCTCATGTAATTTTTAACTTTGTGAAAATATCCTCAGTGGCAAAATCGATGTAGAAAGTCTTGGAATGTGATACACTATTTATTTGCCAACTTTCATTCAAATAGGTGAAGTCGTTTTCGTTCCGGATATACAAAAAATGTTTACTCGTTTAAAGTAATAACATACGTGTAAAAGAGCTATTGGTAAAAAATGGAGGCTCAATCCAAATATATATCGCAATTATTGGATCCATACCGCTGAATGGGATATTCTCACGGTGGCCAAGCTTAAACAAGGCGTCAAACCTTAACTTGTTGGGTACAGTCCACAAATGAAGTATGATCAGCAAAACTGGTGCTCTGAGAACAACGTAGCTCGTTATCGAACAGCGTCAACCTTGCGTCTAAGAGAGTTGTTCAATGGTAACAATAAAACCATTACATATCCTAGCATTCTAAAAATATACAATTTTATTCCTCCTAGCACGGATCGCTGTGTGACCGAAACAGTTGCAGAAAGCATTTATATTGTAAAAATTTCCAGTAGAGATGGTTGGGTGGAGTCGGATAGGCGTCTTGCTGTTGACTATAGCATTCCATATATATGAACGGTTCCAAGCTTAATGGCGGAGCTAGAGATGGAGTATATACAAGGGACCCCCACTTACAACTCTCTTTCAGACTACCCGATAACTGCAGTGTCTTCCCGCAATAAGTATTGGCCATCATGAAAGCCGCAGTTAGGATCGGGACACATAATATCGGCAACGAAATCTTTTTTTTTCAGTAATAGGCAAGCTGCTTTCAAATATCTTTGCTCTGGTCGTCATGAAAGCCACAGTTAGAATCGGGAAACATAATATCGGCAAAGAAATAGTTTTTTTTTCAGTGATAGGCAAGCTGATGTCAAATATGTTTGCTCTTACTCGTTCAATTATGAACTAACACTAAATTACCGACGATCTCTCTAAGGGATAGCCTAGCAGAGCCGTGTACATCTTACATGGGTCCCAAGGCTCAGTCACATCGAGGGAACTATATTGCAGACGAACTCGCATTGGTAGGGTACGACTAGGCAAACTCTTTCTTAACAAGAAGCCGACAAAAGATCGCTATCAACGCCGGGGTGTCGAATATAGAAAAGAAACTGCTCAAGATAAGATTGTTAAAGGTCTTTTAACGTTTACATCCTAATTATGGTTAAAATGTTCACACTTGTAAGAGTACTTACTGGGCACTGCCTTATAACTAAGCATTCAGAAAGGTTTAAGAACAACTTATCGTTGTTACTCTAAGAGTTGTCAAGATGATGAAGAGGCGGGCACGGAGGTTCACCTAATCTTCCATTTTTAAGAGATTTTATTAGGATTGGGGATTTTGTTCAGTTATGGAGATACCAGCTTAAAAGCGACAGGTAAAAGCTTATTTTATAAAGTCAATATACTTATCAAGTTTCATTAATCTCTTAACTTGATTTGGTAATGAATTCTAGTATTGATCATATATTATTATAATTTTATTCTGGGTCCAGATAAGTAAGATACCAAATATGGTAAAGTTTTATTATTTTTTCCCTCAAAACAGACTGGTGCTGGAAGTCTATGTATCTGTCTTGATCCCTGTTTATCGTTTAAACTCATCGTTACCTGATTTAAGTTATAATGTGCTGTGTTGTGTACAAATGGGAATAAAAACAATTTCGGTTAGTAAAGTAGAGGAAATCTTGCTTATTAAAAAAAGTACGAACTTATCAAAAACTCCATCACTGATGCTAACTGGTTGTATGGCTGCAACAATTAACAAAAGGCCACCAACAAAAGCAATTGCGTACCACAATTGTTGACACTTAGCGCTTCAATGAATCGCTCATACGCTCCCTCAGTTCTCATTTTCTCACTTAATGTACATACATATACATATCTGTGGCAACTAGCCAAAACAACCAAACTCAAATTAGGATAAAATTGAGTTTTCGCCCGCATTGTGCACTTCGTACTCTGTTCTATAATTACACAAAATTGTATGGCTTTGACTGAAAAACGCAGGCTTTGTGAATCCTAAACCAATCAGTCAATGACTGATTTCGGTTAACAAAATTATACATATTTTCACAAAGCTGCTCTAAAAAATTGAAAAAATTTGTCTGGGTTGTTATTGCTTTTTGTCTCAGATATGCCTTTCTATGTAAGAACATACATACTTATATATATTCGCACTCAACTGGTTGTATTTTGGGGATGCGCAGCGCTCAGCTAAATGAAATTTTACAACTCAAAGCATGCATGTATGTATGTACATGTGTATGTATGGCTCTAACGTCTTTTAGTTTTTCTCAGCCATGCCTTCTTTGACCTCTTTGCTGCCCTTGTTATAGCTCTGTGCTCTCCTTGCTCACTTTTTAGCGCATTTCATTCGTTCCACTGCCGGTAGTAGCATTTATGACGTCGTTGTCTCCACTTGCCGATTATAATCATATGCCAATGTATGTTTGTATGTATTTGATAAGTAGTCGCCTGGTTTTGTTTATTTACCCCAATCATTCTCTATCCCTTGTATAAAGAGAGTGATGCGAAGCTGACAAAAAGCTCTGTTTTAAACTTTTATCGCCGTTAAGTAGATGCTGTCCTGCTAAAGCTCTCTGAACGTAAGCTTTATCTTACTTACTTACTTACTTACTTAATTGGCGCTTAACCGTCTAAACGGTTATGGCCGTCCAACAAGGCGCGCCAGTCGCTCCTTCGCTCCGCCAACCGGCGCCAATTGGTTACACCAAGGGAGTTTAAATCGTTTTCCACCTGGTCCTTCCAACGGAGTGGGGGCCGCCCTCTACCTCTGCTTCCATAGGCGGGTTCCGATAGAAACACTTTCTTGGCCGGAGCATCATCTTTCATTCGCATAACATGGCCTAGCCAGCGCAGCCGCTGCGTTTTAATTCGCTGGACTATGTTGATGTCTGCGTATAGCTCGTACAGCTCATCATTAAATCTTCTTCGGTACTCGCCATCGCTAACGCGTAGAGGTCCATAAATCTTTCGAAGAACTTTTCTCTCGAACACTCCCAAAGCCGCTTCATCTGCTGTTGTCATGGTCCATGCTTCTGCCCCATATAGCAGGACGGGTACGATAAGTGACTTGTAGAGTATGATTTTCGTTCGCCGAGAGAGGACTTTACTTTTCAATTGCCTACCTAGTCCAAAGTAGCATTTATTGGCAAGATTGATTCTTCGCTGGATTTCTAAGCTTTAAGCTTTATCTATAACGATTAATTAGGTTCAAATATGAATTATTCTGGGATTGCATTTAGCAAGGTGGCTAATGCACCACAAGTCTTGTTTTTGCAGCAAGCGCCTGTGCGTGAAATAAAAACTGTTTCGCAAAATTTGAAACAATCGCCAACTCTGGAACCGTTTCCTACCTGCTTTTTGGCTTAAGGCTATTTTGCTTTCCGTAACCTGATTCGATTTGGGGCAGAGTGTTAGCGCGGTTTGTTTTTGTTATCATTTGCATCGCTATTGTCCATACAGTGCGATACGCGGGGGTAAGCTAAAGAGTTGTAGTTTTCAGTACACATGTTTTGAATTTGAAGGGGTTTGCCCACAGTAAATGGGTTTGCCAACAGTATGAAGTCATACTGTACTTGAAGAGGATTTCATAATGTCAATCAGCGATTTTGTCAAATTTTTGTAGGTCTTTTAATGTTTTCCATCAACCCTATACCTGATAACTACCTTGAGAACTTTCTGTGGCATAGTGAATTTGTTCCCCGTAAGTTAGTCGACAGTATAGTCTTACATCATACAAGTTATCAACGTTATATTTCGCAGTTATTTTTCCAAAGATGCTTTCGAAACCACATTGAAGTGGTTCGTGAATTTTTTGAAAAGCCAGTATGCCTTAGCTATAGAAAATATTGGGTAGCGATCTTATGGTCGCCGGCGGGTCCGGTTAAATATGTACCATTCAAGAATACAGCCCACTAGTAGCAGATTTCGGTACATTGTGGGTTAAACAAGACTTAATCAAATCAAAAACTTCGCACAATAGATGTGTCCGAGCGTACTAAAGAGTCTTCAAAAGATTTCAGTCTTTTTGCTGCTGCACAAATAAGTAAATTTAAAAAGGATCTATAGAAACTTGATCCCGATACGATCCTAACACAAAGTCTTCGTTGATAAGGTCATAATTGTTATCTTAATATATGTATGTATGTACATACATATGTCTAGGTGGGATGATAGTAATATCGGTTAATGGCAAAAGAGAAATAAAGCATCATTATTAAAGAGTAGTCGGTTATATATTTAAAACTGATCGATATTTATCAAAACTTTTTTGATTTGACACAGTAAAATCATGGATTGGTTATCGAAGTGTCACCAATTTGCTATTGGCGTGTTGTCGGTTTCTTATTGAAACGTTTTCGATTAAAGTTATCGATTTGTTTTATCTATTTGCTATCGTTATGGCAGCGATACCAATTCACTATCGGTTAGAGAGAGTTAGAGTGTAAGCAATCCGTGGAAAGAATCCGGACAGAGAGAAGCATACATCTATGTTGGGTCCCAGGTCACTCGGGCATATATCCACCAGATAAGAAGAGTGCATCCCTTGAAGCTTGCTCCGTACACGTCCCATTAGATTGGACAAGATTAAGAAAAGGCGAGCGGTACACATGATCGACCTTTATGTCTTATGTCTTAGATCTTACAACCTAAGCCTAAAAAAGTTGCTCCTATCATTAAGAGAGTGGACTGTATACCCATGACGAGCATTCTGCCTAGACACTGCCTTCTGGCATCACATGCCTTTAAATTAGGCTTGGTCAGTGATGGCTGATGTAGGAAGTGCGCTTTGGAAGAGGAAACGATCGAGCACGTTTTGTAGTTGTGCCCTGCGTTTACTAGGCTAAGACTTCAGCTATTTGAAGAAATACAGTTGTCAGATCTAGAAGCAGCAAATGGTATAGATCCTAGAAGGTTTCTGTGTAGTATTTGCCAAGAGGATGGAGTTATTTTATATTATAGGTAGTGGTTTTTGCTAGGATTTTTTAGTTTAGTCATTAGACAAAGTTTTGGTAATACTACGTAGTCTTTCAGTCCACGTGAGGTCCTCATGGACCGGTCAGTTCAACCAAACCTAACTCACCAGTTTCTCGTGAAACAGATACCGATGAAATTCAACATAAAATTGATGACACCGCCGATAAAAAGTCGATAAAATACCAAAAAATAGCAAAGAATCGGCTGATAACAAACCGATGACTTGTCGATAATTTCTCTTTCAATAATAAACCGTAACAGTTGTTACCGATAAGAAGTCGGTGTCGATGTTATCTGTTCAACCCTTGGGCAGGCTCTGATGTATGTTGACATATTGAACTTAATGATTATTTTGTACTCACCTTAACTTTGAAAACCATTACATCGTTCACATAAAACTTTATCTTATTTCCGTCTGCAATTACGTCCTTAACATGGAAAAGCTCTAGAGGACTTTCTGTAAATCAAAGTTTAGCACAACTAGAAATCAGCGCTCTGCAGCGATAACAAGTGTTGCCTTATGGACTGAAAAAGCTTCATATGTATGTGAGTAATTATCTAAAACCGTTTTTTTAAATTAAACAAAACAAAAAACTTAAAAATCCCGACATAACCATTTAAATATCGTTTCTGTATACGCTAAACACAGTCTAGAAAATGTGTACAGCATTCACGAACTCTAAACTGAGAGCATAGCCCTAATATCATTGTGACTAATTATAATTCTTTGTCAAAATTTCTATCCAGACAGACTACATCCACTAATAAAAAAAATAAGTGTGTCATGCTTTGTCCTAATTTTGCTACAAATTCGCTGGTTGGAGTAATAAAAGAGGAAAAATAGGAATAATTATTTGTTATTGAAAAGTACGAAAGTGCCCGAAATTCTCATAATACGACTTTTTATTGAGTTTGAAAAGCATTACTTTAGTTTGTAATACGGGGCGTATGAGTAACATTTTATTGGATGTAGAATCATAACGTCCCATCATTCTTGCCAATAAATATTACTTTGGACTAGGTAGGCAATTGCAAAGTAAAGTCCTCTCTCGGCAAACGAAAATCGTACTCTACAAGTCACTTATCGCACCCGTCCGTCGTACGGAAGCATGGACCATGACAACATCAGATGAAGCGGCTCTTGGAGTCTTCGAGAGAAAAGTTCTTCGAAAGATTTATGGACCTCTACGCGTTGGCGAGTACCAAAGAAGATTTAAGGATGAGCTTTACGGATACATTAACATAGCGGCTGCGCTGGCTATGCCATGTGGTGCGAATGAAAGATGACGCTCCGGCTAAGAAAGTGTTTTTATCGGTGTGCCTTGGTGTGACCAATTGGCGTCAGTTGGCAGAGAGAAGAAGCGACAGCTATAACGGTTTAACGGTTAAACGCCAATTAAGTAAGTAAGTAAGTAAGTAAGAATCATAACGTTTCAATGTAACAAGAGGTACACATACATATTTATTGACCAAAGTCAGAATGACTATCAAATGCGTAGACAATAAAATATGTGTTCTATATCGTTGATAATATTTTCTGCTTGTTGAAAGCTCACTATTAAAGCATTTGACTTTCGCGATTTCTTTTTAAAAAGCCAATAACAAAGCTTTAAATATTTAAGGTATTTATGGAATGTAAAACTTCTATTAACGTACTCATGCTAGATTAAATAGGGTTAGGTTAGGTGCATAGCTGACGTGGTAGGGGAAGCTCACTTGGAGAGCATGAATGTCCGTTGTGATACCTCTTACAACAATGGTGACGTAGCTATAGCTAATTATTTTCAAATTAAACCGACCTCAATCTCGGACAAATTCTTGGGAGATTCAAATGAGGCGCGACCGAAATACTTTCGCATAGCAGCTGCCAAAAGCTGGGCAATCAAGCTTAAAATAACCAGATGATTCCATCTCATTGCCCTCATCATACTAAGGGGCAAATTATGTAAAGTGAAACGAGTCATGTTCTATCGTGTGAACCAATATTCGTATGATGTAAGGGAATTCATTCACTTCAGTGACTGACAGTAAACCTGAGTCCCATTATGAAATTTTGGTATTTTATTGTGGTGAGTGTGAAAGTCAGCGACGCAAAGTTTTGCGGAGTCATACATAATCTGGCCCTTAAGTAAGACATAAGTAATGTTTTTTTAAAGAAACTTACTGTTTTTGCAATGGTAAAATGCAGAGGGCGAAAATGATGAGTTCTATGTACGCAATATAAAGTATATATATCTCTTCCAACTAAATAAATTTGCATTGCCTTCATTAAAATGAAAACTTTTTTATCAATGGCCTGAATAAAATTAATTGCAACAAGTAAGAAAGTCTAAGTTCGGGTGAAACCGAACATTACATACACAGCTGTACACTTGATATGCTGTTGTTGTTTGTTTTGTGTGCGTAATAGTGTTACACGGCTGCGCAATAATACATATATATATGGTTCTATTCTGAACTAATTTTTCTTCGAGTTATCGCTCCCGAAACATAGAAAATTGCTTAGTCATAAAAGGGGCGCTGCCACGCCCATTTTTTTTAAATTTGAAGTTTTTCCTATTTTATTATAAGCATTTATTTACTTTCACTTGGCTGTTGTCTGTAATCAAATCTTGCAAGTTAAATTTGATACACTTCCCAGTGTCCGATTGGGCTGAAATTTTGCACACATTTATAACTCCGATGACAATGCAATATTACTTTGCGAGAATTCGGCAAATTAATCGATAACAGAGTTATCGGTAAAGATTTGTATTCACAAGGGAATAAAAGCCTAAGTGCTCAAGAACGCAGGTAACTTCGCTTTGTTTGTGTATGCAACAAACGTAGAAGTTAGGCTGTTATCGCTAAATGTTGCATACTTTTTGTTGCATACTTTTCTGCGCACTTCATTTTGTTTTACAGATTTTTGGCGATGGAACACAGCAGGGATCTGCAATGAGTACTTGTAAACTGAACGCAACATAGCCAAAGTCACAATAAAATATGATTTTAAGTTAGCTAACACTCGAATAGAAGAACTTGACTGTTCAAAGTTGACTTCGACGAAACCTTGTAATGTTGATGCACTAAAAGAAATGGATAGGATGAGAAACGTTACAAATAAGTAAGTAAAGATTACATAACTAATTTAAACAATATTTTACCCTACTAAAATTAAAAAAAATCATATTTAAATTAAATTTAAGAAAAAAGCTTTTCTAAGAACAAGCTTCTATTACTTGTTAATAAAACGAACTAAAAAGTAAAAAATAAAATTAAAGAAAATAACTTTTTTAAAAATAAACTTTTATTATTGGTTAGTAAAATTAACTAAACAGTAAAAATTAAATTGACTGTAAATAAATATAAAACTTTATAAGTTCATTAACCTTTAACGATAATTAGGCCTTTTAGTCTGCGACAAAAAAATTCCATATTTTTCATAATTATATATTTTTAAAATTAAAACCTTACACCTAAATTATTAAATCTTACAATTTATATCACAGTCCTAATTGTTCTAATAAAAGCGTGCTACATTGTGATAGCAAGAAAAGGAGGTGCTAAATGTTCTTAATTATACCATCAAAATTTAACACGTTTTTTATTAGAACAATTAGGACTGTGGTATAAACTGTAAGATTTAATATTTTAAGTGTAAAGTTTTAATGTTAAAAATATATAATTATGTACAATATGGAATTTTTTTGTCGCAGACGGAAGAGCCTAATTATCGTTAAAGATTACAATGAACTTATAAATTGTTATATCTCTTTACAGTCAATTTATTTTTTACTTTTTTAGTTAATTTTATTAACCAATAATAAAAGCTTTTTTAAAAAAATTTTTTTTTCTTTAATTTTATATTGTTATAAATCCACTTGATATAAAGATATAAGATATAGCTTATTTTATTCGTCCACGACCCTTTTAAAAATCTTTTATATAAAAGTGGGCGCAGTCCTTCGCCGATTTCGTAAATTTTTCTTCAAAGCATTCCTTATAGTAAAGGCAACCTCTCTACCGAATTTTGTTATGATAGGTTTAACCATTTTTGATTTATGTTTAATAATAATTGTAAAATTGATTTTATCACAAGTGGGCGGTGCCACGTCTATTAATTTTTTTTTTAAATTTTTATCAAGAGTCCCAATATCAGTCCACACATCAAATGCCTGGAGAAACTACAATTAGAAAATAAGCTTCCAACTATGCAAAAAGCAGAAATACTATCAACAAAATCCATTGTTCGTTCGTTTTTAGTCATTGACATGTAATTTACAGATTATTATGAATGTACCTTCATATATTTATTGTAAATATCTATATATGTCTTGTTGTATATAACCGATGTATTATCTATAGCCCAAAGTGGAGCTTAAGGGAAAAAATAAAATAAAGTAAAATGAAATAAGATAAGATTTAAAAAATAAAATAAAATAAAATAAAGTAAAATGAAATAAGATAAAATATTCTATAACATAATATATAAAATAAAATAAAATTATATATAATAAAATAAAATTATATATTTGATTTTAGCGACTTTTATATGTTTAAATGTAAAGTTTTTATCTCGCCGGTTCTAGGTCAAAAGTAATAAAACGATTTGATTTTTAATTTTTCCAATATATTTCGATCACCTTTGGAGATCTTCATCAGGGGGCTACACCAATAATAAACAATTCAGCTTAGTTTGTAATAACTAACAACAATAACTAAATAAACCATTCTATGTATATAATCACATTTATATTTATATGCATACATACATTTATATTTTTATTTTGCTAATCTGCGTCCGTTCGGTTCGCCATGTAGCTTTGAACTAATTTTCCACGATTCTAGCAGGTGTCTGTAGATATGTGAGCAGCCGTCTGGGAAAATAAAAAACCAAATCGTTTTATTACTTTTGACCTAGAGCCGGCGAAATAAAAATTTTACATAAAATTATATATTTAAAAAATAAAATTATATATAACAAAATAAAATAAAATAAAATTATATAAAATAAAATAAAGTAAAATTTAAAAAACTAAATAATATATAATAAAATAAAATTTAAAAATAAAATGATATATAATAAAATAAAATAAAGTAAAACGAAATAAAAGAAAATAAACTAAAAGAAAATAAAGTAAAAAAAAACAAAAATAAAAGATAAAATTAAAATAAAAAATAAAATAAAAAGTAAGGAAGGCTAAGTGTGGGTGTAACCGAAAATTACATACTCAGCTGAGAGCTTTGGAGATAAAATAAGGGGAAATCCCCATGTAGGAAAATGAACCTAGGGTAACTCTAGAATGTGTTTGTACGATATGGGCATCAAATGAAAGGTGTTAATGAGTATTCTAAAAGGGAGTGGGCCTTAGTTGTATGGGTGGACGCCTTTTCGAGATATCGCCATAATGGTGGACCAGTGGTAACTCTAGAATGTGTTTGTAGGATATGGGTTTTAAATTCAAGGTATTAATGGAGGTTTTAAAAGGGAGTGGACTCTAGTCGTATATGTGAAAACCTTTTCGAGATATCGACCAAAATGTGGACCAGAGTGGCCAAGAATATCATATGTCGGGTACCGCTAATTTATTTATATATGCAATACCACGAACAGTATTTCTGCAATGATTCCAAAGGCTTTTGATTTCGGCCTACAGAACTTTTTCATTTTATTCTACTTAATATGGTAGGTGTCACACCCATTTTAAAAAGTTTTTTCTAAAGTTATTTATACTTTTCGTCAGAAAACCAATCCAATCACCATGTTTCATCCCTCTTTTCGTATTTGGTATAGAATTATGGTATTTTTTCATTTTTCGTAATTTTCAATATCGAAAAATTGGGCGTGGTCATAGTCGGATTTCGGCCATTTTTTATACCAAGATAAAGTGAGTTCATATAAGTATGTGAAATAAGTTTAGTAAAGATATATCGATTTTTGTCCAATTTATCGTGTTAACGGCCGAGCGGAAGGACAGACGGCGACTGTGTATAAAAACTGGGCGTGGCTTCTACCGATTTCGCCCATTTTCACAGAAAACAATTATCATCATAGGAGCAACGGTCTTTCACATGGATTGGTCAATTGTTGTTCGACTTATGGCATTAATAGTATTCTAGACAAATTAAATGAAAAAGGGCGGAACCACGCCCATTTCGAAATTTTCTTTTATTTTTGTATTTTGTTGCAGCATATCATTAGTGGGGTTGAATTTTGACATAATTTGCTTATATACTGTAAAGATATTTGAATTTTAAAATATTTTTTTTTTAAGTGGGCGTGTTCGTTATCCGATTTGCTAATTTTTATTTGACACACATATAGTAATAGGGGTAACGTGCCTGCCCAATTTCAGCATGATATCTTCAACGATTGCGAAATTACAGCTATCAAATCTTTTAAACTACCTTCTTTTTAAAGTGGGCGGTGCCACGCCCATTGTCCAAAATTTTACATATTTTCTATTCTGTGTCATAAGGTCAACCCACCTACCAAGTTTCATCGCTTTATCCGTCTTTGGTAATGAATTATAGCACTTTTTCGTGATTTCGAAATTATCGATATCGAAAAAGTGGACGTGGTTATAGTCCGATTGCGTTCTGAGATGAGTGCCCAGAAACCTACACACCAAATTTCATCAAGATACCTCAAAATTTACTCCAGTTATCGTGTTTACGGACGGACGGACGGACATGGCTAAATGAATTTATTTTTTCGCCCAGATCATTTTGATATATAGAAGTCTATATCTATCTCGATTAGTTGATGCCGTTACAGGGTACCGTTATGCGAACAAAATTAATACACTCGGTGAGCTCAGCTGAGTATGGAAAGAACTTAAAATAGTCCAATTTTTATCAATGAGTTACGGTTGTTGAAAAATTTGGATTTATCATCAAAAAATTATCGTTATGTTATGGATTTGCTATCGCATTATTGTATAACAACAAAAAAATTCAAGGTACGATAACTTCCGAAGAGACTTTTTAGGCCAAGTTTCTCTGTTATTTTACGTCGTGCTCCTTTTAATTTTTGCAACAAATTAGAGGGTCGGGACCTACGCCGACTCTGAAAAGCACCTACAATGCTGTTGAGTTTTCACTGAGAAGCCTTTCGTGGCAGAATACACTCGGATTGTTTGCAAAATTATTGCCGAGGGCCAACGCCACTGAAAAACTGTTTTCCATTTGAAAAAACTTGCATCGAAAACTGCTTTGTTCGTTTTCCGTTGTTGTCCTTTCATCAGAGAGGACGTGCAGTGCAATCCTCGACTAAACCAAAACATTTTCGGGCTTAACTTGGTTGAGCTGAAAAATGGACCTAAAGTGTAATATCTAAACTCCCTCCTGGTTTATTGGCGGAGTTGATACTTGCAATGCTTCCCTAAACTGGATTTAGGAATAGTTTTTGTACTCCCAACAGGAAGTGTTGTGAATTAAAATGGTGTAACAACATATACATAACTGTCAAACAAAAATTGAATTAATGCGAACTATCGAAACAATTAAAAATACATGGCAATACACCACTCGCTCTTATTTGGATTTCAATTCTATAAATAAAGTTTTGGTTGTATTGATAGGGATTCGTGCTATTAGCGAGCTTTGGGCAGTATTAGTCATTTTTTAAAAATAAACGATTGTGAGTACACAAAGGAATCTGTTTGTGCTATGGCATCCCTTGAAGCTTGCTCCGTAGACGTCCCAATTAGATCGGGCGAGATTTAGCGAAGGCGAGAGGTGCACATGATCGACCAAGCGGGAAAGGCGTGGGTTCAAGCGCGGGGCTGTAAAGTGTCGAATATTATGTGTAGCTCTTACAATCTTAGATAAACACAGTTGCTTATATCATTAAAAAGAGAGGACTGTAGACTCATGACGGGTATTCTGACTGGACACTGCCTTCTGGCGTCACATGCCTTTAAATTGCTTGGTCAGTGATAGCAGATGTAGGAAGTGCGGGTTGGAGGAGGAAACGATAGAGCACGTTCGGTGCTCGTGCCCTGCACTTGCCAGGCTAATATTCCAGCTATTAGGAGTGATACAGCTGTCAGATCTAGAAGCAGCAAGTGGCTTAAGTACTAAGAAGCTTCTAGTATTTGCCAAGAGGACGGAGTTATTTTATAATATAGGTCCTGGTTTTTGATAGGGTTTTTCAGTTTGGTCGTTAAAACAAACTTCTGGTAACACTACGGACTCAATCAGTCTATGTGAGGTCCTCATGGACCGGCCAGTTCAACCTAACCTATGGCACTATTTTAAATATTTGATTAGAACTAACACTGCATTACCGGCACTTGCTAACATTCGACAGATGGCAGCGCAAGCACATGTAAGTTTATAGATGTTTGATTGATAGAACAGCTGATTTCTGTTGATATTTGATATGAGGCTTTTATATTTGTTTCGCAAGATTCGCACGGGTCCGGCTCGTACAAATATACATTAAAATAAGAGGAAATTCTCGTAATTGGTGACGTCGCTAAACATTCACTAACTGGGCCAAATAATTTGATTCATTAATTATATTGTAACGAATTTAGAGAAATTCCTCTTATTTGCAACCTCCTGCTAACATTCATATCGCTATACTGTTGAATAAATTACTCCAATATTCAATAATGCAAAATGGCCTTTATTAAAGTAATTCACAATAACACTGATACTTCACAACCAATAGCTCGCTTAAATCAAACTGATTGCAATGCCTCAGCTGGCGCTGCTTTTATACTCGTTTGCATATTTCTAGGCGTTTCTAGAATTTACTACTTGTTTACCAGCTATAAACTCACCAGCCATTACTACAGATGCACGATTATAGCTTCTCGCATAGCCATATGCGCTTGGATATGTGAGTAATACTTTCACCGATGATTGCCTACTTTTGGGAGTATCTCAGATATATGCATGTGTTTGTGCGTTTCTCTCCGCTGCTTATATGGACATATGTATGTGTAGACATAACGATTCATTTGTTTATTTGCATACAAGTCACTGCTCAGTATCGGCTTAGAGATGATAGTATCCCCTAGTTTTGCTAATATTCGTCACAATATTAATAATCGACCTCCCCAGCCAAGGTGCGGGAGTAACTTGAATCTCAAAAAAACCAAAAAAATGCTTCTTTGTCGCTTTGCCGAAGGCTTGAACCTAGGATCTTCAGTTAGTAAGAGTAGCACGCTACCACTACACCACGGCGATCGCATTATTAACAAATTTTCTATGGAGTGTTATGAAAAAGTTATCGACTAGTTAACAAAAAATTAGCGATTACTTACCGAAAAATTGTCGATATATTATCAAAAGTATGTCAATTTGTTTTGGAAAACTTAAAGAATTGTTATCGGCATATTACCAATTTAATATCGGCGTGTTGTGAAAAACTTCTCTATTTCGTATAAAAATTTATCGTTTTGTTTTTATCGAAAAGCTATCGACTTCTTAACGGAGTATTACTAGTGTAGTACATACATACAAAGTGGTATGCCAGAGAGGTCGTATCGTCATTTTTTTTTACTTCATCCATGACTCCTACATCAGGTTTGAGGACAAACTTACAGACGTTGATTTTTGTTCCTGGAGATAAAACGTTATTTTTAATTTTTGAAAAGAGGCATTCTCCTCTGTAAATTAATTTTGAGTGATAAAAAGATATATTTTATTGACTTATTATACTAAATATGTATGTTTTAATCTTATCATTGAAATGCTTCACTTCCAAGTCTTTAAATTGCTATATTTCCTTTTATTCTTAATTTGCTTTCTCCTTTATTAGTTGCGGTTTCTTCTTTTGCTTTTTTTCCTTAGCCACTTTGTCACGATTTTCTACTTCACTACAATCTTCAGCTTGTTGTTGCTCACAATCCAGAGCCAAAGTTTCCGCGTACTCAATATCCTTTGCGATTGTCAATTTGGTGACCTTTTCCAGTTCCTTGATGGTTTGCATATATAATTGCTTAGCTAAAGCTATATCACGACCTTGAAATGATGACTGCGCCACTTCGCAATCGCTAAATTAAAAACAAAAAAATAAGATAAGCACATAAATACTTAAGTAATTGTCAATATGTACTTATATGTAACATCCCAACAAACACTGAAAACAAAAATCTGAAATTTTTGAGAAAAAAATTGACTCAATATTTTCAAGACTTTTTCGCAAACGTCGATCTTCAACTTGAGTATAATTTGAGACATACTTGAAAATTTTTTCTCTCATATGTTTGAGAAAACATTAATCCTGAGTTCGATATTCAGTATTATTAATCATTTGAAGCTAAATATTCTTTCAACTTTTTCTCAAACGTTGTTCTTCAACTTGAGAATGGTTTGAGATATACTTGCATTTCGTTCCATTCTGGTTGAAAACCATCGATATCATGGAATATTTTCGTTAATAATAATGTGAATACTTTTTGCGCCAATGTGTCTAAATTTTAAAGTACATAATAAGTGTTCATGAAACCCAAAAATAAAGTAAAACATAGTACAACATGCTTATTTTACATCAATGCTATCGATAGAGTCGATAGTGCCGTTTTTAATTCGTCGATCTCTAATTTGCATACTTTAGCTGGAAATGTAAACAAGCGATTTTATTGAGTGAAGTTGGACATAAAGTGAAAAAATAAGGAAATATTTATACATTTTAATAATATTAAGTTATATTGTACTACATTTTGCATAAATCTATACGAGTTAAAAGTGAAGTGAGGCAAATAATAAATTTGCTTACCGAAAGTGGCACATCAGTGGATTCCATTTCGTTCCGCTTTATTGCCGTTTGAGAAAAAGTTGAGAATCCAAAAATTCTCAATTTGAAAATAAAGAAAAATTCCATATTAAAAATGTACCTTTTCGCTTGAGAAAGCTATCAACGGTTATTTGAAATGCATTTGAAAACCAACGCTTGAAATGTGAGAAATGGACTGATTCTCAAATGTATCTCAAGCTGAGAATTGACAAAAATATTTATTGGGATGTGCTTAAAGTTCATATCATCATTAGGCTTTAGTAAAGCTCTGTGTTTGTGGTAAGATTCAAGCAGGTTTAACAACACTTTTGACTAATGAAATATGCAAGAAAATTGCAGTGTGTATGCGTATATGTGTATGTGAGTAGGTGTATGTGTGCATATTGTGTTGCACACAATAAATTTAGTACACCGACATAAGCTGCATCCTTTTAAAGATTAATTTTTGTTCTTTGGAAAAAATTAAGTTTCACATATAAAGAGAAATTTACATAGTATCAAACTTTTCAAAGTCACTCACATGCGTACATACATACATACGTACATGTCCACTTTTTCATTATCTGCAATGGAGTGAACTGTCTTGCACATAATACGTGAATGTAACTAATACTCACTTGAAATATTCACCGCTTACGTTCTTAAGCTTTGGATCGGTGGCCAAACGTATGGCACATTGTGCACCCTCGAATGGATTTTTCATGAACAGCCATCTCCATGGTAGAGTCATCAATTTTACACTAATGGCGGACATTAGTGGTGAACTAAAAAGGATTAAAGTGGAATATGAGCAAGTTAGCACTAATGAAGGTGACGAATGGAAATGTGTAATAAATAAATGAAGCCGAATTTATGTAAAAGCTTTCCTAAATGTAATAAAGTCAACAGCTACGTTTTTTAGGGTCCTATGAAGTCCTGGCAATAAAAAAATATTTTTATTTTAGGCGTGAATAAAAAAAAAAACTTAAAAAAAAGCTGTAAGTAAGAAGTACGAAAAAGGCTCGCGTTAACTGACGCCAATTGGGAGCGACAACGCGAATCAACTTTTCCACTACTTGCCTTTGCCAACTAAGAAGAGCTATCCGCTTCCTCTGCTTCCAAACTGCGGTGTCAACTGAAATACTTTCTTGGTCGCAGCGCCCTCGTCCATTCGCATAACATGACCTCGCTAGCGAAGCCTTGGGCTATTATTTTCTGCACTAGCTGCATATTTGCGTATACAGCTCAAAATTATACCTCCTTCGATTTGCACTGTCGGATCACGGACAGGACCATGAATCTTTTGGAGAAATTTACGCTCGAACACTCAAGGAGCCAAATTATCTCTCTCGATACCGTACACTACTTAGAGTAATTTATTAGGATAGGTATGTTGAGCGGCTTGTAGAGCGTGATTTTTATTCATCGCTCGTCACTTGCCTACTCAGTCCAAGGTAGCCCTTATTGGCAACTGTTACTATAACGGCTTGCTTTTTTAGACCAATAATATTAATGTCATCAGAATTCACCCGCAATTGTTGGGTTAAGTTGAACTGACCCGTCAATAAAGACCACACAAGACTGAATGTGTTCATAGTATTAACAGGATTTGTTTGACGACCAAACAGAAGAACCCCAATCAGGTACCAGGACTTATATTATAAAATAACTGGAAGTTTAATTGCCGCCTCGACCGGAGGACATGAACAGAGAACGTGCTTAACCGTTTCTTCCTGCAGCTCTCACTTCCTACACCTGATGTTGCTGGCGAGACCTAACTTAAAAAGATGTGACGATAGAAGGCAGTGTCCAATTAGTATGCCCATCGTGATCCTTAAGTTTTCTCTCTTCAGAGATATTAGCCACTTTGTGCCTCTAATACCGGAAGGATTTGCAGATGATCTTATAAATTTTGCAGCTTCGCGCTTTTGTCCACGCCTTTCCTGTTTTATAGATCATTACAGTTACTGTCTTATTTTAATTTCTCCTATATAGATTGAGACGGCTATTGTCATTTTAACAAGTGTTGAACCCTCCTTTGCCAACTCTATGGACCGCACTGAGCGAAGTCTCTGCACTCTTAAAAAAGATTGTGCCATTACGGTTAAGTTTCTGCTGCTAGAATTATCTTCTTCAGCGTTATATTTGAAAAGGCTCGTAGAAGACCTATCCACAGCTTATGGAGCTGCTGATGCTGCTTAACGTCATTTGGCATTGACTTATTAACTTTGCAAGGAGCTTAACTTCAGACATAGAGTCTTCTTCAGTATTTAGCGCATCCTGAAGATGTGGGCAATAATAAATTTACCAGATCTGACGCAACACTGAGAATATCCAATCAGTTCGTTGACTTTGAGTTTCAGCCTTTCGCTAGATGCTAGAAAAATCCTAATACGCGATATTAGACAGGCTGATCCCGCGGTAATAAGTGAGATTTTTTGGGTCGTCTTTCATGTGGTTTGGGCAGACCTCACTTAAATTCCATTCTGGAAGCATGTGCTCGTACAACCATATTGCATGCCTTTTAACAACTCTTTGCCTCCCTGTTTGGACAGCTTCGCGGGTAGTACGTCATTACTCGGCGCCTTGTTATCCTTTAGCCGGAATTTTTTCATTCTGACTTCACTATAGTCGAGGGTGGAATGTAGTTTCTGTTACCAGTCATTAGGGTATAGGACTCGTCTTCTTTCTCGCTAGCTAACAATGAGGAGAAATACCAAGTCGCCATTATTATCATTCCTGCAGAAATATGCCCCGTTCTAGAAATCTTCTGTCATACGCTGGATTTTTGGTAGAACTTTCGGGCATTATTCCAATCAGGCAGTATATGAATATCGTTGTCTCATGCAGTTTTGATTCACTTTGTTTCCTTTTAATGAGGGAGAAATGTGCTGCCACTACTCGTCTTCATCACTGGGTTGAAGACTGCTCTCAGTTAGCAGGTATCGGTGACAGTCGAATGGGATAATTACGAGCTGTCTATTTTCATAGCGGCATTTTGACGGAAAACTATCCTTGTCACTGCTCTGCTGCAGTTTCTTTGCTGCATGTTTCTGTGCTGCCACAATTTAGTGGACCTCGTAAGGTGCATACGTTGAGGTCAATAAAACTTTCCATGCCGTCGATTACGACGTGCTCGATTTGGTTTACTGTTCTTCGATCAGGAGATTGCCAAGTAGTTTGGCGTTTTTTTTCGGTAGGAGCTGGTACTGAAAATGATCATATTTCGAATACAGTTAGATTCAACCCGTTTTGGATTTTAACCGGATCAGTTTTTTCAAATCCGAAAATTATTTACGCTATTTCCCACAGGGATGGTTATACTTAAACTTATGAATTTTCACATATGCTTCGAATTTGACAATGCATTTGCAAATTTAGTTTCGACTTTTCTGTGGTTATTGAGCAGAAAGAAACTTATTATTAGTTTGCATTGGTTGCTGGTTTTGCCGTATAAGCTTTACGGGTTCATGTAACCATTGCCTTTTCATACTGAATTTGTGAAGTTTTACTGAATCTAATTCCAGCTGCGGTAACTAATTGAAATAAGATAATAGGTTAAGTGGTTAGATTTTTGGCTTCCGCATTCGCTATGTCATCAAATATTTTTTCGGTTACTTATATGTATATGTATTGGTATTTTTATGAATAGTCTCCAATGCATTCCTGGATATGCCTTCACTACGATAAGAAGCATCAAGGGCAAGCCGTCAAGGCCAAACATGGAACGCTACTTTTCAATGAAGTTGATCCTTGAAGACGTTGGTTCTATAACGATTTTGACATACTAAATATTTATTAACAAATTCGTCAGTTGTCGTTTTACTGAACCTAACGAAAGACCGTTTCAATCCTTTCTTTCCCAAATCCAGCTTTTGCTACTAGAATTTCGCGTCTTCCTGGATTTGAGTTTTTTTCTCTATTAAGTTTGAGGTCCTGCATCAACTACCAATGAAGTCCCCAACTAAACCTGAAGAAATCTTAAATAAACCGCTTCAAAACTTTTTCCTCTTAACATTCTTAGAATATACTACATAAAGGAAACTAAACGCATGCAAAATACCAACAACAACAATACTATAAACTTTGATGGAATAGCCTAGTTCTGGAGAACCAAATAAATGTTCGTATGCGCTACGATGACGTAAGAATCATGCAAAGTTGCAACATACAAATGTATACCTGCTTACATATATATGTACATACGCAAAGGCTATGAATAAGTTAAATTGTAAAATAGTGCGGTCGAGGTTGAAGTGTTGCTACAGCAATCGGGCTAGAAATGGCAAAACGTATAAAAATATATGAACGAAGTGAAAATACTTAGTTTTGAGAAGCAGATAAGTGAAGTCTTTGGCAGTAAACGATTAAGACGAGTGAGGCAAAAGGTAGGCAAGAATTTACGCAGTGAATGGTAATTAAATTTTAAAATGTGTCAACTAGCGACCTTTTGTTTTCCAGATGAAGTTAAAATGGCATACAAATACGCACATAAGTGAATACATATCTACATACAGCTGCAGTCTCACAAATGGGACCGCTTTTTACATGGTTTCTGCAGTGAGGATTCGCTTTTAGAGGGCTGAAGTATCAGCTTGATAGTGGCGAAATTGGTATGTGAAAGCTTGCTACTGAAAAATCTGAGCTAAGATAGAGAAGGGGGTATAAAAAAGAAGTAAATAAAGCTGTATTGCAGTACTAAGTGCGTACGAAGTTGTGTAGAGTTTGGCGACCACATTTTCTTCTTCTTATTCTTGTAGCAATAAGGAGACTTTCCGAAGTTGTTGGGGAGTTTTGTAGATGCTGATGGTGTAACTGCCTGCAAGTTCATGAAACCTCTTTTTCTATGAGAGCTTGAGGTTGTCAGAGCCTTGCATGCTTAATAAAAATAATTAGCCACGGGTCGGTGATATTGACGATTGGATTCAAAAAGTTATGATGTGCACTAGAAACCACTTGAGGGGTTTGCGCTACATAATCCGCTAAATCTCATAAAGCTGAGTTATATTCTTATAGTGAAAGTAGCGAAATGTAGAGAATCTATATTATATCTGGCAAGGGACTCTCTTCACCGAAAGTACTGCTTTTTCTTGTTCTTCTTCTTGCAGCAATAAGGTTTTATATAGGGAGTGCCACGAAATCCAAAAAAAAAAATACCCAAACACAAAATCCCCAAAGAAAAAAAATACCCAAACACAAAACCCCAGTGCTATGATAAACATCATGACCGTGTAAATATAGCTATATCTCTTTCCTCTTTCATTCATATTTATGTATGTATAACTATACATTCACGTTTTGGCAATGCATATTTTTACTTATCCATATATAGGACTGCTAGTCGCTCTAATTCGAACAAGCTAACAGAAGCGTGTACTACGCAGAAGGACATCACCGTGGCGGTAGCCACGGTTATACTACACACCCGGACTTGGTATGGCGTAGCCCAGGGTTATTTTTTATAAGCGCGGCCGAAGGCCGCCTATGCAGAAAGTTGGTATGGATTATTAGCCTTTTTTGGTCGCGGCGATTTTAAACCTAATTTGAATTTATTTCACATATAAAATGGGGATTTTGTGGTAGAGATTATGAGTTTGGGGATTTTGATTTTGGAAACTTTGATTTTGGGGATTTTGATTTTGGGGATTTTGATTTGGGGATTTTGTTTTGGGCATTTTGGTTTTGGGGATAACGTGGTAGACGCCTTAGCACAGAGTGAACCCTTAGCGTCATCCAACCTTCTCCTTCCATGTGGAGCAGTAGTATCTGCTCAAAGCCTTAAAATAATGGTGCTCCAAAAGAAGGAAGGAAAACGATTCTTATTTGACCATACGTAGTAAAGGTAGCAGAGATGTATATACAGCTCGAGAAATATTTTATTGTGATATTCATTAAGATATTGCACTATTTTGAAAAATATATTCGAAATAATTATATAATTATCCAACCTTGTTGGCTGCTATGCATCATGGCGTTATTTTGATTACTACATTTCTCCTTGAACAATTTTCTTTGCTCAGTAAAATCCCAGCTGACTATTTGCCCCATTTGCGCTAGTGCAATTTCTATATTTTGTAACAAAGTCTTTTCTCGATTATTAATGAAAGTACTCATAAGTTGAGTATATTGTAACGAATTTAGTGCAATTCCGCTTATTTGAAACCTTCTACTAACGTCCGAATCACTAAACTGTTGAATAAATAATTCCACTATTCAATGATGCAAAATGACCTTTATTAAAGTACTTCACAATAACACTGATACTTCCAAACCAATAGCTTGCTCAAATAAAACTGATTGTCGTGCCTCAACTGTTGCTGCTTTTTATACTGTTGACATATTTCTAGGCGCTTCTATTCCTAGAACTACTACTTATTTATCAGCTATAACTACAGATGCACGATTTTAAAGCTTCTTGCATGGCCCATGCATGTGTATATGTGAGTGATACTTGCACAAATGACTGCATACTTTCGGGAGTATCTCAGATATATGCACGTGTTTGTGTGTCTCTCTCCGCTGCGTGTACGTCCGTATGTGTAGACGTAATGATTGATTCGTTTATGTAGATACAAGTGACTGCTTGCTTTATTGTTGTTGTGGCTTCATTTACTTAGCATCAGACTAGTGATGTGAGTATCACGTAGTTTCACTAATATTCGTCACACTGCCCTCCACCTAAGTCTGATCGTCCCCATCAGACAAATCTCTCGACCTAACCACTGCTAGCCTCTCCAAATGAACCACCCTTCTATTTCGTGGTTTCCCAATTGTTTGTATGCGGTAGATGACATCACTGATGCTCTTCAGAACTCTACACGGGCCTTCCCAACTGCACCAAAATTCGGATGGAACACCTTTCCGCCGGTGAGGGTTGTATAGCTGTCCCAAATCACCCTCTCGGAAACCTTCCAAATTATTTTTCTTTTCGTACCTGTGTTTCATCTTACTAATCATTACCCTGGGCCGATTCCTCACACTCTGTTTTTTGGCCAAGGAACTATTTCGTAGAGCTTGCGCTTGACGAATTGGCTTCGCATAATCAGTATCGTTCCCACGTTTCACAACAGTAGTGCACCCAAGCTTGAAACTACCCTCGCATTCTTTCTGGGAAATTCGTTCCTTCATTTTTGTGCGTCCATTTGGTTTTGTCAATGCCAGTGTTTCTCTTGCAGGTACTTTTGATTTCGCTTTATTTGGCCCATTGGATCCATCAACCTTTGACTTTCATGCTGTTTGTCGGATCTTCTCCACCAGTACTCGAGTACTACTGAAACCTCTTTCCAAACTGAAGTTAAGTGGTATATAATGGTTCTTATATAGTATAATCCCTCTCTGCATGTCGATCCTAATGTCATGGTCAACTAAGAAGTCCACTCCCAATATGACTTCATCAATAATCTCCGCAACAACGAATTTGTGTAGAACTATGATCTTCCCAATTTAACTTCACAGTTCATTTCTCCCCGGACTTAGGTATACTCCCCAGTGACCGTACGCAACCTTGCTTCAGGTAATGGTTTTACTCTCCTGTTGACCAAATCAGATCGGATCAAGGAATGAGATGCGCCTGTATCTACAGTCAGTACACGTTTTTTTCCATACACATTCCCTCTGACGCTAAGACTGCTTGATTTTCTTCCAATTTGCGATACAGACATCACAGAACATTCAATAGCTGGGCCAAGTTTTCGATCTTTACATCTGACTCGCTCTTGCTTATCTCCTCCAGCTTTACGTTTACGACCAGCCAAGTTGGAACTACTAGGACCGGTGCTGCAATGACGTGCAATGTGCCATGGCTTTCCACACTTAAAACATTTGATTGCACCATTATTCTTGTGTGGCGTTCCTTTTAAAGCTTCTAAAATTGCGTCTACCCACTCTGACCTTTCTACTTCCACCCGCCGGGTTTTGAAAACCGGATTGCACAGAAGCGACGCTGTTTCCTGAATCAGAGCATGCGATACCATTTCTGTGAATGTAGGTTTCGGGTTTGCGTATGTCGCTCGCTTCGTTTCGACATCCCGTATTCCATTAATAAAGCTCTGGATTTTTACCCTCTCGGTATACTCAATGGCTGCGTCCGCATTTGCCAAATGAGCCAACCTTTCAACATCCGAAGCAAACTCTTGCAAAGTCTCATTAGCTTTTTGGTAACGGTTCTGCAATTCTATTTGATATATCTGTTTCCTGTGTTCGCTTCCGTACCTTCGTTCTACAGCAGCTATCAATGCGTCATAACTGTTCCGTTCGTACTCTGGAATCGTCTGCAAGATTTCCGCTGCAGGTCCTTTCAATGCCACGAACAGTTCAGCAACTTTATCTTCCGCATTCCAGTTGTTCACGGCTGACGTCTTCTCAAATTGCAGCTTAAAGACCTGGAAAGGAACAGACCCGTCAAAGGATGGTGTTTTTACCTTTGGATTACTTGCTGAGACAGCTGGGCGATTTAGTTGTAACTGCTCCATACGACCCTTCAAATCATCGACTTCTGCCTGAAATTGAGCGATTTTTACATCCTGCGCTTCCAGTTTTGATGACACCCTTGCTTCCTGTTCTGACAGTTGCGAGGATATGCAAGTTTCTTGTGCTTTCAATTTCTCAGCCATATATGTCTTCTGTTCTTCTAACTGTGTTTCCATCTTAGATGTAATCTGTGTCGACATTTCTGAAATACGCGCCTCCTGTGCTTTGATCTTAGATGTTATTCGTGTCTCTTGGGATTCCATCTTGGATGTTATACGATCCTCCTGGGATTCTAGTTGAGATGGCATATATGTCTTCTGTTCTGCCAGCTGAGATGAGACTGTCGATGTTTGAGCAGGTATTGCAGCCAAAATCGTGTTCAAGTCTGTGCTCGTAACAGTCCTCGATGTGTCGTTTTTCTCTTCAATTTTTGTTGTTGTCTCGTCGCCATCAAGATGAAAGACATACTGTTCCACGCTAATTCCTTCTGCTACTATTGCCTCTCGTAGTCGTGCCTGAGGTTCGAGTTTATTGCCGGTTGTATTCAATCCACGGCTCTCCAACTCCTTCTTCAGTTGCTGGATATACAGTTCACTCCACTCTGCCATGTCCTTGTTGTATTCGAAATCTTCGGAATTTATTCAACAATTCCTCTTTTGACACCAATTTTAACGAATTTAGTGCAATTCCGCTTATTTGCAACCTTCTACTAACGTTCGAATCACTAAACTGTTGAATAAATAACTCCACTATTCAAGAATGCAAAATGGCCTTCATTAAAGTACTTCACAATAACACTGATACTTCAAAACCAATAGCTTGCTTAAATCAAACTGATTGTCGTGCCTCAACTGTTGCTGCTTTTTATATTGTTTGGCTTCCTCGTTGACATATTTCTAGCCGCTTCTATATCTAGAATCTACTACTTATTTATCAGCTGATGTATAGCTTCTCGCATGGCCCATGCATGTGTATATGTGACTGATACTTGCACAAATGATTGCATACTTTCGGGAGTATCTCAGATATATGCACGTGTTTGTGCGCCTCTCTCCGCTGCGTGTACGTCCGTATGAGTAGACATAATTATTGATTCGTTTATGTAGATACAAGCGACTGCCTGCTTTATTGTTGTTGTGGCTTCATTTACTTAGCGTCGAAATTTTCCTGTTGATCTAGGTGTGCGGCATGAGTGAAATCAGTCAGCAAATTAGGTCCCGGCGTTCTTTGAATTTGTTATCAAAGTGTTAAATATTTGCTATCGGGTAGTTATCGACGAGTAATGGGCGAATTGTATATTTCTTATACACTTATCTTATCGGTTTTTTACTGATGTGTTATCAACGAGGTAAAGACTAGAAATACTAGTTATCGATTAGTGATCGGATTGTAATACATTTATTATCGATAAAGAAATATATCATTGAGTTTCTGTTGTTTTTTTATCGACGAGTGATCTGTTTGTTATAGATTTACCATCTCAAAGTTGTTGAAAATAGAAATTATCTTTTTATTTTCGAAAAGTTGTCGATCATTTATCGAACAATTATCGATATGTTTTGAAAAGTAATCGATTTGTTATCAAAAACTTATCGATTCGGTAGCAAAAACATATACATTAGTTATCGAAAAGTAGTCGATTTATTATTGAATAGTTATTGATATGTTATCAAAAAGTTATCGATTTTGTACCGGAAGCTTATCGAATTATTTTCGAAGAAATATCGAATCGTTATCGAAAAATTCACGTTTTGATATCGAAAAATATCCGACTCTTCATCGTTTCGTTAAGATAACATACCGGTGGAACTTTTAGCAGCCCGGTTCTAAACAAAAATTTTTTGCGAGAATTTTCCGAACTCCCATTTTTCTTATTCTGAATAAAAACTCCTTCAGAATGTTTCCACTTCTCCCTTTTTCGCCTTATTCTGAACAATGTAACAATGAACTTGACACGGCCGCCGGAAAACTGCCTTGCTGAATGGGAGAAGGCAAATCCAGCGGAACTGTATAAGCAAGCACCCTTCTTCTTATGCTCCTTACTCATGCTGCTGTGGCACCAATTCAATACTCATTTCGTCCAATGCCATATGAAATGCAATACTTTATTTTTCAATTTTAAACTTATTCGCAGCTATAATTAAACTCTGCATTTGAGAAAACAGCTAACTTATAAAGTCCTATTCCTTAATTATTATTGTAATTGGAGGAATTTTTCCGCGAGAAAAAAAATTCCGTGAGAATAAAACTCTGAGGGAATATTTAGAACTGGGCTGTACATAAAACCGATGGCACATCTGTAACCTTTCCTTTAAAAAGCCTATAGGAAATCAAAAAGAAGCCGATGTCTCGGAGTTAGCAATCCAATAACAAACAGATAATACGATGATATTAATTCGCTATCGATAATAAGCCGATTAAAAAACAATAAATTTTTGGTTTCGGTCTATACCCTTAAGAAGCCGACGACCTGTAGTTAGCTCAAAACATTAATTTTCTAGACGTAAAACTGTATGTTTCCACATCGAACCTCGCGAGTACTTCACACTCAAGTTTTATCACATAGTACATTTTTAAAAGATTTTCGGAAATTAAATATGATTCACAATAGCTACGAGTCATGGTATATTGAAACTGTTTCGTCTATCCCCATACACGAATATTTCAAGATATAGGAAGTGCGGATTAGAGGAGGATATGATCGAGCACGTTTAGTGTTCGTGCCCTGCGCTTGCCAGGCTAAGACTCCAGCTTTTGATCTAGAAGCAGCAAGTAGCATATGTCCCAGAAGGCTTCTAGTATTTGCCAAGTGGACGGAGTTATTTTATAATATTGGTTCTGGTTTTTGATAGGGTTGTTTAGTTTGGTCGTTAAATAAACTTCTGGTAACACTGCGGACTCATTCGGTCTATGTGAGGTCCTCATGGACCGGCCAGTTCAACATAACTTAACCTACCAAACTATAAGAGCGCACTAAATAATTTTTCCAATAAAGTTACGATTTGTTTTTAGTTAAGAGCCAAAGCAGTAAAGCCTACGCTCTTGAATTCATAGTAAAATAATTGCTTAGAAATTTGTCATATCCGCACCACATGACGGGTACCGGCGCGTATACGTAATTTTTTTTTTTATTATTTGAGTAAAATAGAATTATAAACACACATACATACACTATTGGATTCCGTTAATGTAATTTCCTGTTTTTCAGCGACGTGGAAAACAGCGTATCACAAAAGCCTTTGTTTCTTATATAACGCAGTAGGCTGTATTTGCATCTAGGTATATATGTAGGTATATGTATATAAATAAATATAACGATGAAGCATTGTGTACGCTAAAATCTTTAAATGCTGCATGACCTACGGTTACGAATATGAACACAAAAATACATACAGATTTTATATTTAGCGACGATTCGTAAGCTCCACTTTTCAGCCAAGAAACGCTTTGCACCAGACACTTTACCTTACAAATATAATGCGGTCGAATGCGATGAGCTGAAAATACCACATGCATACGTCACACTACCACACTTGCAATTCAAAATGCTATATACCCAATGCTATATGCCATTATTATCAGCAACAGCTGCCTTTGTTATTTGCTGTTATTTCTCATTGTTGCTGTTGGAACAAGTAACTTTGGTTTAAAATCATACACAGTTCCGAAGCTTAAGGATGAGTGTTAACCATTTGCGGGTTCAACGACATTTACGTCGTAAGAAAATTCATAAATAAATAACTAACTTGGTGATCTCCTTTTCATTTTCTTCTTGCCATGACTTTCGTATTAATCAAGCAACAAACTGCTTAAACATTAATATTTATAAATTCATTCTTATGAATGTATGTACGTCTATCAAATAGCCAAGCCACTGACTGTTTCCGGTCTATTGATGCAACTTATGATTTTTACATAAACCAAGTACTTTTGTATTTCGACATGACTCGGTAATTAAGACGTTATGATTCAATTTCGATGAGTAAAAAGTTATATACTTAGTTTTTGATGAGAGAAGGGTAAGTTTAAACTGGTAGTCCAGAATTTTGAACCTCCATATAAACCAAGATCCATCATAATAAACGAGAGTGTCTGGATTTTAATTATTTTGATTCCGCTTTAAGTAGGATTACTTAATTCTCATTAAATAAAGCTAAAATATCAAATTGACCCCGTCTCATTCCCTTTTCCTTTTTCTCTTCCACTTCCCTTTGGTCTGCCCTTTCATCTTCCTCTTCCTCATAGTCTTCCTTTTAATCTCCCCTTTCATCTTTATCTTCCCCTTTTTCTTTATTTTCCTCTCTGTATTCTTCTTCCTCACCCTCTTCATTTTTTTTAGTCCTTATCTTCCTGTCCGACTCAATTTCCCTTTGCTTCTCTCCCGCGCTCTCTTCCTCCCGCTCCTTCTTCTTGACCCTGTCCCTCTTCCTTTCTCTTTTTCTCTCCTTTTACCTCTTTCTCTCACTCTCTATCTCTCCCTCTTTTTCACCCTCTCCATCATCATCTTCTCCTCTCTCTTTTCCTCTCCCTTTCTCTCCCTCTTCTGCACCCTCCTTCCCACCGTCTCTGCCTGTATTTCTCTCTCCTTCTCCCACTTCCTCTCCTCCTCTCCTCATCGCCCTCCTCTCCATCTCCTTTTCCTCTCCCACTCTCACTCCATCTCTCTCAAATACTGCCTTATCATTTCCTTGCATACTTACCGGAGGAGAGAGCAATCAAATCAGTTATAACAACAAACCCAGTTTTTCCTAATCAGACATACTCTTAATGTTTCTTTTTTTTATCTCCTTAAAAACTATCGAAAAAAGCACTTTACATTTGCGCCCCCTTTTCACTTATTTCGCTCTGTCCCTTAGATGCCTTTTCGTATATCTCACGTTTATTCATTACTTGCCTTAAGCAGCTATTGTGGCAACAGTGTTGACATTTGTAGTTTGTTGTTGTTATAGGTGATGAGGTTAAGCAAAGTTCAGTCTATTCAGCCGACGTGGCTGCTGTGGTTTAAAACATCTATCTCATGTCGTATTTTTGTTAGTGGCTACTTATACGTAAGCAACTTAGCTAATAAAGAACTTAAAGAAGCAAAATGTTTGAGTGAAAAAGAATGAAATGAAAAGAAATGATAAATGGTGGAAGGAAAATATCTTTTGAGAAATAGTGATTTGTTATTTATCTTTTGAATGCTTATGCTATTATTATTATTGTTTTTAATGCACGACTTCTTATGTGAATGCTTCGAAGCCTAATACTGAAAAGTTTGTCTATGGAGCTGTTAATGATTAGGTTAGGTTAAGAGACCTTGCGTGAGAGTTGCCCGCACTTTCAATCGGTGACATTTCTATCCATTTTCAGTGCTCTAAGTCAGTGCCGGGTGGTGGTATCCTCGTCCAACCAGAACACTGACTGGTGGTCCTCAAACAATCACTAGCTCTCTCTGGTAAACTTAAGCAAGAATGAAATATCAACCTTCCCAACCTCTGCCAGACCGTTGAAAATCCTGCGCCCAGAAATCTGCGTCGTTTTATTTGCAGTCCTCGATATCAGAAGAGAAATTGATTAATCGACTTCTTTTCACAATGCGCAACCATTGGAACAGTGGGGCAATAGCGCAATGGCACCGATAAGTTATCTCACTTCAGATATGTTTAGCTTGAGAAGGAAGCTAGTTCCTTTCTTATCCAAACATGGGCGCAAGAATCTTGAGATCTCTCAACCATCCCAGTTGGTCCACAGTTAGTTCGTTGCCCAATTATTATATTCCTCGATGTCCTCCTCGCTTATTTTCATTTCGAAATCTTTCTTGGGTATCTCATGTGCCCCTTTCGCGACCAATCCCTGCACGAATACTTGTGGATGCATCAAGTGAAAAGCTGCGTTTAACTCTTACTGAGGAGCGCTGCTCACTTTGTCATACATACTCAGGCATCCAACCTTTGCACCTTTCCAAACCTATATTGAATGCTACTTTTGTGTAGCGCCTTTCACCAGGAAAGAGCAACATATGTTAGTATCGGTCGAATGACTGCGTTGCCCATGCATAAATCATGTGCGGTGATAGTCCCCAGTTCCTCTTGATAGCCTTTCTACATATGCCTTGCGCTGCTAGATCTTTCTTTGATCTCACCTCAAGATTTCTTTCCCAGCATAGTTTGGAGTCGGAAATGGCGTTTTCGAACTAGCAGCCGGGATAGCGTCATGTTCCACTTAGCAGTCGATATTAAAGTCAAGAGCTTAGAATAGCGAACAGAAAAATGACAGTGCAGTTTTTACAAACTTCGCAAACAAATTTTTCTAATTTATTTTCGATAGTTTAAGAAAAAACTTTTATGAATTTTATAACTGAAGCTAAATAAGAGAAAATGAGAGTTTTGCCAAAATTTTGAACTTGTCATTTGGAGTTCGAAACGGCAGCTGAGATACGGTGATATTCCGCTCAGCCGTCGAAATGTTGAAAAACCTTTTCATCTTGCTTGCAGAGATAAGCGGAAGCTACTGGGAGGATGCCAATGAAAAATGTAAATATGCAGAAAGTATTGAGTGACACACGGAACTGTCATCCTGACTGTTTAGTGAAACAAACGCTTCTACGTCAACGATATGATCTGGTAACCTTGCCGTGCGCGGACGTGTTTTTGATCGCTCTTCGAATTGTTATTCTTTTTACTTTGTAAACAAGTTTTATCTTTTATAAATATTTATTCATAGAATAGAAAACAGTTTAAAAGTTTAATTTCGTATTAAATCTTTACACAGTGCAATATACATAGTGGCTTTTTGTGCAATTTAAACATTCAGTCTGTGTGTTCATATATCATAGATTTTCACAAAAATTTGTGATAACTGCATACCTTTTTGTTGGTAGCTGCTATTAGCAAGTCATTGTGTGCCCTTTTTGCTTTGTGTTGTGTTCGCTGCTAGCTATACGCTGTCTTGCGATTTGCATCCAGTGCTCCAAAATAACTCTTGCCCATAATTTTTGAACAGCTGTTCAATTTATCTTATACTTATAGTTTCTTTTGCCTATTTTTCTTTTGGGTTTGTTTAACTTTGCAATTATGTTGGATTGCTGTGTCAAGAAGTGCACCAATCAAAAGAAAATTTCCCGTGGTGATACTTATGTTTGTTGTTGGCTCTGTGATAATATGGCTCATGTTATCTGTGCCGGTTTCTCTCACATAGGTGGTCGGGTGGTTGACCTAATATCCAGCAAAATTGGACTGAACTGGACATGTCATGATTGTCGTTCCGTAGAAAATGACATGCGAGCTTTTATGAGGCAAACTCAGAAAGAGTTCAACAACATTTTTATTGGGTTTCGTGACCTTAACGAAAGATTCAAAACGATGGAGGCTCACTTTAAAAAATTGAAAGTGATATCTGAATCCCCAAAACGAAAGAAATGTATGCCCAACAATGACTCCAACTTGTCTTCGAGTCAGGGGCAAAGCTGTCCTCCTACGAATGTCCCTTCAACCGCGTTGACTAATACGAACAGGCTAACCAAAGACGTTATGAACAATGCAGCTCAGAAATCTCCACAAGAATCTCCACAAGGTTGTGTCGAGACTTCCAGTGAGACGATCTCTGGCAAATTAAACGAAGCACGAACTAATAGTGGTACCTTTGCGGCTGTTTGTTCTACGTCACCAATGTTGATTTCGCTGGACTCCCCAATTCATCCTACACCTCCACCGGTATTTTTAGCTCCAACAATAACAGTTACCGATACTGGGGTTGTTGCTCGCGATACAAGTGTACCTGAAAAAAATAGTACGGGCTCGATAACCAACGCTATAACGGCCGCACCTTCCCAGCTCTCTGGTGCGCTATCCGCTACTCCTTTGCAGGTGACTGCCGTGCCACCTCGTAGGGCTGTATTTGTGTCCCGATTACACGCCTCGCTTACCGAAAATGACATTGCTCATTACGTTTGCTCTAAACTTGGTGTTGCACCCACTAGTAACATCAATGTGTATAAATTTAACTTTAAATATGAGAGAGACATCTCCTCATTTAAAATATCCCTTTCAGATGAATATTTCGATAAGGTACTTGATTCCTCTTTTTGGCCCAAGCATACTGTGGTTCACTTGTTCACGAGAAAGGCGAGGGCCGAACCTGTTTTATTACAGCCAAAAAACGGTATGACGAACACAGTAATAACAACACAAAGGTAATTGCTGATCTGTCCCGTCTTCTCATTAATTATCAAAATGTTCGTGGTTTACGATCAAAACTTGTTCCATTCTTCCTTAATTCTTTCAACTTTTCTGCACAAGTTGTAGCTTTTACGGAGACCTGGCTAAAGCCTGATAATTACAATTCTGAGGTTTTTTCAAATAAATATGCTGTTTATCGGCGTGATCGCATCTCTAGAGCGGGAGGTGTCCTTATTGCTGTTGAATCTAACCTATCGTCTGAGTTGATTTCGCTGGACAATATCTCCCATATCGAATTCATAGCAGTTAGGCTTTCATTCGGTAGCTATAGCGTAATTGTTTGCTGTTCGTATATACCACCTCGTTCGGATATGGATGTTTATGCTAGTCATAGCTCGGCCATCTGTGATTTGCATTCACAGTTGGGAGATAACGATCGACTTGTTGTTGTTGGTGACTTTAACTTGCCAACAGTTAGTAGTTGGGTTAATATAAGTGATTCAAACTTTTTAACTCCCACTGCTCAACATGAGTTTCTCAATTGCTTGTTAGACTGATCTCTTTTACAGATTAACAATGTTCCAAATAGTGGAAATAAAATGCTGGATTTAGTATTTGTGGATGGCTCGGTGGGTACTGCCCTTACGCAAATACCACCTTTATCCCTTCCAGAAGACCCTCTTCACCCTACGCTAGAGATATCACTTGATATCAGCCTACCCCGTAGGATTCAAGTACAGTCTCGTCCCCGATCTAGATGCTTTTACAAAGCGAATTTCATTATGCTCAATGATCTGTTGGCTTCCCATGATTGGTCGGATCTCTATGCTTGCACTGATGTCGATTCGGCTATCTCTATATTTTACAGTACGCTTGATAGCTTCTTTGATACCTGCATTCCTACTCGCTATACCCTATGTTCGAATAAGCCCCCTTGGTTTTCAAGGCAACTTATCAGACTTAATAACATCAAATCTAGGCTTTATAAGAGGTTCAAGAAATCTGGAGCATCTGCTGACCTCTCTAAATATCTAATAGCTCGTTCTAAATTTCACCGTCTTAATCAGCTTTGTTATAAAAATTACTTGAGTTGTTGTAAAGCCCATTTTTTTAGAAATCCAAAAAAGTTTTACAGTTTCGTAAATTCAAAGCGGAAAACTTCTGGGTATCCTTCCTCATTAACCTTTGGAGGTAAAAAAGCTTGCACTGATGACGACGTTGCTGAACTATTTTCTGAGTTCTTTAAGTCCACGTATTCATCCAGTTGTTTTCATTCTGGTCAATATCCCTATCGCTTAGATAGCTCGAATTACATTAGGAATCCTGCTATTGATGGTAATATTGTTCTTCAGAGTCTTCAATCTTTGAAGCCCACCTTTTCTCCGGGACCGGACGGTGTTCCTAGCTGCGTGCTTAGGTACTGCGCCGAAAACATGTATGAGCCTATTTTAAAATTATTTGAGCTATCTCTGGGATCTGCGTCATTCCCGGCACTTTGGAAACAGTCTTTTATTATACCCCTGCATAAAAAAGGTAGTAGGTCAAAAGTTGAAAACTACAGGGGTATTGCTAAACTTTCAGTCATTCCTAAAGTCTTTGAACAGATTGTCACCAATCAACTGCAATATCAGTGTTCTAGTCTTTTATCTCCATGCCAACACGGTTTTATTCGTCAAAGGTCAACCACTACAAATTTGCTTGTATTCACTTCTATAGTTATGGAAGGATTTTTAGCGAACAAGCAAACGGATGTCATCTACACGGACTTCAGCAAAGCATTTGATACCGTCAACCACGAGTTGCTTATTCATAAGCTTGATTTACTGGGCTTTCCGTTTCACCTATTAATGTGGCTGACCCAAAAAGTCCTGTTCAAGTGCAATCTGTCGGAATCGTTCGGAGTTTCCTCCGGCGTACCCCAGGGAAGTCATCTAGGCCCTTTGCTCTTTGCCCTTTTCATTAATGACTTGCCACAGACAATATTATATTCCCATACTATAATGTATGCGGATGATGTAAAACTTTGCTACACTTACTGTCCTACCGATTTGAGTTCCTTGGATCTTCTTCAGGCCGACTTGGACTCGTTCCAATGTTGGTGCACAACAAATTTATTAGCTTTAAATCGCTCTAAATGTAAGCATATGACATTTCACCGAGTGAAGCCAGCATTGAAATCTTATGTAATAGATGGTACGCCTTTGGAGCGTATATCTATTGCAAATGATCTAGGTGTCCTTTTTGATCCGAAATTGAATTTTAACATGCATATTTCATCTATAGCCAACAAAGCGTTGGGTTTACTTGGATTTGTTAAAAGATGGGCTAAAGAGTTCGATGATCCGTACCTCACTAAGGTTCTTTACACATTGCTGGTTCGTCCAATACTCAAGTATTGCTCATGCGTTTGGTCCCCTGTTTCTCAAAAGCATATAAAGCGTCTTGAGTCAGTTCAAAAGCAATTTTTGATATTTGCATTGCGCGGCCTTAATTGGGACTCAAGTCTCCACCTTCCTCCATACAGAAGTAGACTTCTTCTTATTAACTTACCCACTCTGGAAAATCGGAGAATATTACTGGGGGTATTGTTCATCCATAAGCTCATTATTGGAGAAATTGATTCCGCGGACCTCCTCAGCCGCTTGTTTTTTGCGGTTCCCCCTAGAGTATCCAGACACTACGTGCCTTTCTATTTACCCCTTTGTCGACGAAACTTTGCTAAAAATAATCCTCTTCTTATCTGGTGCGCGCACTACAATGACTTGTATAGCTGCATCAGTCTTGAATGTACTTTTGCCACTATACGTAATGCAATACTTGCCTATCTAATTTAAGAGATACAAGCTAATTTAATTTGCCGGCATTTTATTCCTTCGATAAAAAACAGGAACTATCTCGCTTAAGGATGGAGGAACATTTATCAACATGTCTCATTAAGAAGGAACAAGACAGTACTGTGTTGATTGGAATCTGGTGCATTCCAACAACGTAAAAAACATGCTTTTTCAAGAGTCACTGACCGGAATCGTATGCATTCCGGCAGTATAATCTTATGGGTCAGGCATCGAGCTGATTGGAATCCGGTGCATTCCAACAACACAGGTCATGTTACTTTTTTATGCCTTGTGATGGCGTATCCTCATTACACTACTCTTAGCACTGCCGGATTCCCATGACATGCTGATTGGAATCTTGTTGCATTCCAACAGGGAGATTGGAATCCACTGCATTCCGAAATCATGCTGAGCGGAATCTGATGCATTCCGCCAGTATAAGATTTCGGCATAAGATCTTATTTCTGCTCATATTTCTTATTATTATTATATTCTGAAATTAAATAGTAATGTTCATTAATATTTCTTTGTTTGTAATATAACATTGTTGAAATCTCGATATATCTTAAATTTTATCTTTTGAGTTGTATATTTATATATCTTTTATATTATGCAGTCGACCATAGTTTGTCGTCGACTTTAAATAATAAATAAATAAATAAATAAATAGCCCCATGACTGTGGTTCGGACTGCTGAAAACTGCAAACTTCCAAGAAATTTCTTTAAATATTATAAATAAAAGTCCATGAATGAAATTTCTCACTTACCAAGGCAAGATCAACAAATAATAAATATAAGAAGTGAAAGCCTTTGAAAAAATTTTAGGCCGAACTTCTCTTCCAATTTGTGTCATGCTTCTTTTAATGTTTCTTACAAATTGGCGAGGTGGGACCTACATGTTTTATACCGACTCCGAACGGCATCTGCAAGGTAGATGAGTTTGTACTGAGGAGCTTTTCATGGCAGAAATACACTCGGAGTGCTTGCCAAATCACTGCCGAGAGTCGACTCCGCATAGAAAAACTATCTTCTAAAAACTTGTTTCTAAAATTTTGTTGTTACTTTGACCGGGACTTGAAACCAGGATCTTCGGTGTGGTTAGCGGAGCACGCTACCATCACATCACCGCGGCAAAGAGGGACAAGATACGGCTCCTAAATTGTTAAACTAAAACAGGAGAAAGAAAAATCCTGAATACACATGCTCTTAAAACACTGTAATGCCTACAAAGCCTTTTTCAAAAGCAATTTCACCTAACAGCTGATGCGAAAAGAACTGGGAGAAAAAACGTTTGAGTGGCTTTTATACAAAGAAGACATAGCGTGACAGAAACAACCAGGAAGTTTACTTAGTCACAGCAATGTACACAATAAACAAGAAAACAAAACGTCATTTTAGTTTAGTGTCTTTTGCATAAAATCAGTTTACCTTTTAAACCATCCTTCAATGCAAATCTCTGCACCATTAGATTGCTTCCATACAATGGACTATATTTTGACAAAGTCACGTGCGCCGACCTTTTTGTGTAATGCTTTCTGTGTGGTGTGTTGTTTCTTTAGAAAAGTTAAAAGGGGCTGTTCATTCAGAAATAAATATATTTGTATTTTGAATATTTGATAATGACATTGGGTAGAACTTTGGTGATGTTGGCGCGTCATTAGGGCCGAAAAGGGCTATCTTCACCCTTTACAAACCTTATATGCGGCTCTTAAGTGGATTGTAGGTGGTGTTTGGGAACCGCCACGTAAAAGCTACATCCAATGAAAAATATATTATAAGGACCATGATTTGAGGGCATGTACCTAAATGTTCTAGTGTAGGCAATGAGTGACAGGAAACTCGAAAGACGGGGCAACGCTAGATCACAATGAAACTATGCGACATCTACCAAAGTGTCATAAAGAGGGACGAGTAAGACGTTACCATGATTTTGGATTCTTGGTGAAAAAGAGAGACTTTGCCGCCAAGTATTGTCCCTCACGGCTGTAAGTGAGCGTCTCGCTATGGTGCGTATAAAAATGAGGCTCATCAAAATAATATATGTCCATCGACATGGATATGATCTCTTATTATGCTTAACTGGAAAATATTTACCATCACCGTTACGGCCATGCAACACAAATCATGCTTCATGACTTCAAAGCCATCGTGAGCAAGGAAGGGTCATCATAGTCTTATAGCGAGAAAAATCAGCATTTAATATCGAAAGCACTCTTTACCAACAACAACAACGCATGCCATAACCTTGTTGCCAACAGTACTTGCCTTTCTTACTTGCTCATTGGCTACAATTTTAGTGGAGATGAAGTACGATGTCGCAGCAATGTGCGATATATTGAAATATTAATATTATCGTGTCGTGAAAAAGAAGACATGGAAATAACTCTTACAGATTTACATCATGGAACCCTCGAACTTAACTCTATAGTCAACTACAGAAGCATTAGAAAATAAAACGAGATTATTTCCTGAAAGGTGAGTTAAATTCACATATCGGATATTCCAAAGCTTAAACAAATCGTTCTCCCAAGAGCTGAGCTAAAATCAGAAGGTCGTAATGCCGAAAACCACCGGCTTTATATCCGTCAGTAGTCTGCAATATTTTGTGCGCCTAGAAAAATGACAGCAGCGAACTCCTGGCACTTAAATGAAATCAGTCATTTAGATGAAACCAGTCATTTGGCCAGACTCCGTTAGGCATTCCCTCCATCGGTCATCGAAGCGCTTGACTGAGAAGTTTTGAGTGAGCTTAACTCCAGAAGAAGTAAATTTTTGGTGGTCTGTGATAGGTATGTCCTCTGGTTGAGCAGGCAGGCATCAACCCAATCTGATCTTACGGCTTTAAGAAGTATGATATCCATTTCCCTATCAGCACTGTACAGGTACTTGGTCGCATGATAACTGATTGACAGTTAAACTGGCTAAGAAACATTCGACCGCACACATTATTCCTGAAAAGGATTTGGTAGATATTCCTGTGGTCTTTTTCAAACTTCGTTCTTATAATAAATGACGCATACGTTAGAGATTTCGTCCCCGGTAAAAGTTTTCGCTGGATTCAGCTCTTATAATTACAGCGGTAGATATTGATGTATTGAAAAAATAAATAAATACTTGGCGCGATTTACCTTCAAGGAGATTAAGGCCGATATTCTCTTACAGTTAGCGTCATGCTTCAATTTAATTATTTTTAAACATTTACAGGACAGGACGTACATGTTCTATGCCGACTCCGAAAGGTGCAAAGGCATTTTCACTGATAAGCTTTTTGTGGCAGAAATACATTCGGAGTGTTTTCTAAACCATTGCCGAGGCCGAAAAAACTTATTTCAAAATTTTATTAGTTGCTTTGCCAGTGACTTGAACCCTGTAGCATTAGTGTCGTAGGCGGAACACGCTACCTTCACGCTATCCCAGCCATTCATGTATTGAAATCCAGCTAACTTAAAATACTGTTAGGGCTCTAGTTGAAACGATTTTTGTTGACCTTAAGGAGTTATTAAATTAGAAATTGCTACGGTGAGGGACAGATACCGCAAAGTGGATCGTACTGAGGTTCATTTCGACTTAGGTCTTCGGTATATATTGTGTCTACAACCTGACTGACAAATCTACGGATAAAAGTCGATGTTTTCTCAATATGCATATGCAAACAAAAATATATATATACTTCTATTATAACAAACTTTTGCGTTTACATACTTCGGCTTGCTTATGCTATATGTGCTTGCACCTTCTACATATGTACATACTTACACATACATATGTACATACATATATGCCTGCCAAGGTGCAAAGTGTATTTCATTGTAAGGCAATTTTTTTTTGTATTTTCTTTTAAGCATTTCATTTCATTGAAAGTCGTAGGAATGATTTATTCGTGACATGTTTGTTGTTGCAACGAGACACGGCTAAAGATACGGCATGCATAAGAGAATGGAAGCATAAAAGCTCATATATTTGTATCGTAAAGCGGAAAAGGTAAGCCAAAAAAGCGGAAGCAAAATGAATTTATATGTGTTGACCTGTATGTATGTTAGCGCATGTGTGTGTCTTTGTTTTGGATTGTCAGTTGTTGAAAATTGTAATGACGTATGTTAACACTTTACGTATCCGTGTTTTGTTTCTTTTCTTCTTCTTCTTGACTGTAAAATGATAAATTAGTGTCTGTAAATAACGCGATACGCATGGATTGCAAATTGTGAGTCCCAAGCACTTAAACTTGAAAGAGAATTGAGAGGCTTTCTCGCAAATATAATTTGCGTATTGATGTGTGTTTCACGTAGGACGAGAACAGGATTTAAAACATGCTGCAAAAAGTAATAATCGGTATATAATATGCACATTAGACTGGGTCGATTTATTAACCGATATCGCGCCATCGATTTTTCGACAGGATTTGGGCTCAGGAAAAAAAGTTCCACTACGCATATCCAAAAAAATAATAGTTGAACCTGTGACGCAGAATAGAAAACTTGTAAAATTTTGGACAATGGGCGTGGCACCCCCCACTTTTAAAAGAAGGTAATTTAGAAGTTTTGCAAGCTGTAATTTGCCAGTCGTTAAAGATATCATGTTGAAATTTGGCAGGAACATTACTGCTATTTCTATATGTATGCCTAATAAAAATTAGCCAAATCGGAGAACGACCACGCCCACTTAAAAAAAAAAACAATTTTTAAGTCAAATTAAAAAAAAAAGTTAATATCTTTACAGTATATAAGTAAATTATGGCAACATTCAACTCCAGTAATGATATGGTGCAACAAAATACAAAAATAAAAGAAATTTTCAAAATGGGCGTGGCTTCGCCCTTTTTCATTTAATTTGTTTACGATAATTTAATGCCATAAATCGAACAAAAATTTACCACTCCTTGTGAAATTTGGTAGGGGCTTGGATTCTAGGATGATTACGGGTTTCTGTGAAAAAGGGCGAGATCGGTTGAAGCCACGCCCAGTTTTTTTACACAGTCGACCGTTTGTCCTTCCGCTTGGCCGTTAACACGATAACTTCAGCAAAAATCGATATATCTTTACTAAACTCAGTTCACGTAATTATCTGAACTCACTTTGTATTGGTATAAAAAATGGCCGAAATCCGCCTATGACCACGCCCACTTTTTCGATATCGAAAATTACGAAAAATGAAAAAAATGCCATAATTCTATACCAAATACGAAAAAGGTTATGATACATGGTAATAGGATTGGTTTATTGACCCAAAATATAACTTTAGAAAAAAAAATTGTAAAATGGGTGTGGCACCTTCCATATTAAGTAAAATAAAACGAAAAAGTTCTGCGGGGCGAGATCAAAAGCCCATGGAATCTTGGCAGGAATACTGTTCGTGGTATTACATATATAAATAAATTAGCGGTACCCAACGGATGATGGTCTGGGTCACCCTGGTCCACATTTTGGTCGATATCTCGAAAACGCTTTCACATATACAACTACCACCACTCCATTTTAAAACCCCCATTAACACCTTTCATTTGATACCCATATCGTACAAACAAATTCTAGAGTCACCCTGGTCCACCTTTATGGCGATATCTCGAAAAGAAGTCCACCTATAGAACCAAGGCCCACTCCCTTTTATAAACTCATTAAAACGTTTCATTTGATACCCATATCGTACAAACAAATTCTAGAGTCAGCCCTGGTCCACCTTTATGGCGATATCCCCAAAAGGTGTCCACCTATAGAACCATGGCCCTCTTAAAATACTCTTTAATACCATCCATTTGATACCCATTTCATACAAACGCATTCCAGGGTTACGCAAGGTTCATTTTCCTACATGGTGATTTTCCCTTACTTTGTCTTCGTAGCTCTCAACTGAGCATGTTATGTTCGGTTACACTGGAACTTAGCCTTCCTTACTTGTTCGATTTTGATTTTTAAGGTTGTTTTCATGACCTACTAAAAAAAATTTCATATTATACCCTCTCCGACCCAAAAATGTCAGCTAAAAACGTTATAATTACAATTTTTTGAAAAAAAAAAAAAATATATATTTTTTTATGTTATCGCCAACGTTTTTAGCGGACATTTTTGGGTCGGAAAGGATATACATGAAAATTTTACAATCAAATGATGAAATCACAGCATTGCTTTATCAACACGCCGTAAACGTAGCCTATTCTCCACACTGACACACTCGACTTGATGTTATCGCTCACCCTAGAGCCCAAACAACCGCCTAACTATATATGCGAAGATGGCTACTCAGCCTCAGGTACTATTTGTATTAAGTAATGGTTTACACTTACGGTCAAAGGTCGACGAACATTTTTTTAGTTATTTTAGTTAACATTGATAATTCCTTAACTGATTGGGTATATCTTAAGGTGAGAAAGTGGAAAAATTCCTAGTAGTTTTCGGTAAATTTTCTCTTTTCATTGTTGTTGTTGTTGTTGTTGTAGCGATAAGGTTGCTCCCCGAAGGCTTTGGGGAGTGTTATCGATGTGATGGTCCTTTACTTACTTACTTACTTAATTGGCGCTTAACCGTCTAAACGGTTATGGCCGTCCAACAAGGCGCGCCAGTCGCTCCTTCGCTCCGCCAACCGGCGCCAATTGGTCACACCAAGGGAGTTTAAATCGTTTTCCACCTGGTCCTTCCAACGGAGTGGGGGCCGCCCTCTACCTCTGCTTCCATAGGCGGGTTCCGATAGAAACACTTTCTTGGCCGGAGCATCATCTTTCATTCGCATAACATGGCCTAGCCAGCGCAGCCGCTGCGTTTTAATTCGCTGGACTATGTTGATGTCTGCGTATAGCTCGTACAGCTCATCGTTAAATCTTCTTCGGTACTCGCCATCGCCAACGCGTAGAGGTCCATAAATCTTTCGAAGAACTTTTCTCTCGAACACTCCCAAAGCCGCTTCATCTGCTGTTGTCATGGTCCATGCTTCTGCCCCATATAGCAGGACGGGTACGATAAGTGACTTGTAGAGTATGATTTTCGTTCGCCGAGAGAGGACTTTACTTTTCAATTGCCTACCTAGTCCAAAGTAGCATTTATTGGCAAGATTGATTCTTCGCTGGATTTCAGTGCTGATGTTGTTGCTAATGTTGATGCTGGTTCCCAAATAAACGAAGTCTTTTACTATTTCGAAATTATGGCTGCCAACAGTAGCGTGGTTGCCAAGGCGCATATGCGCTGACTCTTTGCTCGATGACAGCAGGTACTTCGTTTTGTCCTCATTCACCATCAAACCCATCTTTACCGCTTCTTTTTCCAGCTTGGAGTAAGCAGAACTAACAGCGCGGGTGTTTAGGCCGATGATATCAATGTCATCAGCATATGCCAGTAATTGCACGCTTTTATAGTATATTGTTCCAATCTCGGGAACGATTTATGTGGCCACATTAAACCTTCAGGCCATTCCCTCCCTCCCTACCCCCAATTTCCATGAGGAGCTTGGGGTCGCCAGAGCCTCGTCTGTTAGTGAAACAGGATTCGCCGCGGATAGGTGAGGTTGACAATTGGGTTTGGAGAAGCTATATATTGCGCTGGTAACCCCTTGAATCTATTTGGTATTTTAGTCGCCTCTTACGACAGGCATACCTACCGCGGGTATATTCTAACCCCAAACCTGCTAGCTCTTTATTACCAAGGCCATGGAGAGTGTGAACTATTTATTGCTTCCAGTCGAGCCATAATATACAAAGGTAAACTGTTTGTTCTCAAGAGATGTCTCCACCTTCTGCTCTACTGCATGTGGCTCAGTCCCTGTAGATTGATGCCTGGGATAAGTATATTGTGATTTCTACATGGTCGTTCTAAAATATTTCATTTCGTTCTTGAACAGTTCCCATTGAATATAAAACTCGGCCTTAATCTCTTTGAAGATAAGTATTTCTTTATTTACTTTTTTATGTGTGTTCAGTATCTTGAATATCTATTCAAATAATCTCAAAATCTGCTTTAAGAATAAATAAAAAAAAAAAATAAATACAAGGCAGAGATTTACACACTGTAAAGAGCGGATATGACCTTATAACAACCTCAGATATAAGTGACCTGTCCTATGAAAAGGTGGCTTATGACTCAAAAAAGAAATTGCGAGAAACAGTTGTTAAAGATAAACAATGCATTTCTTCAGTTTCTTAGTAGTTTTCTTTTTTTTCGAGTCATAAGCCACCTTTTCATAGGCCGGGGCACATATATTAATGTGGACAGCCGAATCCAATATGAGATACAGAAACGAGAATTAAATAAGCAACTATTTGAGAATTCGTGAAAACACTAGACCAATAATTGGCAAACAGTGAAAGAATTGTACGCACTCAATTCACATTTTTTATTCAGCTGAGCAGATCTCACAGAGAATATTAATTTTGTTCGCATAACGGTAATCCGTAACGGCATAAACTAATCGAAATAGATATAGACTTCTATATATCGAAATGATCTGGGCAAAAAAAGAAATTTATTTAGCCATGTCCGTCCGTCCGTCGGTTAGCACGATAACTTGAGTCAGTTTTGAGGTATCTTGATGAAATTTTGTATGTAGGTTCCTGGGCACTCATCTCAGATCGCTATTTGAAATGAACGAAATCGGACTACAATAACGCCCACTTTTTCGATATAGAATATTTCGAAAAAACGAAAAAGTGCAACAATTCATTACCAAAGACGGATAAAGCGATGAAACTTGGTAGGTGGGTTGACCTTATGACTTCAAAATAGAAAATTAGTAAAATTTTGGACAATGGGCGTGGCACCGCCCAATTTTAAAATAAGGCAATTTAAAAGTTTTGCAAGCAGTAATTTGGCAGTCGTTGAAGATATAGATGATGAAATTTGGCACGAACGTTTCTCCTATTACTGTATATGTGCTAAATAAAAATTAGCAAAATCGGATGACGAACACGCCCACTTAAAAAAAATTTTTTTTTAAGTAAAATTTTAACAAAAAATTTAATATCTTTACAGTATATAAGTAAATTATGTCACCATTCAACTCAATGATATGGTGCAACAAAATACAAAAATAAAAGAAAATTGCAAAATGGGCATGGCTCCGCCCTTTTTCATTTAATTTGTCTAGAATACCTCTAATGCCATAAGTCGAACAAAAATTTACCAATCCTTGTGAAATTTGGTAGGGGCATAGATTCTATGACAGTAACTGTTTCTGTGAAAATGGGGGAAATCGGTTGAAGCCACGCCCAGTTTTTATACACAGTCGTCCGTCTGTCCTTCCGCATGGCCGTAAACACGATAACTTGAGCAAAAATCGATATATCTTTACTAAACTTAGTTCACGTACTTATCTGAACTCACTTTATCTTAGCATAAAAAACCGACTAAAACCACGCCCACTTTTTCGATATCGAAAATAGCGAAATTTAAAAAATGTCATAATTCTATACCAAATATGAAAAACGAGATGAAACATGGTAATTGGATTGGTTTATTGACGCAAAATGTAACTTTAGAAAAAACTTTGTAAAATGGGTGTGACACCTACCATATTAAGTAGAAGATAATGAAAAAGTTATGCAGGGCGAAATAAAAAGAAATTGGAATATTGGCAGGAATACTGTTCGTGGTACAGTTTTCCAAAATTTTGATATAACTATTTTTAAAAAATACACCATCTGCATATTGCAATTTTATTTCTAATATCCTGCTGTGATGTTCCTGCTCTCGCTCTCACTAACACTCTTACATTTTAATTTGTGCCAACCACTGGTCTAGACACTGGCGGAAATAGGCGAACTGAGAGTATAAAACAATGGTCGCCAAAATTCAAACTGTGGCTGTGTGAGTAAAATTAAAATCATCTCATTGGTAGTGGTTTTGTTGTTGATGAAAAATCAATGAAGGAGGAGGGCGTATGCACGCATGTTTGTTAACACACAAAAAGTAATTCGTAAATATGCCACACAAATATTACTTTATTGCTTAAGTCTAAGGGAAAATTTAAACAAAATAAATTGTTAACATTAAACCATGAAAACATTCGGCGCATGGGCGGTTTTTTGCAAAATATCTTTTCGCAAATGCGCAAATAAACAATAGCTTCATCCGATGTTTCTACTCTGCATGTTCAGCGACAACGAAATACGAATTAAGACGAAAGATAATAATAATACGTGTGAAGTGGCGCCAATAATTATCCAACTAAATGGTTACCAATGTTAAAAAAGCAGCGAAATCCGAGGAATAGTCAATCAGTTGACTTTAAAATGTTGTAAGTGAAGCACGCAAGAATTTAATTGTGAAATACTACTACCATAATAGTGTTGTAAATTCTGAACATTTAGCTATACTGTGTATCTTAGGTGTTTATTCGACAGCTAAGCGATAAGATTGATAACAGAAGGTGCAGAGTAATCAGGAATTTCCTTAGTATGTTTATATTAAAAAAAGATAACAAATCAGCAGATAAATAATGAACTGAATTTGTGAAGCCAGGATTTGATAATACTTGGTAAAAGCAAAACATATAGCCAACCAAAAACAAATCGAGGACTGCATTTCGATTTCTTAGTACAAGTCAAAATAAAAAAAAGTAAGGACGGAACTGTCTTCGGCTGTGCCGAAGACTTTATACCATTCATAAATGGGGCTGAAAAATAATCTTATCCCATTCGTAATATCCAAATAATCGGCTGTATAAAATATAAAATATATAGTGAACAGATGTACATACCCAAGCGATTTTTAAGATAAATAAAAAATAATGTGTGGACGAAAAGTTTCAAGTTTTTTGTGGTCTGCATGAAATAGCTATGATCATGAAAACATAGGTGTTTGATGATATTTGAAGCTTCTAGCCGTTAAAAGGACAGAGATGATATTTTATATGGGGTATATAATATATATACCACCGATTGCTATGATTTTTTCAGACAACAATATATGCCACATACGAAAGCATTTGGTGAAATTTGAAGGTTCTAGCTGTTAAAATGGGGCAATAATTACGAAAAGCTTCTTATCTGAACAATCGGTTATCTGGGATATATACTATATATATCACCGATATATACAATTATTTCAGATAACGATGAGTGCTCTATATGTAAGTATTACGTAAAATTTGAAAGTTCTAGCTGTTAAAATGGGCCAATAATTACGAAAAGTTTCCTATCTGTACAATCGGTTGTATGGGTGATATATGCTATAGTGGTCCGATCCGGCCGGTTCCGCCAAATGTCTAATCGGACACCTAAATATACCCGTTTACTAAATTTTATCAAGATATCGCAAAAATTGAGGGACTAGTTTGCATACAAACAGACAGACGGACATGGCTAAATTAACTCAGCTCTTCATCCTGATCATTTCGGTATACTTATGGCTGGGTCTATCTATTTTCCTCTAAGGATATACAATTTTGAGATTAGTGACAAAATTAATATACCATTTCATTTTCATAAGATGCATGATAATTGAATTTGTGGCTACTTTACAAAATTTATAGAGAACAGCCCGTCTACATGTGCCAGTAGTTTATCTTCCAGTAGTAGAGTCTTGAACGTGTAAACCTGATAAATATAAGCAATCGAAAAAGAACAAGTGGCAAACTTATTGAACAATTTTTAAATGGAAAGGCGTAAAAAGCTTTCAAATTCAGCCAAGCAAAGCTGTAGAAGTGTTGTTGCGAACATACATTTGTATGCATGCTCTATATTTTCGGTACAAATGTATATTGTAATATATACATACACAAAGGCCATGAAGAAGTTAAATTGTAAAATAGTGCGGTCGAGGTGAAAGTGTTGTTACAGCAATCGGGCTAGACATGGCAAAAGGTATAAAAATATATGAACGAAGTGAAAATACTTAGTTTTGAGAAGCAGATAAGTGAAATATTTGGCAGTAAACGATTAAGACTTGGGAGGGAAAAGATAGGCAAGAATTGACGCAGTGAATGGTAATTAAATTTTAAAATGTGTCAACTAGCGACCTTTTGTTTTCCAGATGAAGTTAAAATGGCATACAAATACGCACATAATTGAATACATATGTACATACAGCTGCAGGCTCACAAATGGAACCGCCTTTTACATGGTTTTTGCAGTGAAGATGTGCTTTTAGAGGGCTGACGTATCAGCTTGGTAGTGACGAAATTGGTATATGAAAGCTTGCTACTGAAAAATCTGAGCTAATATAGAGAAGAGGGTATAAAAAAGAAGTAAATAAAGCTGTATTGCAGTACTAAGTGCGTACGAAGTTGTATAGAGTTTGGCGACCATATTTTCTTCTTCTTATTCTTGTAGCAATAAGGAGACTTTCGAAGTTCTTGGGGAGTTTTATAGATGCTGATGGTGTAACTGCCTTGTGAACTGCACACAAAGAAATCTATTTGTGCTACGGCACTATTGTGAATATTAGCACTGCATTACCGGCAGTTGCTATTATACGCTAGATGGCAGCGCACGCCGTAAATTTTAGCCGATTTCTGTTAATATTTGATAAGAGACTTTTATATTGGTTGCGCAAGATGCGAACGTGTCCAGCTCGTAAGTATACATTGAACACACCATTAAACACACAAACATAGATATGTGAAACTGAGCCCGAGTTTACAAAAAGCTTCTCATTCGCAACGAAAAGGAACTTTACAAAAACAAAATCTACATAATACACAAATTAATAGACACAGAATATCTCAATCAGTGCACGGACTTTACCACTTTATTGGTAGATCTACCAACTTTTTAGCCCATTTTCATTTTCTACCACTTCTACCACCAAAGCCGAAAAATCTACCAACATTTGCCTTTGTAAGGAAATTAAGAAACGATGCAATTTCGAAGACGAAAAATTACACCTTTTGGAAAATGTTGATGAAAAAAAATATTAATTCTAGTCAAATGACAATGATTGTTCCATTTCACATGACTTCCATGGAAATTCTTAACAACGAATGGCGATCATTAATGTTATAAATAAAAAATAAATGTAAGGGGCGACAACCCCCGAAAAGATTTTAGGCCGAGCTTCTCTTCCAATTAATGTTATATGATAAGGAAATAATAGAAAATATATTTTTCGACGATATTCTTAAAGGATGGATAACAGAATGGATGGATGGGAACAGAAAAGAGTCTTCTAAAAGAAAATTTGAGTGAATAAATGTTCTCCTTAGCAATATTACCTCACAGTAGTGCAGCCACAGAAAGGTAGTTCCCTATAATGAACGACATAAAAACCGCCAAGCGTAATGCATTAAAAATTTTAAGCATTTCCAATCAAATATTAATAAAAGAGTATTGTATCGGATGGACTTTATTCCAGCCTCCAATTAAATTAATAAGATTTTATAAAAAAATTTCTTTGTAGAAGGTGATTTTGTTCCTTGTATTTAACAACACCCATATGGAACTAGATTTTTCTTTTGTTTTTTTCTGAAATTTTTTTTTTGTTGAAATTCGGCTTTTATTTTGAAAAATTTGTGCACAAATTCAAACAAGAAATAAATTTGTTTATGAAAGAAATGTAGTAAATGAGCTCGCAAATATTTTCCTGCAATATTTTCATCAGTTTTTATGAATAATTTCGAACGAAAATAAAAAAGTTTTAAGTACACGATAACATGCCAAAGTCGGTTATTTTGTGACAGAAAAATACATTGGAAAATTGTTGTTGTAATGAGACTATCGATAAAGTTTCCTCAGTATTTCAAGCTCAAAATAAAGGAAAAAAGCAAGTATGATATAGGCATAAGCTATGTACATATATACAAATTTACATGCATTTTTATACTCAGTTGAGCAGAGCTCACAGAGTATATTAACTTTGATTGGATAACGGTTGGTTGTACAGGTATAAAGGAATCGAGATAGATATAGACTTCCATATATCAAAATCATCAGTATCGAAAAAAAATTTGATTGAGCCATGTCCGTCCGTCCGTCCGTCCGTCTGTCCGTTAACACGATAACTTGAGTAAATTTTGAGGTATCTTGATGAAATTTGGTATGTATATTCCTGAGAACTCATGTCAGATCGCTATTTAAAATGAACGATATCGGACTATAACCACGCCCACTTTTTCGATATCGAAAATTTCTAAAAACCGAAAAAATGCGATAATTCATTCATTGCCAAAGGCGGTTTCTAAGCGGGGTCGCCCCTCGGCAGTGTCTGGCAAGCGCTCCGATTGTATTTCTGCCATGAAAAGCTCTCAGTGAAAACTCATCTGCCTTGCAGATGCCGTTCGGAGTCGGCATAAAACATGTAGGTCCCGTCCGGCCAATTTGTAGGGAAAAATCAAGAGGAGCACGACGCAAATTGGAAGAGAAGCTCGGCCTTAGATCTCTTCGGAGGTTATCGCGCCTTACATTTATTTTTTATTTTTTAAAGGCGGTTAAAGCGATGAAACTTGGTAGATGGGTTGACGTTATGACGCAGAATATAAAATTAGTAAGATTTTGGACAATGGCCGTAGCACCGCCCACTTTTACAAGAAGGTAATTTAAAAGTTTTGCAAGCTGTAATTTGGCAGTCGTTGAAGATAATAATGATAATAATGATGATAAAATTTGGCAGAAGCGTTACTACTATTACTATATATGTGCTAAATAAAAATTAGCAAATTTATATAAATAAATTCAAATTTTAACAAAAAATTTAATATCTTTACTGTATATATGTAAGTAAATTAAGTCAAAATTCAACTCCAGTAATGATATGATGCAACAAAATACAAAAATAAAAGAAAATTTCAAAATGGGCGTGGCTCCGCCCATTTTCATTTAGTTTGTCTAGAATACTTTTAATGCCATAAGTCGAACAAAAATTTACCAATCCGTCTCAAATTTGGTAGGGGCATAGATTCTATGACGAAAACTGTTCTCTGTGAAAATGGGCGAAATCGGTGGAAGCCACGCCCAGTTTTTATACACAGTCCACCGTCTGTCCTTCCGCTCGGCCGTTAACACAATAACTTGAGCAAAAACCGATATATCTTTACTAAACTTAGCCCACGTACTTATTTGAACTCACTTTATCTTGGTATAAAAAATGGCCGAAATCCGACCATAACCACGCCCACTTTATCGATATCGAAAATTACGAAAAATGAAAAAAATGCTATAATTCTATACTAAATACGAAAAAAGGGATGAAACATGGTAACTGGATTGGTTTATTGACGCAAAATATAACTTTGGAAAAAACTTTGTAAAATGGGTGTGACACCTACCATATTAAGTAGAAGAAAATGAAAAAGTTCTACAAGGCGAAATCAATAGCCCTTGGAATCTTGGCAGAAATACTGTTAGTGGTATTGCATATATAAATAAATTAGCAGTACCCGACAGATGATTTTCTGGATCACCTGGTCCACATTATGGTCGATGTCGAGAACGCCTTCACATATACATCTAAGGGACACTCGCTTTTAAAACCCTCATTAATACCTTTAATTTGATATCCATATCGTACAAACACATTCTAGAGTCCCCCTGGCCCACCCTAATGGGAATATCTCGAAAAGGCGTCCACCTATAGACCTAATGTCCACTCCCTCTTAAAATGCTCAGTAACACCTTTCGTATGATACCCATATCGTACAAACATTCTAGAGTCACCCCTGGTCCACCCTAATGGCGATATCCCGAAAAGGCGTCCACCTATAGACCTAATGCCCACTCCTTCTTAAAATGCTCAGTAACACCTTTCATTTGATTCCCATATCGTACAAACACATTCTAGAGACACCCCTGGTCCACCTTTATGGCGATATCTCGAAAAGGCGTCCACCTATGGAACTAAGGATCACTCCTTTTCAAAATACTCATTAACAGCTTTCATTTGATACCCATATCGTACAAACATATTCTAGAGTCACCCCTGGTCCACCTTTATGGCGATTTCTCGAAAAGGCGTTCACCTATAGAACTAAAGCCCATTCCCTTTTAAAATACTCATTACCACCTTTCATTTGATACCCATATCGTACAAACAAATTCTAGAGTCAGCCCTGGTCCACCTTTATGGCGATATCCCTAAATGGCGTCCATCCATAGAACTATGGCCTACTCTCTCTTAAAATACTCTTTAATACCTTCCATTTGATACGCATGTCATACGACCACATTCCAGGGTTACCCTAGGTTCATTTTCCTACATGGTGATTTTCTTTATTTTGTCTCCATAGCTCTCAACTGAGTATGTAATGTTCGGTTACACCCGAACTTAGCTTTCCTTACTTGTTTTGTTTTGTTTACATTTTTTTTAAGTGTTATTTTCGTGAAATGTGCTTTATTTCTTTTAAAATAAAATATGAATTGTTTTGTACAAATATAAAATGTAGCTATTGTTTTCTTGAAAAAAAATCTACCAACTTCTACCACTATTTTAATTTTTCGTCTACCAACATTCTCTTTTTTAAAGTCCGTGCACTGGTCTCAATTGTGTTGTTAGTGTAGAAATGAGATAAACTGAAATAGGAAAGGAGAAAAAATACAAGCAGTATAGCCTAGTTGTTAAAGCAACTGCAGTTTTACTGTGTCATTCGCGGTTCGAATCTCGGTGAAACCTTTGATAACATTACGAAATTGCCTGATGATGATTACGCGGCGGTTTTCGAAATGGTACCATCGCAATATGCCAGTAAATGTTTCTTTCTTTCTTTTCAGATTCTCTTAGAAAACATAATAATTGAATATTCAATTATTATAAGCCGCTGTTAAGCTCTGGAATTCTTAAATAATAAGTATAAATTGAGCACACCATTAAACAAACGAACATAAATTTGGCCTTTGGTAAAAAACAACAAGTAAGGACGGGGGCTGAACAATAATCTTATCCCATTCGTAATATCCAAATTAGCGGCTGTATAACATATGAATCATATAGTGAACAGATGTACATACTTAAGCGATTTTTAAGATAAATAAAAAATAAAAAATGGGTAGGTACTTTGTGTGAGGATGCAAAGTTTCACTTTTTTGTAGTCTGCATGCAATAGCTTTCACCATGAGTCACTTATCTCAACAATGTATGACGTAAACGTGGGTATTTGCAGAAAATTGAATCGTCTAGCCGTTAAAAAGGGGGTTAGAAATGACAGTTTATATCGGGTATATAATATATATACCACCGATATCTATGCCTTTTTCAGACAAAAATATATGCTATTTACGTAAGTATTTAGTGAAATTTGAAGCTTCTAGCTGTTAAATGGTGTAGAAATTGCGAAAAGTATTTATCTTAACAATCGGTTGTAGGGGACATATGCTATATATACACCGATCTCTTCAAATTTTTCAAAAGCCAATATTTGCTATATACGAAAGCACATGGAGAAACTTGAAGGTTCTAGCTGTTAAAATGGGGCAGAAATTACGAAAAGTTTCTTATATGAACAATCGGTTGTGGGGGTTATATGCTATATATACGACCGATTTCGGACAACAATATGTGCAATATACGAAAGCATATGTTGCAGTTTGGAGCTTCAATCTGACAAATTGTGGAGGATATGACAAAAATCCCCTTTTCTGAAAGATCGGTTGTATGGGTGATATATGCTATAGTGGTCCGATCAGGCCGGTTCCGACAAATGTCTAATCGGACACCTAAATATGCCCGCTCACCAAATTTTATCAAGATATCTCAAATTGAGGGACTAGTTTGCATACGAACAGAGAGACGGGCATGGCTAAATCAACTCAGCTCTCCAACCTGATCATTTTGGTATATTTATTGGTGGGTCTATCTACTTTCCTTAAACGACCTACAATTTTGAGATTCGTGACAAAGTTAATATACCATTTAATTTTCATGAAAGGTATAAAAATCGCATTTTATCTTATCACAATTGCATGAGAAACATTGCGGCAGTTCGATTAGCAACCAAGCTCTACTAAAGTGTAATTGTTACGCTTACTAAAGCGAAGCAATAATTGCTCGTTGATGTGGAAAATAGCCCTATGTATAGCATGTAGATATGTGCTTAGGATCTTCCAAGAGATTTCATAGACAAACTAAAACGTATTTTCCTAGCAAATTCATTTAAATAAATATACTTATACATATGTATATATGTATATGCCCATCTATAGTTAGCTATTACGATTGACTTACCGCTTACCTCAAACTGTGCGAAAATTTTCTCATCAGTTCCGATAAGCTTTCAAAGCCGTATAAGTATGAAACGGCTGATCCAAATGAAACGAAATTTTTTTCAAACAGAACCCTTCTTATTTCGACAGGAAGAAGTATATAAAATGTCAAGGCAATATCTCAATTGGATCAAAATTTATGACGAAATAAAACAGGTATAAGTTTACTATGGTAAAGTATAAATAAGTATAAAATAAGAGTTGGTTTTTGTTTTTCTATGACAAATTTCTGTTATAACTAACAAAAACTTTCAAATGATCATTAAGGTTTCAAATCTAGATATTTAGCAAAATCTGTTCGTAAAAAAATTCGATTTATTTCGATGAGCCGTTCCATAGTTATGTCCTTAAAAAATAAAAGTCCGGATTTTACTTTTATTTGTGGGTTTTTTTGAAAAAGGTCCGAAAAATTAAAACGAAGAATGGTTCGTCATGAAAATGCTGTGGTAGTCCCCGGGATCGCAACAACTTTCATCCAGGATAATTTTTTTACTAGGACCTTTTAGACTAAATAAAAAAAAAATTTAAATGGGAGATACCTTAGCGTCCGAAAAATAAAAAGGAAGCATGAGTGGTCATCAAAATGCTATGGCTATCCCAGGGGACTCATACACTTTCACCTAGAACAGTAGTTTAGCCTGGACTTTTTGGACTCCAAAAAAAAAACTTTTCAAATGGTTCTCTCGAGGTAGTGCGCTTACTCACAGTTGATGAAGAACCGTCAACAAAAAAAAAAAATAACAAACGATGACCAGTTTGTTCTCGCACATACTCGCTGAGATCTCCAGCGTTTTACCTTAACTTAGATTATTAACACTTGACTGACAGTAAGAAACGATTATAGTTCATGGATTAAAAAAACCATTGTCGAAGCCGATAAGCAAGTACCGAAGTGTACAAAGGTCTTCCAATATACGTAACACTCCCTGAGTCTTCGGGGTATTAAATCTAGACCACCAGCAACAACTTGCACACTGAGTGTAATCTTCGATCTTAAGTTGTAACCGAATATTGTGCAGACATTTCTCACTAAAAATGTGCTGCCACTGTGGACGTTATAGAGTTTTAGGCCTACAGGATCACGCTACGTTCAGAAACAGCAACTCGCGGTTTGACGGTTGCATATAGAAGCGTAGGCCAATAACCGAGAACTCAACCTGCATACTATGTATCAGTAAGTCTTAAGGCCTTTTGAATTTATTACCGACCAAATAACCGAGCCAAACCCGGGAATACTTACCACTAATTAGATAAGAGAAAATGAGCAGGCTCTATCTCTTCGTCTACTTTAAAGCAGAAAAGGGTTCCCTGTATGCTGCTAAGCTATCGAAATGTTAAAGGTTTGTTTTCGAAAAATTAAAAAAGTTTATTATCGAAAATTTATCATTTCGTTATTAAAAGGTTAATGATTTGATATCGAAAAGTTATCGATTTTTTATTGGAGGGCTGCCTATTCGTTTATACCGATAAAATCTCAATATAAAATCAGTGACACATCGCAACCTGTCGACAGTAACCAAGGGAAAGCCGATGACTCGGCGATATCAAGCCGAAAACAAAACGATAGCTGCACGATAATAATTCGTTTTCTATAGTAAGCCGATAATAAGACAGTAACTTATCGCTATCGGTTGTCACCGATAAGAGACCGACACAACTCCTCTCAAAAACCCCGAAATTATTGGTTTCTGGTACAACTTTTATATATTCTTGCAACATTGTTGGCAGTATTATTAAAAATTATAACTTAACTCATTTGCCTACTAACGAATATAAACAAGAGATTATATAATGAAGTGCAGCATTCGAATCGAAATTCACACTTACTCAGTGTCGCAAAATATCAACTACGTCAAGAACTAACTAAGCATGTTTACTTACACACAAAATGAAAAGCATAAATTATGCATGCACACACAAATACATACACACATGCAACCGGATATTCTCAAAATATTCAAGCGCCAAACTTCAGAGTGTAAATGCGAATTTTCGTACATTCTTCAGAATTTTAATTATTACGATTTCTTGCTGCGTTACACAACTATAACAAGTAAGGAAGTCTAAGTTCGGGTGAGATCGAACAATACATACCCAGCTGTACACTTGAAATGCTTTTGTTGTTTGTTTTGTGTGCTTAATAGTGTTACACGGCTGCGCAATAATACATATACATATGGTTCTATTCTGAACTAATTTTTCTTCGAGTTATGGCTCCCGAAACATAGAAAATTGCTTAGTCATAAAAGGAGCGATGCCACGCCCATTTTTTAAAATTTGAAGTTTTTCTTCTTTATTGTTATAAATCCACTTAGGAAATGAAATACCATTGATATGAAGTTATTTTTTGCAAAGATATAACTTATATTGTTCATCCACGATTCTTTTAAAGATCTTTTATATAAAAGTGGGCGTGGTCCTTAACCGATTTTGTTAATTTTTCTTCAAAGCATTCCTTATAGTAAAGGGAACCTCTCTGCCGAATTTTGTTACAATAGGTTTAACAATTTTTGATTTATGATTTATGATTTATGGGGTGCCACGCCCATTTGAAAATTTTTTTCAAATTTTTATCAAGAGTCTCAGTATCAGTCCACACGTCAAATTTCAACACTCTAGGTGTAATCAGGTTTTTTGTATTTTCCAAAATATTATATATATAAAAAGTGGGCGTGGCTATCATCCGAATTCGCTCATTTCTATACCAATCTATTCTGGGTCCAGATAAGCTCATGTACCAAATTTGGTGGATATCTCAATATTTACTCAAGTTATCGTGTTAACGGGCAGACGGACGAACGGACTGATACTGATGATTTTAATATATTGAAGTCTATATCTATCTCGATTCCTTTATACCTGTACAACCAACCGTTATGCAATCAAAATTATAATACCCTGTGTACGAATACAGCTGGGTATAAAAATAATGCAGTTTCCTGCAAGGGCATAATAAGCAACAACAGCACCCCGAAACATAACAAGCATATAGCAGTAAATGCATCTCAAACAGGGGTGAAGACGACGTAAGCAGCATAGAGTAATTTGCTGCTGCAGCTGCCGCTACTGCTTCATCACTTGACGCCCTGAACTATGCTACAAACGAGTTTGATTACGAGTTTGGGTGCAGGTTTGTTAGTCGCGCTGAAAAGTGTGTTTCAAATTGTTTGCCACTTTGCTATTCACGCTTCCCTCCCTCAGTTTCACAAGCTGGGACATATTTCGTCAACTGCTGTATTGCTGTTGTTGTTTTGGCAAAAAGATTTATGCGCTGTCGGTTGTTTAATAAATGTGTAACGCAGGAATAGTTTAATATAGCTAGCAACAACAGAAACAAAATCAGCAATAACAATAAAAACAACAACAGAAGAAATTACTACACTACACAAGAGTTGATATTTGAAGAAGCAAGCGCAAAGGCAATTAGATGCAATAAGCCTTGTGTAATCTAAAACACACACACACGCACTCAAGTATGCATGTTTTAGTCTTATACAGATACAATTGTTAATCCTTTTTGATGTTTTGTACACAATTTATGGTTTTATTATACGAAGGAATGTACTGCAAATACTGTCGTTGCTGTTGTTGTTCATTTATTATTTACATAAAATCAAGAGAAATTGAAGTGGAAATCCATTGGAGTGTAATCAATTTTATTTGACATGTTTTTAGAGTGCCATAAAGGCATATCAAGTAAAAACGTTAGATATGCATCTGGTGTGTTATTATGCAAATCAGGAATGTACATATTTACATATGTATGTGAAGGGGTTTTCATATCAGACGAAACATTGTTGTGATGGTTGTGTTGTTTTGCCAATGTCTCTTTAACCTGTCGCCATGATTAGTCAATGAATCCATCATCTATATTTAACTACTTTAATAGCGTTTGGGGTCTAAAAATCTGTGATACAGTATTGCGTTGTTAGATGCTGATTTGTGATACTGGCTTTGGTACCAATTTTTATAGTTTTCATGAAAATGAAATGGCAAATTAAAATTCATCCTATATGAGTTAACCGGGGATTGCCCGTATCGCTTTAAATGTATGAAAACATTTATTTGAAACAATTTTTAATTTTTTATAATTTATTTAATAATTTGGGAAAAATTTAAACAACGTGATATCAGGACGGACAAGGCGACATCTGTTTCGATTATACCTTGTACATATTTTCCAAGCCTTTTCTCCCGGGAGTGGGAGTCGAACCAGCACTCCTACGATAGTTGAAATGGTAACAAACGCATTCACGTTGTCACGTTGTTTGAAAAAAAATGTTTTCCCAAATTATTAAATTCATCCTAGTTCTAAAAGTTGTAAGTCCTTAATCAACAAGAGGTAGATACACCGCAATGATCACTATGTAATGCATTCCTCGGTTGAGAAACATAATGGGCAGGCCGTCAGACAGGCAGTTAAATACAAACAAAGCGCGTCTTCTATTATCCTCACGGCCACAGGGGTTGGGGAACCTCATCAATCTAAAGTAGTAGGCCCAGATGGTGTGACCATGCCGATGCCTAAAAACCTTGGCATAAGTGATGTCTTTGTCCACCTCCGTCATTTCCGAAAATTTGAAAATGGCGAGGGCGGTACCGCTACTAAAGCATTGAAAACTGGCTAACTTAGGAGAATAAAATCGTCCGATATCTCTCCTATCGCCAGCAGCCAAGACACTCTGCGCCCCTATTTCGCCGCAAACCTGCATTCTGTTAATCATCAGCATGGCTTTCGAAAACAACACAGCACTACTACAGCGCTAAATTGAATCAAGAATCCCACCACAGAACAGTACTCATAGCGCTTATCAAAAGCTTTTGATACAGTCAACCACGACACGTTACTGTAATACTTGGAAAGGTGCCCCCTCGCTCTCGTCTTAAAGTTTGCTGTCTAGCTGTCAGGCATCGGTGCAACTCAAAAACGTAACACTTAAGCATAGAAGAATTAAACAAGGGGTGACACAGGCCACGGTGTTTCATCCCCACTTTTATTTAACGTCTATATATCGAAGCTCCCTTCACCACTACTTTCTTCGCCTCGCGAAGCCTAACATTGTTACCGTCCAAATCAACTGCCACATTATTTGCAACATACACAAAACAAATGTCGACCATACTGGACATCCTCGTCGATGATAATACGCTACCGACTGTCTTGCACCCAAAAATACTGGGTGTAACGTTCAGGATGTATATTTTGGCGAACTTGCAACCACAATTATACTTAAAATCTAGAGCCGAACTTAAATCCTCAAATCACTTGCCGGCAGCATTTGGGGTAAAGATTAAAAAGAGACACTCATTACCACTTACAAAGCAATTGGCGACCCGCTTGAATTCTAGGCGGTCCCGATATGGTCGCCGAGTCTTAGGGTTACTAATAGAACGAAACAAAACAACGCTCTCAGAACTGCTACGGGTTTCCTTCTCGTGTCTCCGGAACACTATTTACACAGTGAGGCTCCCTATAAGGGAGAGAAATGAAATGCTGAACAAACAGTTTCTGCTGCCCACAAACCTGGGCAACCCAACAGGTATCTGATTGAATAGGCTCCACCTCCCAGGGACTCAAGCTCAAGCATTACCCGTATCACTCTAGCTCGATCTAGATACTACAACAGGTTAAACGCTTACCTATCCAGAATCAACCAAGACATACATACGCACATAATGTATGCCATGTGGGGCATACACGACACCAACCATCTTTTCAATTGCAATGTGGAATCAACGCCTCTAACACGCCTTTTTTCCTGTCCACGCCTGTTGAAATTGCAAGTTTTCTTGGACTTCCGTTACAGGATATTGATGACAATTTGTGAGTAGTCGCACCTATTGAATGGCGCGAAGCACTACCACAACAACAACATCAACAACACCGAAATGATCACGATGACGAGCTGATTTGATCACGTCTGTCCGTTTGAACGAAGAATAGAGTCCCATTTTTTTAGATATCTTGATGAAGCTCGGGGAGCTGGCATATTTTGATTTCCGATTAGACTTTTGTCGAAACCGACTGAATTGGACCACTTTAGCACACATCGATCAACGAAAAATCTCAATGTGCAGAAAAAAAAAATGACTTGCTTTCTCTAATGTATTAATGAATTTTATAATTTTTACACAGAGTTTCCTGGAAGCCAGGTGGTTCTTTTTACTACGACATTTTTACATAGGTGTACGATATCTTCCAATCAACCGATTTTTCGGATGAGAGGAGTATCGCCATTTCTTCCTAGTTTTAAGAGCTAAAAATTTTATGTTTTATGAGATGCCAACGTATAGGCCACACTCTGTACTCTTAAGAAAATGCCAAGATTTGTTGTATATATAATTTATATTTCATACAATCGATTGTTGAGATAAGCGGTTCATCGCCATAGCATGAGATCGCATCATGTGAGATATGAGGATTACCAAACAGTTTTGTTTTTGAGATTTATAGAAAATGTTGCTTAAAGTATGTCTTTTACAACTGACTGATTAGATTTAAGACACTTTTGAACATTGAACTGGATGTGCATTTCGTGGCGCTGATTACACATTTTTAGTCAGATTTTCTAAGGAGATTTTGACCGAGCTTCTCTTCCAATCCGCGATGTGCTGCTTTTAATTTTTCTTACTAATTGGAGAGACAGGACCTACATGCTTTATGCCGACTCCGAATGGCGTCTGCAGGGCAGATGATTTTTTATTGAGAAGCCATAATTATGGCATAAATACACTAGGACTATTGCCAAATTACTGTCGAGGGGCGACCTCGATTAGAAAGACTTTTTCCAATTGAAAAAGTTTGTTCCTAAATCTTTCATTTTGCTTTGCCCGGCAGTCGAAGCCGGGATCTTCGATGTGGTAGGTGGAGCACGCTTCCACCACATCACGGCGGCAGACTATTACGTAGGCAAATAACTCGGCAACTAACTATGCTAGAACTGTGATTCAAAATTTATAGTTAAATTCGCATATGAAAAAAGGGGTCTTACTAATATTGTAAACTGCATTGTGACATTTAAACCCCGGTTTTCCACTTATGCCAAAAACCTTAGTTCCAGCACTGATAACACTGGACCATGAATTTCAACTTTTTCTCTTTACCGACACGCCGTTATGACATTCGTATGTAAAATCACCCCCTGTTTCGAAAATTGAGTTCAGTTTTGATTCTATTGTACTATTTTTGAGATATTTGCAATTTACCGTTATTCGAAAAAACCAAAAAGATGGCTCCTTTTATTACGTATATCTTACGAACGGGTCAAGCAATTGCAAAAAAGTTTACAGAGTCGGAAAGACGACAAAATGTGCTATAACAAGTAAGGAAGGCTAATTTCGGGTGTAACCGAACATTACATACTCAGTTGAGAGCTATGGAGACAAAATAAGGAAAATCACCAGGTAGGAAAATGAACCTAGGGTAACCCTGGAATGTGGTTGTATGACATGTGTATCAAATGGAAGGTATTAAAGAGTATTTTAAGAGAGAGTAGGCCATAGTTCTATGGATGGACGCCATTTAGGGATATCGCCATAAAGGTGGACCAGGGCTGACTCTAGAATTTGTTTGTACGATATGGGTATCAAATGAAAGGTGTTACTGAGCATTTTAAGAGGGAGCGGGCCTTAGGTCTATCGGTGGACGCCTTATCGAGATATCGCCATTAAGGTGGGCCAGGGGTGACTCTAGAATGTGTTTGTACGATATGGGTATCAAATGAAAGGTGGTAATGAGTATTTTAAAAGGGAATGGGCTTTAGTTCTATAGGTGAACGCCTTTTCGAGAAATCGCCATAAAGGTGGACCAGGGGTGACTCTAGAATATGTTTGTACGATATGCGTATCAAACGAAAGGTGTTACTGAGCATTTTAGGAGGGAGTGGGCATTAGGTCTATAGGTGAACGCCTTTTCGAGATATCGCCATTAGGGTGGGCCAGGGGTGACTCTAGAATGTTTGTACGATATGGGTATCAAACGAAAAGTGTTACTGAGTGTGGACCAGGTGATCCAGAAAATCATCTGTCGGGTACTGCTAATTTATTTATATATGCAATACCACTAACAGTATTCCTGCCAAGATTCCCAACGCTGTTGATTTCGCCTTGTAGAACTTTTTCATTTTCTTCTACTTAATATGGTAAGTGTCACACCCATTTTACAAATTTTTTTCCAAAGTTATATTTTGCGTCAATAAACCAATCCAATTACCATGTTTCATCCCCTTTTTCGTATTTTTTATAGAATTATGGCATTTTTTTCATTTTTCGTAATTTTCGATATCGATAAAGTGGGCGTGGTTACGGTCGGATTTCGGCCATTTTTTATACCAAGATAAAGTGAGTTTAGATAAGTACGTGGACTAAGTTTAGTAAAGATATATGGGTTTTTGCTCAAGTTATTGTGTTAACGGCCGAGCGGAAGGCCAGACGGTGGAATGTGTATAAAAACTGGGCGTGGCTTCCACCGATTTCGCCCATTTTCACAGAAAATAGTTACCGTCATAGAATCTATGCCTCTACCAAATTTAAGAAGGATTGGTAAATTTTTGTTCGACTTATGGCATTAAAAGTATTCTAGACAAACTAAATGAAAATGGGTGGAGCCACGTCCATTTTGAAAATTTCTTTTATTTTTGTATTTTGTTGCATGATATCATTACTGGAGTTGAATTTTGACTTAATTTACTTATATACAGTAAAGATATTAAATTTTTTGTTAAAATTTGAATTTTAAAAAAAATTTTTTTAAAAAGTGGGCGTGTTCTTCATCCAATTTTGCTAATTTTTATTTAGCACATATATAGTAATAGTAGTAACGTTCCTGCCAAATTTCATCATGATATCTTCAACGACTGCCAAATTACAGCTTGCAAAACTTTTAAATTACCTTCTTGTAAAAGTGGGCGGTGCCACGCCCATTGTCCACAATCTTACTAATTTTCTATTCTGCGCCATAACTTCAACCCATCTACCAAGTTTCATCGCTTTATCCGCCTTTGGCAATGAATTATCGCATTTTTTCGGTTTTTCGAACTTTTCGATATCGAAAAAATGGGCGTGGTTATAGTCCGATATCCTTCATTTTAAATAGTGGTCTGATATGAGTGCCTGGGAATCTACGTACCAAATTTCATCAAGATACCTCAAAATTTACTCAAGTTATCGTGTTAACGGACAGACGAACGGACGGACGGACGGATACTGATGATTTTAATATATGGAAGTCTATATCTATCTCGATTCCTTTATACCTGTACAACCAACCGTTATCCAATCAAAGTTAATATACTCTGTGAGCTCTGCTCAACTGAGTATAAAAAGTGCATCATACAATGTTTTTTGCTCAACCAGATAGTTTTCGAGATACTAGCTTATCATTTCAGATTTTTGTTTTTTTTATGAAAAAATATGAAAAAAATTACTTTTTGCGAGGGCAGCATTTCAAAACCACAACTTTTTTCCAATTATTTTTTCTTTGTGTAAAGCTCTGTTTAATTAGAAAAAATATAGGCTATCATAGAAGAAAATCGATGCAAAACTACGTATGTTATAAGCGATCAAATAAAAATACCCAGGTTGCGCAACTTCAATGTATGTATACATACATATATTAAAGGTATAAAGTGCAAATAGGATATTATCCGGATAAACGAATAACACCAAAACAATGATAATAATTTTTCTTTAAAAAAATCAAATAGTACTTTTAATACTCGAATTGTTTTATAGTAGGTAGAGTGGTTGCATCGAAAGGAAGAGTGGTTGGGTTCGAAACCTGCTGTAGGCATGTAGTTATAAACTTGTATTTCCGTCACTTATGGGTAAATATGCAGGTAGATTTTCAGAATTATAAGACACAGAAAATTTTTAAAGCCTACATCTAAAGCAGGAAGTATTTTCTTTTCCCGACTTCGTATAAAAAGGAACCTTTCTGTCTAGGTAAGATTTAATTTTATAATTTTATTCTTGTTCCGAGTCAAATTTCAAAACCGTGATTTATTAAAAAAAAAAAAAAATGAGTAAAAGGACGAAAGAATTTGAGTGTAATAACGACCTAGATATGTTCTTTTTCATGTGTGGCCAATATACTATCATAAGCCGACGATGAGTGTTCTCAGATCATAACAAAACTTTATACTCCAAGTATTTTGGCATTGAGCCTAAAAATGCTGAAAAACCATGGACACTGAACACTTTGTGTACATCGTGTCGAGTAGAATTGATTCAGTCGGAATCAGGACAACAAATAAAATTTGATACACCAATGATAAGGAGAGAACCTACTTGCCATTCAATAGAGTGTTATATTTGTCAAAAAAAAGTACTTGCCGCTGGAAGATCAAGAAGAGTAACCTATGCCAGCGTACCTACAATGACATTACCAGTACTACATTCAACGGCAGTTGCGGATCCAGTTCCATTGTCAACAGTAATATCTGAGTGCGGGGAATCAAGTTGTACTGAATTTCGCATGGAAAACGAGAGAAACGTTCTGTCACAAGCACAACTTAATTATTGGATAAGAAATTTGTAACTATACAAGGAAAAGGCCGAGATTCACACTTCTCGTATGCAACAATTTAAATTTATGTCATCCGATGTTAAGGTGATATATTGTAGAACTCGTCACGAACCATTTTCCAAACACTATACCAAGAAAGACAGTATATGCTACTGCAACGACATTCCTGGTTTATTCAAAGAGTTTGGTCAAACATATGATTCAAAAGAGTGGCGATTGTTCATAGACAGCAATAAACTGAGTTTGAAGGCTGTATTATTGTATATTGGTAACAAAAAGCCTTCTATCCCGATCGCACATGCAGTAAATACAAAGGAAACCTACGAGGAAATGCAAAAACTACTCAAATTTATCAAATATGAAGAGCATGATTGGAAAATATGTTCTGATCTCAAAGTCGTTGCAATGCTATGCGGTCTACAAAGTGGCTACACCAAGCACTGCTGCTTCCTCTGCAAGGGGGATAGCGAGCTCGTAAGGACCACTACATCAGAAAGGACTGGCCGGAAAGAGTCGAGTTTACCGTTGGTGTGGATAACATCAAATACACCCCTCTTGTCAAGAAAGAGAAAATCATACTTCCACTCTTACACATCAAGCTCGGTCTCATTAAAAACTTTCTTAAGGCTTTGGACAAAGAAGGCGAAGCATTCGACTATTTGAAAACAATTTTTCCAGATATTTCTCAAGCCAAGATAAAGGAAGGTATTTTTGTATGATTTTTAATAATCGGGGATTGCCCATATTTCTTTTTTTAAATGTATGAAAACATTTATTTGAAGCATTTTTTTTAATTTTATAATTTATTTAATAATTTGGGAAAAATTTAAACAACGTGACATCAGGACGGACAAGGCGACAGCTGTTTCGATTATACCTTGTAAATCTCTTCAAAGCCTTTTCTCCCGGGAGTGGGAGTCGAACTCGCACCCCTACGATAGTTGAAATGGTTGTAAACGCATTCAGCTACGTCATGCCTGTTGTGAAGTCTTTCCCAATTGCCTTCTTTTTGCATATTTTTTTAATCTTTTACACATTGCATACTTCGTATGCAATTATGTGTTAAAGCTATGCTTGGTACGGCGGTTTTCAAAGAAACTTTGGTTTTGTTGTTGTTTTCGTTCTATTTATAGAACTACAACGAATTAACCAATTTTGTCTGTTTGTATGATTTTTAATAATCGGGGATTGCCCATATTGCTTTTTTTAAATGTATGAAAACATTTATTTGAAGCAATTTTTTTAATTTTATAATTTATTTAATAATTTGGGAAAAATTTAAACAACGTGACATCAGGACGGACAAGGCGACAGCTGTTTCGATTATACCTTGTAAATCTCTTCAAAGCCTTTTCTCCCGGGAGTGTGAGTCGAACTCGCACCCCTACGATAGTTAAAATGGTTGTAAACGCATTCAGCTACGTCATGCCTGTTGTGAAGTCTTTCCCAATTGCCTTCTTTTTGCATATTTTTTTTAATCTTTTACACATTGCATACTTCGTATGCAATTATGTGTTAAAGCTATGCTTGGTACGGCGGTTTTCAAAGAAACTTTGGTTTTGTTGTTGTTTTCGTTCTATTTATAGAACTACAACGAATTAACCAATTTTGTCTGTTTGTATGATTTTTAATAATCGGGGATTGCCCATATTGCTTTTTTTAAATGTATGAAAACATTTATTTGAAGCAATTTTTTTAGTTTTATAATTTATTTAATAATTTGGGAAAAATTTAAACAACGTGACATCAGGACGGACAGGACAAGGCGACAGCTGTTTTGATTATACCTTGTAAATCTCTTCAAAGCTTTTTCTCCCGGGAGTGGGAGTCGAACTCGCACCCCTACGATAGTTGAAATGGTTGTAAACGCATTCAGCTACGTCATGCCTGTTGTGAAGTCTTTCCCAATTGCCTTCTTTTTGCATATTTTTTTAATCTTTTACACATTGCATACTTCGTATGCAATTATGTGTTAAAGCTATGCTTGGTACGGCGGTTTTCAAAGAAACTTTGGTTTTGTTGTTGTTTTCGTTCTATTTATAGAACTACAACGAATTAACCAATTTTGTCTGTTTGTATGATTTTTAATAATCGGGGATTGCCCATATTGCTTTTTTTAAATGTATGAAAACATTTATTTGAAGCAATTTTTTTAATTTTATAATTTATTTAATAATTTGGGAAAAATTTAAACAACGTGACATCAGGACGGACAAGGCGACAGCTGTTTCGATTATACCTTGTAAATCTCTTCAAAGCCTTTTCTCCCGGGAGTGTGAGTCGAACTCGCACCCCTACGATAGTTAAAATGGTTGTAAACGCATTCAGCTACGTCATGCCTGTTGTGAAGTCTTTCCCAATTGCCTTCTTTTTGCATATTTTTTTTAATCTTTTACACATTGCATACTTCGTATGCAATTATGTGTTAAAGCTATGCTTGGTACGGCGGTTTTCAAAGAAACTTTGGTTTTGTTGTTGTTTTCGTTCTATTTATAGAACTACAACGAATTAACCAATTTTGTCTGTTTGTATGATTTTTAATAATCGGGGATTGCCCATATTGCTTTTTTTAAATGTATGAAAACATTTATTTGAAGCAATTTTTTTAATTTTATAATTTATTTAATAATTTGGGAAAAATTTAAACAACGTGACATCAGGACGGACAAGGCGACAGCTGTTTCGATTATACCTTGTAAATCTCTTCAAAGCCTTTTCTCCCGGGAGTGTGAGTCGAACTCGCACCCCTACGATAGTTAAAATGGTTGTAAACGCATTCAGCTACGTCATGCCTGTTGTGAAGTCTTTCCCAATTGCCTTCTTTTTGCATATTTTTTTTAATCTTTTACACATTGCATACTTCGTATGCAATTATGTGTTAAAGCTATGCTTGGTACGGCGGTTTTCAAAGAAACTTTGGTTTTGTTGTTGTTTTCGTTCTATTTATAGAACTACAACGAATTAACCAATTTTGTCTGTTTGTATGATTTTTAATAATCGGGGATTGCCCATATTGCTTTTTTTAAATGTATGAAAACATTTATTTGAAGCAATTTTTTTAATTTTATAATTTATTTAATAATTTGGGAAAAATTTAAACAACGTGACATCAGGACGGACAAGGCGACAGCTGTTTCGATTATACCTTGTAAATCTCTTCAAAGCCTTTTCTCCCGGGAGTGTGAGTCGAACTCGCACCCCTACGATAGTTAAAATGGTTGTAAACGCATTCAGCTACGTCATGCCTGTTGTGAAGTCTTTCCCAATTGCCTTCTTTTTGCATATTTTTTTTAATCTTTTACACATTGCATACTTCGTATGCAATTATGTGTTAAAGCTATGCTTGGTACGGCGGTTTTTCAAAGAAACTTTGGTTTTGTTGTTGTTTTCGTTCTATTTATAGAACTACAACGAATTAACCAATTTTGTCTGTTTGTATGATTTTTAATAATCGGGGATTGCCCATATTGCTTTTTTTAAATGTATGAAAACATTTATTTGAAGCAATTTTTTTAATTTTATAATTTATTTAATAATTTGGGAAAAATTTAAACAACGTGACATCAGGACGGACAAGGCGACAGCTGTTTCGATTATACCTTGTAAATCTCTTCAAAGCCTTTTCTCTCTTGTTTAAATTTTTCCCAAATTATTAAATAAATTATAAAATTAAAAAAATTGCTTCAAATAAATGTTTTCATACATTTAAAAAAAGCAATATGGGCAATCCCCGATTATTAAAAATCATACAAACAGACAAAATTGGTTAATTCGTTGTAGTTCTATAAATAGAACGAAAACAACAACAAAACCAAAGTTTCTTTGAAAAACCGCCGTACCAAGCATAGCTTTAACACATAATTGCATACGAAGTATGCAATGTGTAAAAGATTAAAAAAAATATGCAAAAAGAAGGCAATTGGGAAAGACTTCACAACAGGCATGACGTAGCTGAATGCGTTTACAACCATTTTAACTATCGTAGGGGTGCGAGTTCGACTCACACTCCCGGGAGAAAAGGCTTTGAAGAGATTTACAAGGTATAATCGAAACAGCTGTCGCCTTGTCCGTCCTGATGTCACGTTGTTTAAATTTTTCCCAAATTATTAAATAAATTATAAAATTAAAAAAATTGCTTCAAATAAATGTTTTCATACATTTAAAAAAAGCAATATGGGCAATCCCCGATTATTAAAAATCATACAAACAGACAAAATTGGTTAATTCGTTGTAGTTCTATAAATAGAACGAAAACAACAACAAAACCAAAGTTTCTTTGAAAACCGCCGTACCAAGCATAGCTTTAACACATAATTGCATACGAAGTATGCAATGTGTAAAAGATTAAAAAAAATATGCAAAAAGAAGGCAATTGGGAAAGACTTCACAACAGGCATGACGTAGCTGAATGCGTTTACAACCATTTTAACTATCGTAGGGGTGCGAGTTCGACTCACACTCCCGGGAGAAAAGGCTTTGAAGAGATTTACAAGGTATAATCGAAACAGCTGTCGCCTTGTCCGTCCTGATGTCACGTTGTTTAAATTTTTCCCAAATTATTAAATAAATTATAAAATTAAAAAAATTGCTTCAAATAAATGTTTTCATACATTTAAAAAAAGCAATATGGGCAATCCCTGATTATTAAAAATCATACAAACAGACAAAATTGGTTAATTCGTTGTAGTTCTATAAATAGAACGAAAACAACAACAAAACCAAAGTTTCTTTGAAAACCGCCGTACCAAGCATAGCTTTAACACATAATTGCATACGAAGTATGCAATGTGTAAAAGATTAAAAAAATATGCAAAAAGAAGGCAATTGGGAAAGACTTCACAACAGGCATGACGTAGCTGAATGCGTTTACAACCATTTCAACTATCGTAGGGGTGCGAGTTCGACTCCCACTCCCGGGAGAAAAAGCTTTGAAGAGATTTACAAGGTATAATCAAAACAGCTGTCGCCTTGTCCTGTCCGTCCTGATGTCACGTTGTTTAAATTTTTCCCAAATTATTAAATAAATTATAAAATTAAAAAAATTGCTTCAAATAAATGTTTTCATACATTTAAAAAAAGCAATATGGGCAATCCCCGATTATTAAAAATCATACAAACAGACAAAATTGGTTAATTCGTTGTAGTTCTATAAATAGAACGAAAACAACAACAAAACCAAAGTTTCTTTGAAAAACCGCCGTACCAAGCATAGCTTTAACACATAATTGCATACGAAGTATGCAATGTGTAAAAGATTAAAAAAATATGCAAAAGGAAGGTATTTTTGTTGGACCACAAATAAAAAAGTTGATCAACAATAATCAATTCAAAGGACTACTCTCATCAGTTGAGGCAGCAGCGTGAGAATTCTTTGAAAAGGTCGTTTCTTCTTTTCTCGGTAGACACAAAAGCCCTAACTACGAGCAGATAGTGAACGACTTAATCAATAATTATGCGAAAATGGGTAAATATTAAAGGCTTATTAAAATTAATTTCCAAAAATTCTATAACTTGTTTACCTAACTAATATTTTCTTTCCAGGCCTAAATATGTCTTTAAAAATTCACTTTCTGCACTCACATTTGAGCTTTTTTCCGGCAAATCTTGGCGACGAAAGTGACGAACATGCCGAAAGGTTTCACCAGCAAATGAAATTAATTGAGAATCGATACCAAGGATTCTGGGTCGTCGCAATGATGGGTGATTACTGCTGGTTTCTCATAAGAGAAACCGATCCTAAACTGAATAAGCGTCAAAGTCGAACACATAATTATTTCGACTACATAGTAAAATCAAATTAAGATAAAGATTGTTAGAATATAGTATAAACATAAATAAATTTAAAAAAAAGTTAAAAATATGGGTAATTTCATTCATAAATTGAACTTTTAACTAAATAGAAACAGAGAATAGCTAGATATTTCACTCTTCTTTATACCATACATACGTTTTGAGGTATACGTTGAAATTGCGCAACCTGGGTATTTTTATTTGATCACTTATAACTTACGTGGTTTTGCTTCGATTTTCTTCGATGATAGCTTATCTTTTTTTTAATTAAACAGAGCTTTACGTAAAGAAAAAATATCTGGATAAAAGTTGTGGTTTTGGAATGATGCCCTCGCAAAAAGTAATTTTTTTCATATTTTTTCATAAAAACAAAAACAAAAATCTGAAATGGTAAGCTAATATCTTGAAAACTATCTTGTTGAGCAAAAAACAGTGTATGATGTATTCTGTAAACTTTTTTGCAATTGCTTGACCCGTTCGTGAGATATACGTAATTAAAGGGAGCCATCTTTTTGGTTTCTTTGAATAACGGTAAATTGCAAATATCTCAAAAACGGAACCATAGAATCAAAAATGAACTCAATTTTCGAATTCAGGTGGTGGTTTTACATACGAATTCATAACGGTGTCTCTGGTAAATTTTGGCCGTCGACCAGTGTAATGAAAAGTATTCATGGTTCGAAATATTTGAAAATGAAAATTGATAAATCTAGTGTTTATACTGTATAATTAACAAAAAGATCCTATATAAAGCGATATTTTCTAAACCTTCATACTAAAAGCTGTAAATCGAGTTGTTCAAAGATTTCAAAATGTGACCCTTGTAAACGGACTGAAAGTATCTGCATTCACACAGGTTTATTAAAGTGTATGTACATATTCCTTTATGTGAAATCTTCGTTAAATATAACAATAAAGCAGTACACGTATCAAGAGGAATAGAAACAGGAATAGGAAGAGAAATATGAATAGGAATAAGTAGAGGAGCATGAATAGAAATAGGAATAGTAAAAGGAAGAGGGATATAGATAGGAATAGTAAAGGGCGATATTGCAGCCAGAGAGAGTTTCCTAATTTCAGCTGAGACTGTTTCAGAATTTCCGTAATCTATCTGCCTGTCTTTCTCATCAAAATTTGCTACTATAAGCCCAGTGATTTAAAATGCTATTCTATTTTGGATGTGTTTTTTTTTTGCTACCGCTCCGACTCAGTAGATGAACAGAGCATAGAGCAGAGCACTAGCATAAAAAGTGATAGCATTTCTTAGGCTCTGCTATGAGCTATGTCGTGTTTTAAAGCGGAGAAAATAGCAGAATAAATGATATTTCTAGTGGAGCTATAGCAGAAAAAAAATTGTTTAATTTTTGCCAAAATATTTAATAAAATAAAATTTAAAATTTTTCTTTCAAAAATCAGTGAATGCATTTGAAATTAAATGGGCAATACCAGCTTTGCAATAAAAAGTTGTTGTTGCCCCTGCTCAATATAAATTTATTGCTATTTGTTCTGTCGGGCATTGTTACGTAGAACTTTTCTCGCACTACTATGTACTTATTTGCCCCCATGAAATACAACAAAAACACAAATAAATAGCTTCAATATCAAATTTAAGACTGACAGTTAAAACCACAAGCACAAAATCACAAGGCCTTATCAGCTCCAACAACAAAAACAAAGAAAGGATAATGTTCTGCATAACGCTCCAATACAAATTGCTTATCGTTCGCAGCTTTTATTCTGCTACTTGCTCCGCTGCAAAACACGACGTATGAAGCTCATAGCAGAGCTTAAAAATGCTACGGCACTGCACTAAACTCTGTTGATGTTCAGAGCCAGAACGGTAGCAGGTATATTTTTCATTAATTTTGTTACTCTGGCGTAGCAAATGCAAACAATGCTTAGGACTTATTATTATTTTAACTTCTCTTATCTGATTGCTGCGATCATGGCTGTTGAAATGCTAATGGCCAGTGTTGCTCAACATTTTTATACTCAGTTGAGCAGAGCTCACAGAGTATATTAACTTTGATTGGATAACGGTTGGTTGTACGGGTATAAAGGAATCGAGATAGTTATAGACTTCCATATATCAAAATCATCAGTATCGAAAAAAAATTTGATTGAGCCATTTCCGTCCGTCCGTCCGTCCGTCCGTCCGTTAACAGGATAACTTGAGTAAATTTTGAGGTATCCTGATGAAATTTGGTGTGTAGATTCCTGGGCACTCATCTCAGATCGCTATATAAATGAACGATACCGGACTATAACCACGCCCACTTTCTCGATATCGAAAGTTTCGAAAAACCGAAAAAGTGCGATAATTCATTACCAAAGACGGATAAAGCGATGAAACTTGGTAGGTGAGTTGAACTTATGACGCAGAATACAAAATTAGTAAAATTTTGGACAATGGAGAAGATATCATGATGAAATTTGGCAGGAACGTTACTCCTATTACTATATGTATGCCTAATAAAAATTAGCAAAATTGGAGAACGACCACGCCCACTTAAAAAAATTTTTGTTTTAATTCAAATTTAATAAAAAAGTTAATATCTTTACAGTATATAGGTAAATTATGTCAACATTCAATTCCAGTAATTATATGGTGCAACAAAATACAAAAATAAAAGAAAATTTCAAAATGGGTGTGGCTCCGCCCTTTTTCATTTAATTTGTCTAGGATACTTTTAATGCCATAAGTCGAACAAAAATTCACCAATCCTTGTGAAATTTGGTAGGGGCTTAGATTCTAAGACGATAACTGTTTTCTGTGAAAAAGGGCGAAATCGGTTGGAGCCACGCCCAGTTTTTATACACAGTCGACCGTCTGTCCTTCAGCAAAAATTGATATATCTTTACTAAACTCAGTTCACGTACTTATCTGATCTCACTTTGTATTGGTATAAAAAATGGCCGAAATCCGACTATGACCACGATATCGAAAATTACGAAAAATGAAAAAATGCCACAATTCTATACCAAATACGAAAAAGGGATGAAACATGGTAATTTATTGGTTTATTGACGCAAAATATAACTTTAGAAAAAAACTTTGTAAAATGGGTGTGACACCTACCATATTAAGTAGAAGAAAATGAAAAAGTTCTGCAGGGCGAAATTAAAAGCCCTTGGAATCTTGGCAGGAATACTGTTCGTGGTATTACATATAAAAATAATTTAGCGGTATCCAACAGATGATGTTCTGGGTCACCCTAGTCCACATTTTGGTCGATATCTGGAAAACGCCTTCACATATACAACTACCACCCCTTCCTTTTAAAACCCTAATTAATACCTTTAATGTGATACCCATATCGTATAAACAAATTCTAGAGTGACCCCTGGTCCACCTTTATGGCGATATCTCGAAAAGACGTCCACCTATAGAACTAAGCCCACGTCCTTTTAAAATACTCTTTAATACCTTCCATTTGATACACATGTCATACAAACACATTCCAGGGTTACCCTAGGTTCATTTTCCTTCATGGTGTTTTTCCCTTATTTTGTCTCCATATCTCTCAGCTGAGTATGTAATGTTCGGTTACACCCGAACTTACCCTTCCTTACTTGTTTGTATTGAAGTGCAAATCATAATATATGTACAAAATATATATACACTAAATTTGAAAGAATTCGCTTCATTAATATCTAATCTAGGTCAATGTAAAGTTTCAACAACTGCTCGAGCGTTAACTCAGAAATTGTTGAGACCACAAAAAAATATTTCAGGGATCTCGAACTTGTGACTTTTCATACCATTAACGTAATGTCAAAATAAAGGCGTATACAAGTTTCCAAGCTATAAATATTGCTGGCTACCCCGTAAAAGGGTTGCGCTACACAAACCCTTTGAATCAATTTGCTTTTTTAGACGCCTCTTACAACAGACATACCTGTCTAAACCATCTAACCCGCTGGAGGTTTTCGGTCATGTCACTTTCATAGATGTAGAGAGAGTTGTGCGCAGTGATCCGAAAATGCCACATAAAACCTAACATTAATCAAGAAACCAACAGAAGCCTTGGATGGTGAAGCAACCGTTATTTTAGGGCGACCACAGCAAACGGTTAGAGGCGTACGATTTGAGCACCTGGGCGTAAAATGTCTGGTCCTTTAATGAATCAAGTGCTTTTGCTGGTTGGTTGATATTCTCGTAAAGGCTAAAGATGGTTTCACCACCACCTCAAAGTTGCGATGAATGGGACACTTAAAAAAGACTTTTAAAGCTTATTATTTTTCTCGTCTGTCTATTCAGAAAAGCACAAACTCGTTGCCGAACTTGCGGTGTGAACAAGAACTCCTCGCCAATTGCTACCGGTCTCGCATATGAGAAAACATTTCGGTACAATACTCATAAGCACAAGGTGCTTCAATATTTCATTTGCTACCATATCATCCAACGGTGGAGAAGGACGATATGGTAGCAAAATGTTGGGATTGTTAACCAACCTTTGGCTTAACTTTGTCGTTAATTATGTACGCCACCTCGACTAACTTGCAATAATTAAAACTAAACTAATCACAAGTAGAGTTAATTAAACAGAAATTTGGCTCAAAACTCCAGGGAATAGGGAAGGTAAAAAATAATAACTAATATTTATGAAGTAAATAAAATTTCGCTCGACTTACTTGCGTAAATGGCGCGTACCCCGCACAAGACCAGGTGTGCAACAATTTACCGTTACTGGCGTGCCTGCAAAACAATTAAATACAAAATACGAGAACATTTAGAATATAAAATAGCAAAGCACTAATAACAAAAAATGAAAAGAAACAAAATAAAGTCGCTCACGAAATGAAAATATGAAAAGCGCAAAAACGATTTAAACTTAATTAAAACGCTTTGCAAAAAAGTGTTGCAAGTTACTTGAAAGGGGAGATGATTTGCACGCCTAACCAAAACAAAGTAAACAAACAAAACAAACAACAACAAACAATCTCAAAATGTGGGCTAAACCTCTGGCAGGAAAAGTTAAACTAACGAAATGATGGACTATGCAAACACAAAATCAAATCAATGTCGCGCCTACAAATAGAAGCACTACACACAAAAACTAACAGCTAAAAAAAGTAAGAAAGAGCGCGCACATTCCTAGCCATTCGATAGCTCTCAGTTAATGGCGTGACCATGAGGTTTTATACCAAACTTTTTCATATCAACATTGTGTGGCACTATGCTATGTTACTTTCTCATACAGTGCCCCAAAAATTCTTGCATATTGATAACACACATACATATGTACGTATGTAGTATAGGAATTTAGTACGCATGGTATGAGCTTATCTGTTGCCTGAAAGTTCTTTGAGTATTTTACTTTTGTCCCACTTTTATAAAATATCGGGGAATGACAAAAGTTCGTGTAGACATTTTCGAAGCTTGGGTTTTTTGAAGGTCTTTCTCGAAAACGTAAGAAACCTGCAATTAATAAGTCAGCGTTAAGTTATAAAATCATACATACGATCTCACGACAGATACTCAGAAGCCTCAGTGGCATAAGAAATATGCTCGCGATAAGCATGCTTGTCGTTATAGGCAACTAAAATCTATAAACCCAAAATATTTAACTTGGTCGTATGAAATCGTGCCCGAGATGATCAGGCTACTACTACCTGAATGGTGTTTATTTTCGCAACATACTGTATAAATACCTGGAAAATTACCATCATTATCGAATCCCTAGCAGACCCGGCAGACGTTGTTCTGCCCTAAATTTGGTATACACTGCATACACTTTAATAAGCTTTTTCCGTCTAACTCTGCCTCCGCTCCTCTAAACTTTTTCCTAATCTTTGCATTCACTCCTCCCTCCGTGTTTTTCGCTTCATTTATCTCCATCTTCGTCTCATTCTATCTCGTTCTCAGTCTCCTTCTCTCTTTTCTCTTCTCTCAAGTTTTTCTTATTCTTCTTCATATCTTATTGCCAGTCCCAGAGGGTGGTATGTATTTTGTTCCAATTCCGAGTCTCAGTCCCAGTCCCACTCTGAGTCTCAGTCTCAGTCCCAGTCCTAATCCCAGACCCAGTCCGTCTCTGGTCTACTTCCCGGAAAAAAGAATCGTAAATACTAATATAGGCAAATTTATATACCAAATTTCAGGCAAATCGAATAGGGCGTATGTAAGTAGATATGTGGGTATTATTAATTCATGTCTTTATTTCGGCTTCGCATGCATATTTATCAGTTTTGCCAGGTTGATGCGACTAAATCGAATATCACAATGAAAATTACTTAAAAGCTCTCAGCAACAGCTTTCATTTTATATCCAAAATACACACACATTCTAGGGGTATCCGGGTCCATGTTTTGGCCTATATCTCGAGACCCTAGTCACTAATAGGTATGAAAACTACCCTGTACTAAAGCACTCATCAACAGCTTTCATCTGCTATCCATATTGTATGAACACATTCTAGGGATGCCCGGGTCCACGTTTTGCCTATATCTCGAGACCTTAGTCACCAATAGGTATGAAAACTACCCTGTACTAAAGCACTCATCAGCAGCTTTCATTTGATATCCATATTGTATAAACACATTCTAGGGGTGCCCGGGTCCATTTTTGGCCTATATCTCGAGTAGAGGTTTACGCCGATCACCTTATTGGCGGCGGCGGCGTAGGCTCTATTATATACCGGCGGCGGCGGCGTGGCCAGCGCGCCGGCCTACGCCGGTATTCTTACTTTAAAATGTTTGATTTTTCTATTTAAAAAAATAATATTTAGGAAAGGTTTTGTTTGTATGTATTTAAGGAAATCAACGTGTTGGCCACTTCGGAAAGATCCGGGGTTTTTGCTTCAAGATCTCCCAGACCGTTCAAAAATTTTCAGCAGTAGCTCCTTGCTGAGGAATTGCCCCTCGTTCTCTTACTACACAGAGGCTTCGAACCTAACCCCGGTCTTTGGAATTGGTACTGCTGCGTCTGCTGAAAAGAAATAGAGATAGATAAAATAATCACATTCTTGTCTGTATATCTTGTGCAAAGCGTAGTTTCACCTAGGGTTAACTCCTAATAATAGTCACGAACACAATTCCTTTAAATCATTTGGGGCTCCTTGGCGGCCACGCACAAAGGCGACTTACGGCTGCTATTAGTGGTCTTTTAATACTCATGACTCTCGTGGTACAGGGCGCCTCCAGTTGTTTCGGTTGTTTTTAAGAGCTACTCCCGATGTGCGAATAGTAGCAATCCCGAGCACCAGTCTATACCACGCCTCCTGACCCTCACACCATATACCAGCACAGAAGCTATAGGACTGCGACTTCCAACTCATACCTTCGTTGACGTCACTTTCCTAGAAGCTCTAGGTGTAGCTCCAAAGACTTTCCAACGGATGCTTTTGTCGCGCTATGCTGCCGAGCTACACCAGAGAAACACCTTGAAACGTTAGGGGGTGACTATTCGGCCAAAGATGCCGCCCTCGAAATCATAAGCAGTCTAAGTGGATGTCATTGCGTAATGGGTGAAAATCGTATAATCCTCTTCGCATCTACATAATTAAAATTTTAAAAGGAACCTGGATAAAATTTTTAAAATGTAGACCAAAGTTTGCAGACGTTTGTGTTCACAACATTGATTTCAATAGTCTTCGTTAAATCAAATCGATATTTTGGAATGAAAGTCGACCGATTTTAAGTTGAAAGATGTTAACTGCTGTTTTCCGGCCTTATAATATAAGAGTTCATTATGGATGACCGCGTAGCTTCAGTTTTCAGACTAGTTCGACTGTCCACTACGTTAGGGTAGTAGAACACACGGTCCTTAGTTCGACTGTCTTGGGAAAGCTTTTCCTTCACCACTTTGAGTGTTCTTGCGAAGGACAAAGCCTCACCTGGTAAATATATGTGCCTACATATTGGCATTTATAAAAGGAGCCGTAATGTGTAGGTGATATTTAAACTTGGTTGATAGGCTATATTCAATGTGATTCACTCCAGGGGACTGGTTTTGGATAGGGCCGCCAACTTTAACAAATGTCAAATCGGGAACCTTGGGTGTTGAAGGATGAAGAGTGAAAATGAAAATTAACATTTCAGATGCTTTGTATAGTTTCGCAAATAAACAACAGATGTTTGATTGTAGCACAAGTATTTTTTCAAACCCTTCTCATGCGTACATATATCCTCAACTTAAGTATGAGGTTAGAATCGTTTCAAAGGAGTGTTTATGCCCCTAGAACCTACTAAAAGATTTTGCATCACTGATTTCGCTTATTCTTTCAGCCAATCGCAATATAAATATTTTTTTTAAATCGGCACTTTTTGGGTATTTTGCTTTTTTTACCAACTTGAGGACAATTTGAAAACATGTTCGCCGAGGGTCATTTTATTTGAATTCAATGTTCATTATAAATTTTTTGAAAAAAAAAAAAATATGCAAAGTGAGCATATAAATTTATTATATAACTTTTCTTTTAGTGTTTTGTTTTAATAACTTGGTAAATTGGACATGGACTTTGGTGTTAAGCTGACATCGAAAACGCCTGTTTTTTTAAATTACTTTTGAACAGCTAGAAAGAGTTAAATTTCGCAATTAGTTTCTTATAACTGGCAGTGATGCGCATCCGATGACACCACTTTTGACCATATCCGACCAATTTTCGACATGAACAATAAATGGCCTAAACAGTCTTAAACGAGTAGAAAATATAGTAACGCGCCGTACGCCGCCACCGCCGCTGCCGCGCCGATATTTTTGACATTCGGCGGCGGCGTGCGAAAAACGACCCTAATCGGCGGCGGCGGCGGCGTTTATCGGCGGCGTATATCTCTAATTTCGAGACCCTAGCCACCAATAGGTATGAAAACTACCCTGTACTAAGGCACTCATCAGCAGCTTTCATTTGATCTCCATATTGTATAAACACATTCTAGGGGTGCCCGGGCCCACTTATCTCGAGGCCCTAGTCGCCAATATGTATCCTGGTCCACTTCCCGGAAGAAAAATTATCCGACATTTTATTCTAGATATAACGCTACCTACATACCAAATTTCAGGCAAATCGAGCCATATATACGATAGTTTAGAATAAATCGGTCCCTGGTCCACTTCCCGGAAAAAAAACTTTTCACAAACACTCTCCGGTTTCCTACTAAGTTATCCTGAAAATTTGAATAAAATCAGCGTGGTAGTTTCTGAGTCCATAAGCCTCATACAAACATACAAACATACATACATACATACATCCTATTATATATATATAGATTAAAACCTTTGGAGAGTGTCTTTATCGCTACAAGAAAAAGAACAACAAATATGCTGGCTTAACTTTTAAACTATAAGATACTTAACACCGACCTAAAATCAGGCCCAAGTCAGTAATTGGGATACTATGTTGTAGACATTACCATTTCCATTATCTGGTAAGCTGTGAGTTCATGTATTGCTGTGAACTGAATACAAATTTTCTTCACCTATCCAGTTGTCTGTGCTTTGTTAGTTTGCAAACCAAGTACGTAAGGCCACTCTTAAGTCTCAGTTGCTTAACAAAATAATAGCGGGGAAGATAACCTTACACAAGAGGGGCTTCAGATGTTGTAAAAAATAATACTAATCCAATGAATCGCGGATGGTTTCGAAGCCTGGATAAAACACTGCAGGCACAGTTATGGCAAGTTGGTAAACTATGCAACGAGCACTTCTTAATGCTAAATATTAAGTGAGATGATGCATCCGATACGTCAATCCTGATAACGAAATATGCTTTCTACGATAGTAGTATCCTAGCTTGGAAATAATAAGAATGTCTGACACTAGAGAAGATTACTAGAGCAACAAAGCTTACCGACGCAGGTAAAATCTACTACGAGCTAGTGAAAATACAGCCAAACGAGCCTAAAGTTCTCCCTAATAAACGAGGAAAGTAAACAAATTGAAATTGTTCTTTATCTATTGGATCCAACATTCGCTGGGGAAATAATATGTGCCTTAAAACCCATAAGAGATTCCGCCTCTCTCGACTATAAGTCCTTTGCAAGTGTTGTTGCATAAGAAATTCAGAATCATGGAATTTATGAAAAACAGATGAGATGGAAATTGGAGTTTCTGGAAGATTTCAGTTCCTTGTATTTGGCTTGAAGCGGAAATGAACATGGAGCGGGAAGTGAGAATCTAAAGGCTTCATTGGAGAGGTTATTTTATATGAGTTTATGAATACCCTACCCAGGTATTTCTCTCTATACCCGAATTTGGCAGAAGGGGAATTTGAGCTCAGATGGAAAAAATAGATAAATGATGATTTGGGTTTTGTTTTTATAGCCACCAGTTGTTGGGAACCTGGTTCATTCATAACAGTTTGTAGAACTGCATACAGATTACAGAGTACTTCTTTGAGGAGTCTAGATGGATGGCTTCCTATCGTAGTAATGGATGGCAACAATATCAGACGACTTTTCCCTTCTTAAGGAAAGCTCTCTGGTGATGTTGGGTATTAAAGGATATTAAGTGGTGAGTGGTGGGATCTTAACACGTTGTCGTTTTCTTAATATGATGAGAATGAAATAAAATGATATGCCCTGACCGAGAATGTATAAAGTCTTGATTTCCCTTTAGGTTTTCATACTGCTAATTGTTTTCCCAATAGAATAAATTACTGCCGCGTATGAATATGAATCCAGTACTCTCGTTTAAGTACTAACTGAACTGTCATTTGAATAATTTGAATTTGATCACATTGTATCTGGTTGGTCCCTTCACCTTATTCATTCCCCCAAAATGGAAATTAATGATACCGATAGTGAGAGGTGAACCGCTTAATTCGACGTAACCGCTCTACATAAAATGATAGGAAAGATTGGGGACTCACTGACAGATTCAAAATCTAAGTTGTCACGAAGTCTTATTTATACGTCTTTGGTAGTCAACCAGTTTGCTACAATCCGAGATTTTAGCTATACATGGTGCATTTAATCATTACAAGACGATCATCTTTACCGACGGCCAGGCGGTTACGATGACCTAGAGTTTGGGTGATCAGTAGTGTAGGAAGTCGAGCCCCTAATTTTAGCCCGGGTCTATGGATTATACAAAAAAATCAGATTAGCGATGATTTAGCACGTTGGGGATCAAGGGTGTGAAGGCAGTATTTACAACCATAGGACTCTTCAACGGTAGCATCTTACTACAGTAATATTTGACAGAGTTCCTTGCTCATCATGCCAGGAAAATTTATCTCTAGGCGTCATTAAAACCAATAGAAGGGATTTTTTGAAATAAGATTATTCCCGGAGTACAAAAGACCATTGAGTACCTACTGCGAAACTGTCAATTGCAATGTCGAAGCAGAATGAAGTTTCCTGGAAACCGTCTTCTCTTGAAGTGGCCAGAAATCGTAAATGTTCAGCCTGCGCAGCTTCTCATATATATAAATTAAACAGGATAAATGTAATGAGACGGGATTAACAATGAACAAAAAATAGAATAAATGTACGGCGCGATAACCTCTGAAGAGGTCTAAGGCCGAGCTTCTCTTCCGATTTGCGTCGTGCTCCTCTTGATTTTTCCCTACAAATTGGCAGGACGGGACCTACATGTTTTATGCCGACTCCGAGCGGCAACTGCAAGGGGCGACCCCGCTTAAACAAATTTCTAATTGAAAAACCTTATTTCTAAAATTTTGATGTTGCTTTGGGGTGTGAACCCAGGGCTTACGGTGTGGTATGCGGAGCACGCTACAATCACACCGCGGTGGCCGCCGATTAACAATGGGGCTTTCGAAAATAAGATAGTCTTCTCATATTATCTTTCGGTGAATAACTCACAAGTTGTGGTATCAAAACTGTGTATTATATTTGAACTCGAATGAACTCGCCACACTGACCAACCAATCACCATCCTTTGTGTCTTCCACTTTTAACGTAAACAAATCGGAACCTCGACTGATAAATATTCCCTACGCCTACGTTGGGCTCGCACTTGAAATGCGTTGGCTATATATTCCACATTATAACCTCTTGAGCTCCTTGCGCTGGTATTTTTTTAAAATCCCTGGCTCAAATACCGAGGAGTAAGGCTTTGATGGGCGATTCCCCCAAGTGAATTCAAAGGCTTTACAGTGAAAATATATACCTAATAATGTAGAAAACACCCTCATATTAAAAAACAAAAACTTCGAACTTTTGTAAATCACAGTCCTTTTTTGACTTTTCTGTGCACTTTTTCACAATCAGAGCACTTACCTTTGAGTATCCTCGCCAACCAACGAGTCGCTAGCAGCACCGTCAATTTCGAATGGGCAAAAGCTTCACGTGCATGAAAATTGACCGACCATGTACCCACATTGAGCGGATCATCGAAATCGATTTTGGCTGCCATATGAGCATGTGCTGTTACATTTATCACCCGTCCCCCACTTGGCGAACGTCGTAGATGTGGTAAGAGCAGTTGTGTCAGCAAAAAATGTGATAGATAATTTACCTGCAGATGCTCATCAAACCCGTCTATGGTACGTGCACCCGCTCGTCCAAATATAATACCCGCATTGTTTATCAAAACATCGATGCGCTCGAATTCGCCGGTGATGCGATGTGCAAAATGGTGTACACTAGCAAAAGAGCACAAATCTAGGTAGCGCGCCTCAACAAAGAACTCTGCTTCGGCATCCTTGGGGTAGATGCGTTGACAGACAAGTTCACGTTTGATCACTTTTGCTGCACGCTCTGCTGCGACCATGTTGCGGCAGGCCAATACAATGCGACCGCCACGTGCTGCCAATGCTTTTGCTATCTCAAAGCCGATGCCACTATTCGCGCCTGTTATAACAACGATTTGGTCACGTATTTGATTGTTGTTGGGACAACGTTGGCCACTCATCAGTGTGCTGTAAGTAAAGAGAAATGAGATATATGCAAAAATGTAGGTTAATATGCAATTGTGTGTAGATGCATTGTGTGCATTGTGGAAGGGTCATGTTGTGCGAAGTTTTTGTGCAAACGTGTCGAATTTGTTGAATAAATAAACAATTTAATTTGGTTACTTTCTTGTTGTTGTTGTTGCATCTGGTATGGTTATGCGGTTAACCGCTTGGATATATATGTTTACATCCTTCCGCTGGCGTGTCGCGATTGTTATGTTCCACATTAAAATGTTAAACTTACACTAACACAAACATTTAGACCGTATCCGCTAACTGTGCGCGCGTCCAAGTTCACATGTCCGATTTGCGTTCAGGCGGCAGCGCGTGAAATCGCTAATTAATGAACACTTTTGACAAGCGTTGTGACATTTCCCTATATGCATCTGTCTACGAGGTCTGATAAAAGAGTGCGTCCATTTTGTGGATTGCTATTTTTTAATGTTTTAACCAGAGATTGAATTTCACAATTAAACAGAAAAATCATTTCAGTTTTTTTAATGATAACTACCGATATCCAGGAGAAAAACGGTAATCCATAACGGCATAAACTAATCGAGATAGATATAGACTTCTGTATATCAAAATGATCTGGGCGAAAAAAGAAATTCATTTAGCCATGTCCGTCCGTCCGTCTGTCCGTCCGTAAACACGATAACTTGAGTAAATTTTGGGGTATCTTGATGAAATTTGGTATATAGCTTCCTGGGTACTCATCTCAGATCGCTGCCTAAAATGAACGAAATCGGACACAACCACGCCCACTTTTTCGATATCGAATATTTCGAAAAAACGAAAAAGTGCGATAATTCATTACCAAAGACGGATAAAGCGATGAAACTTGGTAGGTGGGTTGACCTTATGACGCAGAATAGAAAATTAGTAAATTTTTTGGCGGCCACCGTGGTGTGATGGTAGCGTGCTCCGCCTACCACACCGTATGCCCTGGGTTCACACACCGGCAAAAGTAATATCAAAATTTTAGAAGGAAGGTTTTTCAATTAGAAGAGAAGTTTTCTATGCGGGGTCGCCCCTCGGCAGTGGTTGGCAATCGCTCCGAGTGTATTTCTGCCATGAAAAGCTCTCAGTGAAAACTCATCTGCCTTGCAGATGCCGTTCGGAGTCGGCATAAAGCATGTAGGTCCCGTCCAGCGAATTTGTAGGGAAAATCAAGAGGAGCACGACGCAAATTGGAAGAGAAGCTCGGCCTTAGATCTCTTCGGAGACTATCGCGCTTATATCTATTTATTTATTTATTTTTTTAAATTTTGCACAATGGGCGTGGCACCGCCCACTTTTAAAAGAAGGTAATTTCAAAGTTTTGTAAGCTGTAATTTGGCAGTCGTTGAAGATATTGTCACGGATATTAGCATCACTAAGCTATACCATCACTAAGGCGATGCTAAGGCCATGCCAAGCAGTATTTACGTCAATAATCAAATTATGTATACACATATATAAGGCAGCCGAAATAGATGTCACACACAGATGCATTTACTTATACGCCTATGTGTGTGCGAGAGACTGTAAACTACAAACTCACATACATCTGAGAGACGCTGAAAAGTAGAAAATTGTAAACAAGTAGAAACTATATGAGAACTATAAACACTCGAAATAGTTGGTAAGTTCTGGAAATAGAAGAGCCTAGATGTATGCAGCGTAAACTATAAAAGCGGCACAAGCGAGTAAAAAGTAATTCAGTTTGATTTGAGATTTGGATTAAGCGCTATCTAGCGAGCTATAGCAGTATTATTTTGAATAGTAGAGTTTCATTTGAGCTGTCAATCAGTTTGGTTATTAAGTAAGCTATTCGTTGCTTGTACTTTGTGTGATTGTGAAGTACTTGAATAAAGGCCATTTTGCATTATTACATATTGGAGTTATTTATTCAACAGTTTAGCGATACGAACTTAGCAGAGGTTTGCAAATAAGAGGATTTGCAAGTAAAATTCGTTACAATTGGTGGCAGAAGAGGAATTGTTGAATAAATTCCAGAAGACAACTAGGACATGGCAAAGTTCAGTGAATTAAAGATCCAGCAACTGAAGAAGGAGTTGGAGAGCCGTGGATTGAATACAAGCGGCGTTAAACTCGAACTTCAGGCACGGCTACGAGAGGCAATGGAAGCAGAAGGAATTGATGTGGAAGAGTATGTCTTTCATCTTGATGGCGAGGAGACAACAAAAATTGAAGAGAAAAACGAAACATCGCAGACGGTTACCAGCACAGACTTGAACATGATATTGGCTGCAATATCTGCACAAACATCGACAGTAGCATCAATGTCGTCACAAATGTCATCACAACTGGAAGAGCAGAAGACATATATGGCATCACAACTGCAAGAACAGAAGACATATATGGCATCCAAGATGGAAACTCAACTGGAAGAACAGAAAACGTATATGTCATCTCAACTGGAGGAACAGAAAACGTATATGTCATCTCAACTGGAAGAACAGAAAACGTATATGTCATCTCAACTGGAAGAACAGAAAACGTATATGTCATCTCAACTGGAATCGCAGGAGAACCGTATAACATCGAAGATTGAAACACAAGAGGCACGAATATCCGAAATGTCGGCACAAATATCAGCGCAGATCTCTGCTCAACTGGAAGAGCAAGAAGGACGTATTTCCTCGAAGTTGGAGGCGCAAGATACAAAAATTTTACAGTTTGAAGAAAAAATCGAGGCCGAGATGGATGCTTTGAGAGGACGTATAGAGCAGTTGCAACTAAATCGCCCAGCAGTTTCAACGAGTAATCCAAAAGTAAAAACACCATCCTTTGACGGTTCTGTTCCTTTTCAGGTCTTTAAGCTACAGTTTGAGAAGACCGCAGCAGTGAACCAATGGAATGCTGAAGATAAAGTTGCAGCTCTGCTCGTGGCACTGAAAGGGCCTGCCGCGGAAATCTTACAGACCATCCCAGAGTATGAGCGGAACCACTACGAAATATTGATGAGCGCTTTAGAGAGACGTTACGGAAGCGAGCATAGGAAATAGATATTCCAAATTGAGTTGCAAAACCGCTACCAAAAAGCAAATGAGACATTGCAGGAGTTTGCTTCAGATATTGAAAGATTGGCTCATCTTGCAAATGCAGACGCACCCGTGGAATACACTGAAAGGGTAAAGATTCAGAGCTTTATAAATGGCATACGAGATGTGGAAACGAAGCGGGCTACATATGCGAACCCAAAACTAACATTTGCTGAAACGGTATCGCATGCTCTGATTCAGGAAACAGCGTCGCTTCTGTGTAAGCCAGTTTTCAAAGCACGCTGTGTGGAAGTAGAAAGGCCAGAGTGGGTAGAAACAATTTTGGAAGCACTGAAGGGATCTCAACAGAAGAATGCCGGAGTTATTAAATGTTTCAAGTGCGGCAACCCAGGTCACATTGCACGTCATTGCGATCTTGGTCCTAATAGTTCCAACAATGTGGGTGGCCATAAACGCAAAGCTGGAGGAGATGAGCAAGAGCGAGTAAGAGGTAGAGAGCTAGATCCAGCTATTGAATGCCCTGTGATATCTGTGTCGCAAATTGGTAGAAAATCGAGCAGTCTTACCGTCAGAGGGAATGTGGATGGCAAAGAACGAGTATTGACTGTAGATACGGGCGCAGCTCATTCCTTGATCCGATCTGACTTGGTCAACAGGAGAGTAAAACCGTTACCTGGAGCAAAGTTGCGTACGGTCACTGGCGAGTATAACCAAGTTCAGGGAGAAGTGATATGTGAAGTATTGATTGGGAAGGTCATGGTTCTACACAAATTTGTTGTGGCGGAGATTGTTGATGAATTTATATTGGGAGTGGATATCTTGGTTGACCATGACATCAAGATCGATATGCAGAGAAGGGTGATGCGTTATGAGAACCAAGATGTGCCACTTAACTTTAGTTTAGAAAAAGGGTTCAGCAGTAATCGGGTACTGGTGGAGAATACTCGACGAAGGCCACGAAATTCAAAGGTAAAGGTTGATAGATCGAATGGGCCAAATACATCAAAATCAAAAGTACCTGCGAGAGAAACACTGGCATTGACAAAACCTAAAAGACGCAGGAAAACGAAGCAACGAATTTCCGAGAAAGAATGCGAGGGCAGTTTCAAGCCGGAGCGCACTACTGTTGTAAAATGTGGGAACGATACCGATTATGCAAAGAAAATTCGTCCCGCGCAAGCTCTACGAAGTGGTTCATTGACCAAACAACAGAGTGTGAAGGAACGGCCCAGGGTAATGAGTAGTAAGATGAAACACTGGCATGACAAGAACTTTAATTCGGAAGGTTTCTTTGCGGGAGATGGTACTGTTAAACAACCCTCACCGGCGGAAAGGTGTTCCAGCTAAATTTCTGTGCAGTTGGGAAGGCCCGTACAAAGTTGTGAAGAAGATCAGTGATACCATTTACCGCATACAAACCACTGGGAAATAACGGGTTAGAAGAGTGGTACATTTGGAGATACTAGCGGCAGTTAGATCGGGAGATTTGTCTGATCGGGACGATCAGACTTAGGTGGAGGGCAGTGTCACGGATATTAGCATCACTAAGCTATACCATCACTAAGGCGATGCTAAGGCCATGCCAAGCAGTATTTACGTCAATAATCAAATCATGTATACACATATATAAGGCAGCCGAAAGAGATGTCACAAACAGATGCATTTACTTATACGCCTATGTGTGTGCGAGAGACTGTAAACTACATCTGAGAGACGCTGAAAAGTAGAAAATTGTAAACAAGTAGAAACTATATGAGAACTATAAACACTCGAAATAGTTGGTAAGTTCTGGAAATAGAAGAGCCTAGATGTATGCAGCGTAAACTATAAAAGCGGCACAAGCGAGTAAAAAGTAATTCAGTTTGATTTGAGATTTGGATTAAGCGCTATCTAGCGAGCTATAGCAGTATTATTTTGAATAGTAGAGTTTCATTTGAGCTGTCAATCAGTTTGGTTATTAAGTAAGCTATTCGTTGCAGTACAAGTGTGATTGTGAAGTACTTGAATAAAGGCCATTTTGCATTATTACATATTGGAGTTATTTATTCAACAGTTTAGCGATACGAACTTAGCAGAGGGTTGCAAATAAGAGGATTTGCAGCAAATTCGTTACAATATCATGATGAAATTTGGCAGGAACGTTACTCCTATTACTATATGTGTGCTAAATAAAAATTAGCAAAATCGGATTACGAAGACGCCCACTTTTTAAAAAAAAAAAATTTAAAAGTCAAATTTTAACAAAAAATTTAATATCTTTGCAGTATATAAGTAAATACAAAAAATTTCCACCGTTTCCGTTGAAACACTTCGAAATATTATCGATAAAGAAATTATCAAGATAAATTGTATCTCGTTTTTAACCGTAACGAAAAGCTTAAAGCGAAACGTGATACTTTATGTTTGAATTGTGCTGGCAATCCTATAGCCATGGTGAAGACGTAAGGTGGTAACAGCAAGCGGACATAGACACACAAACTCCATGTTATTTGTTTCTGTAATTCGTTGGTCGTAATGTCAAAAATACTCTGAGAAATGTTCGTACTGTCAAAATTCACGAGAAAAGTTGCAATCAGCTTGGCTAATGCTTTCACCTTTAATGACTCCGCCATCAATCAGCTTTGCCAGCATAGTTTGAAATTAATAATCAACATAAACGATTTAATTTCGTTTTGATATGGCAGAAAACAAAACAAAATCACTTCGTTAATTTGACGTTCTTAACGTTAATAAATGAAACGAAATGACTTTGTTTCGTTTATTAACGTTAATTATCGTAACGAAATGATATCGGTTCATGAAAGCTATGAAGTCTCTCCTTACTTGTTTTTTTTTTTTTTTTTAATCGTGTTCTAATTTGGCTGTTGATCCGAGTACTACAGAAGGTGAGTTTTGAGTTTTTTTTATATATTATTAGTTTCGATGAAATTTCAACTTCATAGGAGTATGAGTTGTCCAATAAACACACATGATTATTTCAGATGTTTCACACACATGTACAAATATTTCCAAAGAAAGTTCACATTTTTGTTTGGACATGTACCACACTTTTTTTATGCACTAAATATTTTGTCTGAAAAAGTTGTACTTTTTATCCCGTTGTAGATTTGTCGGCAACAATCGTGGCAAGCTCCATATATTTTTGTGCATATGTATGTATGTATATTTGTAGTAGTAAGCATAATGATGTTAAGAACTATTTTGCATTTTATTGCAAACAAGTTTTCGAAAAAATTCCAAAAATCTACACAGCTGATAATTGGATGTGGTTTGTAGGTGCATACATATGTATTAGGCCGGGTCGATTTGTGGGGAGGCAAAAAAATCGCCCATTGCTCTGTGAAAATCATACCTCTAAAACGAATTCTGATGTCCCCCCCCCCCCCCCCCTCCCTTTGGGTCGTAGGGGCAAATTTTGAAAAATCCCACTTTGAAATGCCTATGTTTTTTCTTTTTGGAGTTTATTTTCCTCTTTAGAAATTTATTTAGTCAGAACATATGTAAATGAGAAAATGAATTTAACTTAGTAATAGAAAAGAAATTAAAAAAAATTATTAGAAATTAGCGGTTTTACAACCCCCTTTTAAAACCAAGTGATCACTGTGACACAGTTGCAGATCGTAAAATTGCTTGTGTTGTTTTTTAAGGCACCACAAGACACAGCAGGTAGAATTGAAATTGCCCCTACCCAAAAGTTCGACCCAAAGGGGGGGACATCAGAATTCGTTTTAGAGGTATGGTTCCTTCGGCAAAGTTTCTTATTTTGATCACTAGATTACGATTTTCACAGAGCAATGAGCGATTTTTAAATCGACCCGCCCTAATATGTATGTATGAACTCGAATTTGCTTGCACTTATATACATATGCACACACTTACCGCACAATTACAGCAACACCAACAACGATCGCCGCAATCATTGGCCACCACGTGTTAAATGGGTCAGCTTCTTCAAAAAGCGTTATAAGTTTATCCATTTTTGTGCTATTTCAGCGATTTTGTCGCGCTACTGATTTTATGAATAAGCACGTTGACAATAAAACAAATTTAATTGAACACAACAAACTAAAAAAAAAATTACGAAAATAGGAAAAAATAGCATATACACTCTTTTTTTTTTTTTTTTTTGAAACTATCGTAAATTTTTTCGTATGTATGTTGTGTAGCGTGTTCACGCTAAAAAGTCACGTCGCATATAAATAAAATATGCGCACGTACGCCTGCAGCGCAATGACTAAAATACACGAAGGATAATAGCGGTGCGACAGGACTTTCCACGCACCCATACGCATTCATGAAACAATAAATTTGATGAAAAAATATTTCGAAATTTTTTTTCACTTTTTGTTTTTGCTTTACTGTTAGATCGATACGCTTCGTTTCGAGTCAATGGCACGCAATGAATGAGAGCGCACAATAACTGTGGACGCGCCAAACACCAATTGCTGCAGCTCAATGCTCGTTAAACTATGGATTGTGAAATTTTCAATGCCTATTGTTGTGTGTGAGTACATAAACAAATTAGATTTTATTGTCACAAATAGTTCCTGTATGCGAGTTCGCTTCATTTCGAATTCGTTTTGATATTTCACATTGTTACATTGTTCAACTACATGGTTGGCTCATCTCTACAGCAACAATATACCTTTGTTCAGATTGTCAAAATCTGCGTGTTGGTGTTAGGCGAATAAAATGGAGAGAAAACATAAAACTTTTCAGTTCTTGTGTGTTGTGGGAAAATAATGCGCTAAATTAAATGATTCACTAAATAAATAATTTAAAGTGATGTGAAACTATTTTTTTTTTATAAAAAATTTACCACCGCGGCAGAAAATAGTTGTCAATGTGCTGGTAACATTTTGCGTTTGCCATCTCCTTTTGACAATCCCTAGACCAGTGAAATGAAAAAAATGATGATGATGAGCCAACAATTTAGCCATGCATCGTACTAGCATTGATCGTCAAAACAGAAACTGTGGTCGTGTTGGTGAGGGTAAAAGCGTCTTAGTGATAGTAGTTTAGTCGTTGGTTAACGAGCAGCGAGGTAAGACAGGTATACGCATGTTTGTTAAACCTTGCTATACAAATATTGTAACGAATTCTGGGGAATTCCGATAATTTTGCACCTTCAGCCAACGTTCGCTGAACTGTCGACTAAATAACTCCAATATTCGGTATCGCAATATGGTCTTTATTTAGTCTACTTTGGGAGTAGTATAATTATACTTCAATATCACGTACTTGACAAAAACATGTTTAAATCAAAACTGATTGGTCATTCTTCAGCTTGCGCTGCTTTTATACTATACGTTTCCTCGTCCGCATAATTTTCCTAAGGTCTAGACGTTTCACTTTCTAGAACTGTTGTATCTCCTGCTCGGTAATTGAGCTATATGCATGTGTATGTGTGAGTAACAAATTTGGCTTATGACTACATGTGTGTTTGTGAGATATTTCTTCATTTCGAGCTGCTGGTTATGTATGTGCATGTACAAAAGTTTGGCTGCCTACTGTATTGGTTGCTTGAAAACTTTGGCTATTCTCTGATTTTAACAAAAAGCTGGCACAAGACGGACACTGGATACCACTTCCGTAGCAACTGTAAGGACCTCACACAGACGGAATGTGTACTTAGTGCTACCAAAATTTTTTTTACTACCAGACAATAAAACCCACTTTTGCTATAAAATGAATTCTTCCTCTTGAGATATACTAGAAGTTTTCTAGTAGCTAGCTTCATTGCTGACCCTAAGTCTGGTAACTGTGTTGTTGCTCCTAGTATGTGAAGCGTTAACGCCTCGAGGGTAGAACACGAACCCAAAAGGTACTCAAACTTTTCCTGCAGCAGCAAACACAGTTATCCGGCAGCTTTTAGGACCAACTTATTTCTGCATCGACCAGTAAACAGCACACCTGAGACCTTCCGTAAATTTGGAACCATCGTTATTCTTATGGGCATTACTTTTTGCAATTTCTACACTCTTCTCTCCTCCAACTCTGGTGTGGTCCAGAACCTTTTTCGAAGCTAAGGCACGATACCATGTAGGCTGACCACCCTATGCCAGATGCTACACTGCTATATCCATATGGCCTGCACTGCAACCTGTCCAGAGGACTAACGCCTTGTCCCTAGGGACGGGGAAATATAAAAATAGCAAACAATTCCCTTTTATGGTTGAAGCATGTATGAAATGACTGACCAAAACTTCTACTTAAGACTAGACAGATTATTTAACTTCTTGCACATCTAGAGAAGGCAGGCCTTTGGCTTACTTAGTAGTATCTCAATGGACCTGCCGAGGTAAGTATGCCCTCTTCTTTACTGTTGGTAGCAAGCATTAGCTAAGCTATCCACTTCACCCCTTTACTATTTCCATACTTAGGGGCAAAATAGTATTAAGGTCTTGCAAACCCTACAAAGCTCAGTAATAAACCATTGGTCATATTTTGTATACGATTTACGAGCTTTGCTAAGCACTTGCGAGGTTTCATGACTTGCGCTGTTATACTAAATGATCTCGGAGCGACACGAATTGTAACTAGATGCCTGGCTACAAGCGGCAGTGATAGCACTATCCCACGTTTTTTTCCCTCACCGCAAATCCAGCACATCGACTCCTTTACAAAACTAATTTAGAAGTAATCGCAGGCTATATAGACTCGAAGCCCTGCCCCTTAAATTGCATTTTCTGAAATGTTCACCTTTGTCTTCGTAAATACATCAGACAGCCTCTCTTTTCCCCCTGACAAAAACGAGCTTTATTGCAAAGATTCCAAATGAAGAAATTTGGTACGACATTGTTGAATATCATGCCCCAGGGTATGCATCCATATAGGCCGATGGGTACCAGAGTTGATGCAGAAACTTGGGGTGATCGAGACTGGTTGTCACTTAAAGCAGAATTTGATCCTGCTAATATGATATTGTGACGAATATTAGTGACACTAAGTGATACTCACATCACTGGTCTGATGCTAAGTAAATGAAGCCACAACAACAATAAAGGGCCCATTACTTATACTTAGCATAGACTTGACTTGACTTGGCGTAAACTTGGCAACTTAGCCACGATTATACTCCACTTAGCGCATAGAATCTGGCATCATAATCAATAAATGTCAATTTGTATGACAAAATGGAAAAATGAAATGGAAACGAACAAATGTCATCTCAAAATGTAAACGTCACTTAGAACTTACATAGAAAATCAAAATTCAACAGACTTCTAAGTCAAGTTAAGTGTTGCTAAGTTTTGAGTAATCAGTAACATGCAATGTTCATTTAACAGAACTGTAAGTGACAGTTCTCAAGTCAATTCTATGCTAAGTATCAGTAACGGGGCCTTATAGCAGGCAGTCACTCGTATCTACATAAACGAATCAATCATAATGTCTACACATATGTACGTACACGCAGCGAAGAGAGACGCACAAACACATGCATATATCTTATCCGAGATACTCCCAAAAGTAGGCAGTCGTCTGTGGGAGTATCACTCCCATATACACGCGCATGGGCTACGCGAGAATCTATAAAATTCGTGCATCTGTAGTTATAGCTGAGATATTTAAAGCTGGTAACCAAATAGCAAATTCTAGAAATAGAAACGCCCAGAAATATGTCAAGGAGGAAACCAAAGATTATAAAATCAGCACCTGAGGCACGACGATTCATTTTGATTTAAGCATGCTATCTGTTGAGCAGTAGAAGTGTTATTGTGAAGTACTTTAATAAAGGCCATTTTGCATTATTGAATAGTGGAGTTATTTATTCAAAAGTTTAGTGATTCGAACGTTAGTAGAAGGTTGCAAATAAGCGGAATTGCACTAAGTTCGTTACAATATGCTAGTTTTAGTTAGTTTGAAATGGATAGCAGCCATTTCAGCTAACCGGAGTAAGTAATGGGGAACGGGTGCTTTCATGAAATACGAACCCCCACAGTTAAAAAGCAAAAGAAGAATTTCGTTCATGTGACAAGTCGAGAAGGTAGATCACATCTTGCGGGTCTCTCTGTTTGCCTGATAAACATTATTTAAGTTGGGATAAAGTCAGCAAAGTAAGTGTTTAGCATTTTAGAGTACAGAGATGAAAGATCGAAAACCAGCCTTTTCCGGCTGGTCGTGTTCTTCTTTTGCAAATGGAGCGATTAAGCTACAACTCCGGGGTCTTTAATGGCTGTCATGCTACAGTAATATCACGTTTCTGGGATTTTTTAATAATTTCAAAATTAGACGGACAACATCTAGGCTATAATTAGAAATCCAGTTGTTATCATTTTCGTACTCCAACACTCTGTTTCATATTACTGTATTACCTTCGACACACAAATAATAACCTTTGGAACTAGTTTGTGTATAGGTGTTATGAGTAAGAGGTAAAATTTTACATCCACAATCAAAATAAATCATTTCAATTTGATGCGACAATTTCTATGCTTTTGCAATTTTTTCACCCACATAATTCAAGCATTTTTACCACGACAATTCCAATTTAAATTAACATTACCACAATAACAGAGCAACAAGCAACACATAGACAACCAAAAGGAGCAAGCAAGCGTAAGCTTTACTACGGAAGTGAGATCTGAGTGCTCAACTAGGGCAGCACCCCGAAGCATCATTGAGCTGCCATTGAAAATTCAAATCCAAGAAATAATCAACTACTGGCAATTGAATTTAAATGGAGTGCACATGAAATCAACCAGCAAAATGCAGTCACGCAGCCATACTTCGTAGATATGTATCATGATTCAATCACAAGAGGGTTGCTCGACATACAAATTTTTTGACAATTGCAGCCATTTTGCTCCCAAATCGAATTGGCATCCGTTAACTGAGTTGTTTCTTTGCGATTTTTCGAAAAATATTAGTAGTAGAAATAGGAAGCAATAAGTTTTTTTTATTTTATTTTTTTGATGAATTTATTAACTATGCTGAACATAGGTTTTATGAAAAGTACGGACACCAAGGAATCATGCACTTTCGTAAACCTATGAACATACGAAACCTAAACCACTTCAAAATTCATCGAACAACGTCAAAAACTCGACTAGTCAATGGATTCAGGTAAAAATGACATTAGTAAATAATGAAGATGCCATAACGAAATGTACTCATTGAGCATGTTAACTTATTCATTCCGTATGTTCGGAATATTCGTCTCCATTTAAGAATTTGGGAAATCGGTTTATATTTCGAATATTATGTATATTCGGACCTCGCGTGGTAGTATCAAACGAACGTGTTCCGAATATTCTAAATTAACGGTTTATACGGAACACTTCCATGAATACATAACCTAAAGGAGCTTTCCGAAATTTCAGAATAAAAAGGTGAATACTCCCTGTGTAGCAGGACCGCATAAAAGCTGCACTCTTCTGTCAAAGTCAAGACCGGAATATAAAGTTCTAAGACAATAAGCCATTATCTTTTTTTTTTGTTTGTGTCAGACCATGTCGGCTGCCTTTTCTATATCGTCCTATCTCAAAATATTTTTCAAAAACTTCGTGATTTGTCACAAAAACGCCCTATATTAGAATTAGATTGAAGAACGCCTCAGAATGCTTTTCATTTGCTCCCTCTTATGTCAAAATGCATTGAACTTATGCTCATATAGGGAGTTTTTGAAACAAATTTTGATATAGTGTATTTTTGAATAAAATTCTAAACCAACAAAGCTCTTTATCAATTCACGAAATATTTAGTAGAAAATGAATTATTTCCTTCAAAACTTGTTGGCATTTACAAATTTATTATCACTACTAATATACTACTAAAGGTACTCTTCTACTACAATTTTCGCTAAACGTGACTGAATTATTACCCGTTTTCCCTACTTCGTAAAAGCAACCCGTCCAGATTTTTCAATTTGGGAGTGTTAAAGCTCTGCCGCCATTGAAGAACAAACCTCTAGTAATTGAATCATGTAAGCAAGTATATCACAATGCGATAAAAACTGACACTTACTGCATTTCAAACATTTCATTTAATGCTGTGTTACGCATTGCTTTGTATATATTTTGCTTTTAGTCAAATTATATATGTACTTAGAGGGATTTGTGAAATACCCAGCAAACAAGAAATATAAATAACTAGCAAAAGGTTTCACCCCATATGTTTTTTTTAAATATGCCAAATAAATAAAACAAACTTTTAACTTCTTTTCAGGTTGTGTATTTGCGAATCTAGGTATTGCTGAAAACCAAAAGATATACGATATTTTTTGTAATATTATTTGGAGTATAAATAAAAAGATTTTTCCATAATATCGAGTTTTTATTGAAATAACCTAAGTTTGTACGGCAACCATATTTCTGAAAAATCCCATTTTAGGGAAAGGTGTCTCGCCTACTTTCCCGAATTCCACATTTTACTGGTGGTGCTAGGACCTAACGTCTTATAGCTCCTTACCAATTTTCATTATTCTACTATAACAACATCCAGAGATATGCAGTACGAAATATTCCATTTTTATAAGAGGTGTAACGCCCACTTCTTCCTCACCCCACATTTTCTTAATGGTGTTAGGGATTCTACTCCTTATAGAATTTCAATGAAAAGTATGAAAGTTTTCAGAGTTATACAGTATCAAAGATTCAATTTATATGTGAGGTGCCACGCCCCTTTTCATGTATCGAAATCATTTTTAGCCTATAACCATTCTTGGAAGGCTTCTAATGGGTGTTTTAAGTTTGGTTGTGATCGGTCGATAGTTTAGGACGCTACTCGAACTATACCTAGGAGGGATGTTCGATGCGTAGAACTCATTTCATAAGGCCAATTTGGTCACATTCATAACAAACCGATAACTCGTGGGTATCAAATGGATAACTTTTTGATAACTAGTTTAAAGTTTTCGGTGACAAATCGATAAATTTCGATAATATAGAGATAACTTTTCAACAACAAAGAGATATTTTTTCTATTACTAAACATTGATAGTTTTTTGATAACATTTCGATAGCTTTCTTATAAATAACCGCTAATTTTTCAATAGTAAATCGATAGCTTTTTGATAAAAAAAACCGTATCGTATTAAAAACAAAACGGTAAAAAACCATAGCACGCTTATAACAATTTTGCATAACTCGGATAACTTTTTGAAAGCATATCGATATTTCTTCTATAATTACCGAAAAACTTTCTATAATAAATCGATAGTTTTTTATAACAAACCAATAACTAGTCGCTAAAAAATCGATAACTCGAGGACAAACTTGATTATGGATAGCACGCTTATGACACTTGGATAACCAGTCGATATATCGTTGATACATTGTCGATAAAACACCGATAATAAACCGATAACTCGCCGATACGGAATGGATCACATGCTCACATACCGTCGATAAGAAATCAAACCATTAGCAAATCGATAATTTTCGATAAAAACGGATAACTTTTTGTAAATATTTATATCGATATTTTTTCGATAAATAATCAACAATTTATCTATAATAAGTTGATAGTTTGTCTATAAGAAACCGATAAAAAGTCGCTCAAAAATCGCTAACTCATCGGCAACTTTGATCAAAGGCATGTTTATGACACTTGGATAACAAATCGATAAATCGGGTTTATCTTTGCAATAGAGTACCGATAATTTGCCGATAAGAAATTGATATCATGCTCACATCCCGTCGATAAGAAACCGATAACTCATTGATAACATACCATTAATGTGCCTTCCGATTTTTTTTCGACATCAGTTTCGACTTCTTTTCGCTTTCCTATCCACTCCATTGCATTGCTTTTCTCTTCTACCCTGTTCCTTTTCTTCCTTGTATTTTCTTGCCTTTCCTTGCTTCTTAATCGTGACAGTAACGATTACCATCGTTATTATCATCCACATCGTCATTATACTGCCATTTTTTCTCTTCCTCCCTTTCTTTTGTTTTATGTTTTTACATTTACTTCTTTTTCTTTCTTGTTTAACTTTCTTCCATACATATCATCGATTTGTTTTCCTGCCATTGTTGATTTACATTAACTGATGTTCTGTATAATTTCTCTCATATCAAATATACCACATTCTTACGTGCGTTGTTCTCACATTAAGCTACAGTGTAGTGACTACACTTACGTTTTCACACTTACATTCTAGATTACCCTCTTTAGCGTTCCATAGCTTACGCCTACACTTATTATTATTACGATGTCCTGCGACCTTTATTGAGATCTATTGTGTTTGAACTGCAGCCTAATATTGTATGTGATGGATTTCAGTGTATTTAGTACCTCTTCGGGCTTTGTACTCCATATTACGAAAGGTCAAAAGTCACGCCACCTAAATGGAGAGTCTCTGCCTTGCCAAAGCATTCGCCGGACATGTAAACTTGTGTTGCATCCTGCAGATCACAAAAACTTACTTAGGTGATATCTTTGACTACCGTTTCGGTTATAGTACTCAGTGAGAGTTCGTAGTTCCTCTCTTCTTAGGTTAAGGAGTTTGTCTCATACTTTCGGCACCTTGCTTGGATAGGTAGTCTACACTTCAAAAAAAAAAAAATAAATAAATAAAAATAAGTAAATTATATGAAAAATGTTAGAGAAAGGTTATTTTTAAAAATAAATATTGTCGCTCAAGTAAAAAACTTTGTAAAGCAAAATTTCGGGGGTGAAATAAATAAATCTCAAGCGGGGACACCAAGACGTATATATAGTAAAACCTCAAAATTGCTGAAATTTTTTGACATTTCGTTTATTGGGTGTTTTCGTTGCAAAATAAATCGTTAAGTTCTCATATCCGTGTGAAATATTGCTTTCATACTCGTATTGGCAGATCGATTCGATTTGTGAATGTGTGTAGTATTATTTAAACGGTTTTTGTATTGCCATAATATTGAGCACTCATCGATTGCTGATGACATTTATGTTGGCTGGTCTTATTGCACTCACACTGATGAGAGTGCATATGAAATGACACTATGTAATTCACATTTTTCCATAATGGAAAATGTGCATTGAAATTCTCGCATGAACGGAGATGACTGCAATACAATTGAGCGAAACTGACTTTCATCCGCTTCAGTATGTACAAATGCGGGTATTATAGGTTTGAGCGCGGTACTACCTATTCAATCCCGACTATGAATTGTGTCACACTCAATTTTACTTTGAAACTTTAAGTCCCGAAGTTTAGAATTTCTACCGCAGGACCAATGGATTAAGTTATCTATGTATGACTAAATAAATTCTTCCCGAATACCGAAAACGTGGTATGTCAAAAACTTACATACCGGTCACGGTATTCGCAAACCATATCTTATACATATGCATTAGGGTAGGCAAAAAAAATATATATATTTCTTGCTCTTGATATGGAGAAAATATTTTAAGGACATCAGAAAAGTGGAAATATTCCAAAATAACAGAAGTTGTCTTCTGAAAAAATATTAAAATTTTTTTTTCAATTTTCGTACTTAGTCTGACCATAAAACCTCTAAAAATGGTCCTGTTCGACAACTAATTTAAATAATTTTCAAACAGTTTTTGGCCAACTTCAAATGATAAACATCAATTGCATTTGATTAATGTATTTTAAGCATTTAAAGTTTGCTTGTGTGATTTTTTACCAGCGTTATAGGGTCAATTCATAAGCTAAGTTTCATGAGACTTTTGGTGTTAGATAGTAGATTAGTAGGCGTGGTTATATTTCGAGTTGGCATATATTCAAAACCACTCTATTGTGGATACAACCAAACCTCTGCATCTGATAAATATAACTCAAATATCGCTTAATTTATCGTGCTAACACATGGATGGACTGGCTTATATAGCTCAATCGAAAGCTTTTTGCAGCGATATTTTCACTATACCAAATACAAAACTTTGTTTGCCCCACCCTAATGTATGGATATAGACAAATACGCTTGGAAACCCTGACTTTAGTATGAAAAAATATATGTATGTATAAGCAATAAATAAGCATTTGGACTTATGCTGGCAAATCAGTACCATATGCTTAATTTAGGGCAATAAATTTTTGCTTCCGGTATGCTAACCGTTGGAGGGTTAAATCTCGCTTTGCTTTTCGCTTTACATTTCTCTTAATAAATATAGTCGTCAAAGCTTTGCAGAAGTGCTCAGCCAACATATACGTGTATACTTGTACATGTACAAATACACATGCGTTTTCGCAGTGAACTATTTAGATAGGAATTTTTAAGTACATTAGACTGGGTCAAAATATCACCTCTAAATTTGTAAGTTTTGTCAAGAAGACCTCGCGAAAATATTTGATTTTTTTCTGATCCTTGTAAATACTGTATAGTTTGAAAATTAATAATAACTCGAATATTTGATATTTGAAGGTGCCTTAGTATTGAGAAGCTCTATGTTTTGGTAATCCGTAACGGCATAAACTAATCGAGATAGATATAGACTTCTATATATCAAAATGATCTGGGTGAAAAAAGAAATTCATTTAGCCATGTCCGTCCGTCTGTAAACACGATAACTTGAGTAAACTTTAAGGTATGTTGATGAAATTTGTAGATTCCCGAGCGCTCATCCCACATCGCTATTTAAAATGAACGAAATCGGACTACAACCTCGCCCACTTTTTCGATATCGAAAATTTCGAAAAACCGAAAAAGTGCCATAATTCATTACCAAAGACGGATAAAGCAATGAAACTTGGTAGGTGCGTTGACCTTATGTCGCAAAATAGAAAAATAGAAAAATTTTGGACAATGGGCGTGGCACCGCCCACTTTTAAAAGAAGTCAATTTAAAAGTTTTGCAAGCTGTAATTTGGCAGTCGTTTGAAGATATCATGATGAAATTTGGTAGGCACGTTACTTCTATTACTATATGTGTGCTAAATAAAAATTAGCGAAATCGGATGACGAACATGCCCACTTTAAAAAAAAAATTTTTTAAAGTCAAATTTTAACAAAAAATTTAATATCTTTACAGTATAAAAGTAAATTATATCAACATTCGACTCCAGAAATGATGTGGTGCAACAAAATACAAAACTAAAAGAAAATTTCAAAATGGGCGTAACTCCGCCCTTTTTCATTTAATTCCTCTAGAATACCTTTAATGCCATAAGTCGAACAAAAATTTACCAATCCTTGTGAAATTTGGTAGAGACATAGATTCTATGACGATAACTTTTTTCCGTGAAAATGGGTGAAATCGGTTAAATTCACGCCCAGTTTTTATACACAGTCGACCGTCTGTCCTTCCACTCGGCCGTTAACACGATAACTTGCGCAAAAAACGATATATCTTAACTAAACTTAGTTCACGTACTTATCTGAAGTCACTTTATCTTGGTGTAAAATATGGCCGAAATCCGACTATGACCACGCCCACTTTTCCGATATCGAAAATTACGAAAAATGAAAAAAATGCCATAATTCTATACCAAATACGAAAAAAAGGGTGAACCATTAAAAAAAAAAAAATGTAAGGCGCGATAACCTCCGAAGAGATCTAAGGCCGAGCTTCTCTTCCAATTTGCGTCGTGCTCCTCTTGATTTTTCCCTACAAATTGGCCGGACGGGACCTACATGTTTTATGCCGACTCCGAACGGCATCTGCAAGGCAGATGAGTTTTCACTGAGAGCTTTTCATGGCAGAAATACAATCGGAGCGCTTGCCAGACACTGCCGAGGGGCGACCCCGCTTAGAAAAATTTCTTCTAATTGAAAAATCTTATTTCTAAAATTTTGATGTTGCTTTGCCCGGGAGTTGAACCCAGGGCATACGGTGTTATAGGCGGAGCACGCTACCATCACACCACGGTGGCCGCCGGGTGAACCATTTATTGACGCAAAATATAACTTTAGAAAAAACTTTGTAAAATGGTTGTGACACCTACCATATTAAGTAGAAGAAAATGAAAAAGTTCAGCAGGGCGAAATCAAGGGCCCTTGGTATCTTGGCAGGAATACTGTTCGTGGTATTACATATATAAATAAATTAGCGGTAGCCGAGATATGATGCTCTGGGTCACCCTGGTCCACATTTTGGTCGATATCTCGAAAACGCCTTCACATATACAAATAAGGGCCACTCCCTTTTAAAACTCTCATTAATACTTTTAATTTGATACCCATATCGTACAAGCACATTATAGAGTCACCCCTGGTCCACCCTTATTGCGATATCTCGAAAAGGCGTCCACCTATAGAACTAAGGCCCACTACGTTTTAAATAATCATTAACACCTTTCATTTGATACACATGTCATACAAACACATTCCAGGGTTACCCTACGTTCATTTTGCTAAATGTTGATTTTCCCTTATTTTGTCTCCAAAGCTCTCAGCTGAGTATGTAATGTTCGGTTACACCCGAACTTAGCCTTCCTTACTTGTTTTCTTTTAAATGAGATGTCCTCAAAGTAAGCTACTGGTTTCATCGAACTACGGAAAACGAGCACCCGGCTCAAAATGAAGCTCATAAATCAACATAGTTTCTTAAGACCAAAATAATTACAGCTATACAATCTCAAAATAAGTTTCATATTTAGGTGTGGTCTTTTAAAAATTTTTTGTATCATATGGCATATGGGAACCCACCCAGTCTAATGTATATATGTATGTAAATGTGCTTAAAGTCTCAGGGTTTTTAGTACTCTTGCAAGTTTTTGTATTTTTAACTAATAAGAGTTTCTAGTGTCTCCCAGATGGATATTTATGCCTGTCGGAAAAATCAACAACAAATACCTTTCATAACCATGAAATGGTATGCTAAGTTTGACACCGGCAAAAAGTTACACGGCTAGATATATGAGCCTAAAAGTTAAACATGGTTTTAAGCAACTTTTCAAACTTTTTTAACCTATATTTAAACCCATCAAATTTAAGACTCCGTTTTATTATTTTGTGCGGTTTATATATATAACTTAACATAACAATAAGTCTGAAATTACCAAATTGTTTAAAAAAAAAAATCAAAAAGTATAATAAGATTTTTTATCAATTTGATACTTGCAGAAAATTTGGTTCTTATACTAATTTCACACAGAAACTTAATGGAATCACAATTGTGTTTAATGAAATAGTAAATTTTTTCTTTTCACACAGGGTCCCTTGCTTCATAATTGAACATCCATCAGCAGCGCCAAAAAATATTCCGATTTATACAAAAAAATTGTTCAAATGATTTGTACTCGCTTTCCCCTTAACTTTAAAGAATATCAAAATAAAATGCATACGCAACTATTCACAGATGTTGCACCTAACCAAGCATGTGCATTAGGGTGATTCTTATTTTTCTACTTTTAAAAAATTAACGTGGCAACCGGTAAAATCATTATTTACCTCAAAATACTGATGACGTATATTTTTTATTTTGTAAGTCTTTTAGAGGTCGCTACCAAAGGCCAAACTCTTCGAAAAATTGTTGTAATAATATAATGATAAACCATGAAAAAAAAACGGAAATAAAATGTTTAATGTAGGTTTGTTAAAGATTATCTATGTTATTTTGGGACAAAAAAATCTTAGAAAGTTACTAGAAAAGGTATAATAGTAAATAGTACCGTAAGAGAACCATGTACCATACAAAATTCAACCCTCGGTAGCGACCTATCAATATTTTTGAAAAAAAATTTAAAAAATAATGAAATAATTTCTCAGGATAGAAAGCCAATTAGGATGGTGCCATGCAAAAAAAATGCATTTTTATAAGGGCCACCCTAATATGCCTATTTTATAAAAATCCATATTATTTTCGCGTCAAATGCTGCAAAAATGAAAATTTTAATTTTTTGGGGTTTTTGTATATTTAGTAAACTATTGAAAATAATTAAGTTTTGATTGTCGTTCGTAATATTGACAATAAAATTAAAAATACCAGGCAAAACCTAGACTATCGACTCAATTGGACATTCAACAAAGCGATAATGAGATAACTAACAATTTATTGCTGAGTAGAGCTCACAGAGAATATTAACTTTGTTCGCATAAAAGTAATCCGTAACGGCATAAACGAATCGAGATAGATATAGACTTCTATATATCAAAATGATCTGGGCGAAAATAGAAATTCGTTTCGCCATGTCCGTTCGTCCGTCCGTCCGTAAACACGAAAACTTGAGTAAATTTTGAGGTACATTTGGTATATAGGTTCCTGGGCGCTCATCTCAGATATGAACGAAGTCGGACTATAACCACGTCCACTTTTTCGATATCGAAAATTTCGAAAAACCGAAAAAGTGCGATAATTCATTGCCAAAGACGGATAAAGCAATGAAACTTGGTAGATGCGTTGACCTTATGACGCAAAGTAGAAAATTAATAAAATTTTGGACAATGGGCGTGGCACAGCCCACTTTTAAAAGAAGGTAATTTAAAAGTTTTGCAAGCTGTAATTTCGCAGTCATTAAAGATATCATGATGAAATTTGGTAATCACGTTACTCCTATTAATATATGTGTGCTAAATAAAAATTTGCCAAATCGGATGACGAACACGCCCACATAAAAAAAAAATTTAGGTCAAATTTTAACAAAAAATTTAATATCTTTACAGTATATAAGTAAATTATGACAACATTCAACTCCAGTAATGATATGGTTCAACAAAATACAAATATAAAAGAAAATTTCAAAATGGGAGTGGATCCGCCCTTTTTCATTTAATTCGTCTAGAATACTTTTAAGGCCATATGTCGAACAAAAATTTTCCAATCCTTGTGAAATTTGGTAGGTGCATAGATTCTATGAGGATAACTGTTTTCTGTGAAAAAGGGTGAAATCGGTTGAAGCCAGTCGGCCGTCTATCCTTCCGCTCCGCCGTTAACACGATAACTTGATATATCTTTACTAAACTCGATATATATTTACTAAACTTAGTTCACGTACTTATCTGAGCTCACTTTATCTTGGTATAAAAAATAGACGAAATCCGACTATGACCACGCACACTTTTTCGATATCGAAAATTACAAAAAATGAAAAAAATGCCATAATTCTGTACCAAATATGAAAAAAGAGATGAAACATGGTAATTGGATTGGTTTATTGACGCAAAATATAACATTAGAAAAAACTTTGTAAAATGGGTGTGACACCTACCATATTAAGTAGAAGAAAGTGAAAAATTCTGCAGGACGAAATCAAAAGCCCTTGGCATCTTGGCAGGAATACTGTTCGTGATATTGCATATATAAATAAATTAGCGGTACCCGACAGATGATGTTCTGGGTCTCCCTGATCCACATTTGGATCGATATCTCAAAAACGCCTTCACATATACAACTAAGGGCCACTCCCTTTTAAAACCTTCATTAATACCTTTAATTTGATACCCATATCGTACAAACACATTCTAGATTCACCCAAGGTCCACCTATAGAACTATGGTGCACTCCTTTTTAATATCCTCTTTAATACCTTCCATTTGATACCCATGTCATACAAACAGATTCCAGGGTTATCCTAGGTTCATTTTGCTAAATGGTGATTTTCCCTTATTTTGTCTCCAAACCTCTCAGCTGAGTATGTAATGTTCGGTTACACCCGAACTTAGTATTCCCTACTTGTATGTATGGAGGATTGATTTCAATAACTTCTTTAATGTAGAAAACTTGACTAATTATCTCATCAGATCACTGTGTGAAATTGCTATAAAACAAAACTCAAGAGTTTAAAATAGTTGCTGAAAATTTAAAAACAAAAACTTTGATTTGTGAAAAGCCATAATTTGCTTTTTCCCAACATTTTGTTACACATATGAAGTATGTTGATATTGTATGTGTTACAGATGTCATAGCTTAGTAGGTAGAGCGCACAGCTTGAATTAGGACAACCTCGACTAAAAACCTAACGACGGGCCGCAACATTTTTTTTTTTACCAAGCTCCAAGTTGTTAACTTCGCTGTACAACAAAGGACTTCCTCGGAGCTGCATACCTACCGCAGTGTTACAGCAGAACGCAAAGCTTCATTATTTGCAAGCTATAAATTTAAAACTACCTCAAATACTACATAGCTGCTATATATTGCTTAATCGACTTCTCTTTAAATCCTGAATATTTTTATATATGAAGGCTAGGTTTTCTTAGAAGAAATAGTTCTGAGTTCTCAAATCTCTATACATTAAAAGTGCTTTACACCACTTTTGTACGTCCCTATCTGGAGTATGCAGCCTTTATCTGGTGTCCATTTCATCAATTTTGGATAGACAGGATAGAACGTGTTCAAAAAGTGTTTCTTAAATACGCTTTGCTTTGCCTTCGCTTCACGGAACCAGTTCCCTCCTACAGGTCGCGATCATTGTTAATAAATCTTAAATCTTTAGAAAAAAGGTCTGTCCTCTCGTTAACTTTTGTTTTTGGCATTATACAAAGAACTGTTGACTGTACTTACCTTCTGGAGCGCATTTATCTTAATGTCCCGCAAAGAACACTGCGATATTCAAATATTTTCTATTGCGAAAACTTTATAAGACAAACTATCCTCGAAACGCCCCTTTGTCAAGGGATGTTAATGAATTCAATATAATCTCTAATTCTATCGATATTGATTTTTCGGTCTCGAAATCATATTTTCTTTATACTTCAAATTTCAAATAATCCATTAATTTGCTAAATTTTATTTACTCATAGTCTGTAAGGATATTTTTCATGTTCGTAGACTAATTCAAATAAATAAATAAATAAATGTATATATATATATGTACATATGTATGCAAATCGATACGATTGCGCTGCTACAATCACGGTTGCCACACCATGTTTTCATTTGGGACCAAAATTCACGGAAAAAAGAACTAAATCTCAAAAAAAAGACCAAATTTTAGTTTTATTTTATTGGTATATAAGGAGGTCGTATTCGTTGTAAAATACAAAACTTTAGGATGTTTCTATGGTTTCCTATATAAAATTTTACTAGACATAATAAATACTTTGCTTCAATTCAAGGAACAAACAAAAATAAAATGTAGTTCATGGTACTATATTTTCACATTTCTAGAATAGGTGTATATCGTGCGCCAACCTAACGTTGTGAACCTAGATTTACTAACAAAGTTTTTAGTTCCAGCATTATATTGTTGGTTGCAATGAAATAAAATGTAAAGCGCAGTTAAAGTTTAGTAAGGAAGGGTTCAAAAATTTGCGTTCTGGTCGCACTATGTGGAAAATTGGCATCAGGGGTTAATGCTAGAACCTACGGGGATAATTTTACACAAAATATTACTTCCAAAATCAAATCTCTTTTGCATTTGCTTCAACAGCTGTATAAAAAAATAAAATTTTTTAATCGCATTCGTTGTACAATTATAAAGTTATCGCATTCAAGAAGTATTTCTGCCTTCCAGTTAAAATATTTCTTGTGCTGGGTGAAAAAGATTTAAATATCGACGTGCCTTCACAAACTCTCAATATCTCTCGATAGGCTTGAATTAAGTAAGTGGCAAGTACACTTAATACAAAATGAATTAGTTTCATTCCTTTACTTAGTTTTCAATTCATTAAACTCCACGCTTCTTCAGTTGCAATCCTTGTAAAATTTCTTAGAAGTGCAAGTGCATTTGAAATACATACTTTTAGCTCTACTAGTGACAAAAATCTTTCAATAAGTGTTTATAAACCGATGGAAATATCTAGTCATTATTATTATAAAAATTAAACAAGAGTTTTTTTTTCATAAGTCGGCTGTTTCATCAACAATTAACGACAGTGTGCTTGCCAACACTTTTCTTTTTAATGCCTCGCCTAGATTATTTCCTAGGTGAAATGTCACTGTTCTCGTACATTTTTATTGACTGAGCAATTTTTTGTGGTGAGAAATCCATTCAAGCAAATTCAAAATTATATGTGGGTTAACGAATGTCCTGCAAATTTTTTGGGCAATATTGTGAATTTTTACCCGACTGAAAAAGAAAGAAAAGTACCAAAATAGTGGCAACTGCCTAAAAAGGACCAAAATTGAAGAAAATGGACCAGTGGACCAAATGAGGTTGGAATGGACAATTTTTGGTCCAAATGGACCCAAAGTGGCAACCGTGGCTACAATCCACCAATGCGTAATGCAAGTTGTATAAGCTTCTAGGCTGGGCACAACTACATATGTACATATGTACAGACACCGATGAGAGTTTTAAAGCTTAAGCGAGGTTTCCAAAACTTCATCAGCACTTTGTTAGTGAGTATAACTATATAATTAATGCAACACACTATTGAAATTAAATCAACAAGGTAATTGAATTTTCATTTTACCAATTGCTATTTATTTTAATTAGTTTATTTTTACACTAACTTTTAATTATTTTATATGCTGATTTGTGTACATAAGTGTGTGTGTGTATGTGTATGAAACTTTATGAATGCAGCGAAATTATTTCGTGTGCAGGTATGTGCATGTATGTATATGAATATTAGACCAACTAATTTTAGAAAAGTAAAAAATCCAAAGCTTTGGTACTTTTGATTCAAAATATTCGTTAAGTTCTCAGAAACCTCTCACTATGATGTTGTTTGGTAAATTTCAAAAAAACAAATGGCTTATCTCAGCTTTTGTTATAATGACGACCTAGGTAAGGTTGGTTTGAACTGGCCGGTCCATAAAGACTTAATGCGTCCATAGTGTTACCAGAATTTAGTTGATAACCAAACGGAAAAATTCCAATTAGGTACCAGCACTTTTGTTACAGTATAACTGCATCGTGGCAAATACTGGAAGATTTTGGAACGAGCTAATTGCTGCTTTGAGATCTGACAACTCTATCGCCCTTAGTAGCTCGAGCCTTGACTTTGCTAGTGCAAGACACCAACACAGAATGTGCTCCAGCGTTTCGTCCTGCAGCTCACACTGCCATACCACAGCTTAAGCATGCTTCTTCTAGAATATCAGCTGTTTTCTTTACGGCTATAATTGGCACCTGGAATTACGTACTTACTTAATTGGCGCTTAACCGTTTAAACGGTTATGCCCGCTCAACAAGGCGCGCCAGTCGCTCCTTCTCTCTGCCAACCGGCGCCAATTTGCCACACCAAGGGATTTTAAATCGTTTTCCACTTGGTCCTTCCAACGGAGTGGGGGCCGCCCTCTACCTCTGCTTCCATAGGTGGGTTCTGATAGAAACACTTTCATGGCCGGAGCGTCATCTTTCATTCGCATAACATGGCCTAGCCAGGGCAGCCGCTGCGTTTTAATTCGCTGGACTATGTTGATGTCTGCGTATAGCTAGTAAAGCTCATCGTTAAATCTTCTTCGGTACTCACCATCGCCAATGCGTAGAGGTCCATAAATCTCTCGAAGAACTTTTCTCTCGAAGACTCCCATCTGATGTTGTCATGATCCATGCTTCTGCACCATACAGCAGGACGGGTACGATAAGTGACTTGTAGAGTATGATTTTCGTTTGCCGAGAGAAGACCTTACTCTTCAATTGCCTACTTAGTCCAAAGTAGCATTTATTGGCAAGAGTGATTTTACGCTGGATTTCATAGCTGATGTTGTTGCTAGTGTTGATCCTGGTTCCCAAATAAACAAAGTCTTTTACTATTTCGAAATTATGGCTGCCAACAGTAGCGTGGTTGCCAAGGTGCATATGCGCTGACTCTTTGCTCGATGACAGCAGGCACTTCGTTTTGTCCTCATTCACCACCAGTTTGGACTAAGCAGAACTAACGGCGCGAGTGTTTACGCCGACGATATCAATGTCATCAGCATACGCCAATAATTGCACGCTTTTATAGAATATTATTCCAGAGCGGTTAAGTTCTGCAGCTATTATGATTTTCTCCGGGATCAAATTAAAGAATTCGCACGATAGTGGGTCACCCTGTCTGAAACTTCGTTTACTTTCCAACGGCTCGGAGAGGTCCTTCCAATTCTGACTGAGCTGACGGTGTTGCTTAACGTCATTTTGCACATCCGTATAAATTTTGCGGGGAAACCAAATTCAGACATAGCCGCATAAAGACAGCTCCTTTCTGTCGAAGGCGGCTTTAAAATCGACGAAGAGGTGATGTTTGTCGATTCTTTGTCCCGTTTTTTTTTTCCAAGATTTGGCGCATTGTGAAAATCTGGTCGATGGTAGATTTACCAGGTCTAAAGCCTCACTGATATGGTCCAATCAGTTGATTCACGGTGGGCTTCAATCTTTCACACAATACACTTGACAGGACATTATATGCGATATTAAGAAGGCTGATCGCGCGATAGTTGGTGCAGTTTTCAGTATCCCCTTTCTTGTGAACAGGGCAAAGAACACTTAGATTCGAAACGTCGGGCATGCATATTTTGCGAAGAAGCTGATGCATGCGCCTGACCATCTCCTCGCCGCCACATTTGAATAGCTCCGCAGGCAATCCATCAGCGCCTGTGGCCTTGTTGTTTTTCAATCTGGTTATTGCTATTCTGACTTCGTCATAATCAGGTGGGGGGTAGTAATCTGGCAGCCTGCAGGTTTTACTTATTTCTGGATCTGCACAGTTAATAGTAAACCCGACCATTTTGCTAATTTGGAATCAACGGTATCCTCTTAACTCTCCGTAAGCCTTAAGCAAAATTCCAATTTGATGCATTTTATCAATCTTCGGAACGCGATCAAATGTCTGCCGAAAAGTACTAAACATTGATATTTGTGAGGGGACGAGTTATTGCGACATTAGCGAATATTTTTTAGTTTTTTCTATGGTACAGTCTAATGTATATGTAGTATTATTTTGTTTACAGAGGCGTTCAAAAACGCATTTTAATTACTGATTAATTAAAAGTATACAAGCATAATTTTTTGTTGTTGTTATATGTTATAATTTTTTGTTTGCACAAAGCAAATATTTATAAATCAATTTTTACAAACTTTAGACATTTTACAATTAGTATCACTATGAAGCTTCTTTTTAACTGAATTTTTTTGTATAAATATGTATATATTGTTTTTTTTTTAGTTACTTAAATATAGCTTTTAATATTTACGTAGATTTGCGATATTTTTTGTTTTTTTTTTTTTTATAGAATTATTTGGGTATCTTTTTTTTTTTTTAATTTCATGTCGTTAAAGTTAATCACTTTTAATTTTAATATAATCATCAAGTTACTAACTAATTAAGCACGTGCCTTATGCGTAAAATTATTGATGGATTATGTATTTTTTTTTCGAATTTTTCTTTTGTTATGAAAGTGAAATCCGCAAATCCATTTATGTTAGCTTAACTCATATTCGCCACTTACGCCCCGATTATAGTGTGGTAACAATATTCTTCACCACGGTAACGAAATCATGTGGCAACTTTTACACCCTTTTGGTATTCTACCCGCGAAAGTAGCCGGATAATTTTGTACCCACAAAAGTAGGTGGTTACATCGAAATAACCACACAACAGCTGTTGTTTGGAAAAAGGCAAAACTGAAAAATAAAGAATTGTAAGCGCACATAAATAAAGATAATAGTAAAAGTGTTGCCTCTTGCTATACATATTTGTTTACATTATGCACTTTAACAGAATAAATTACAATATACCTATGAAGAAACTTATCATGCGTAATATGCATATACACATCGTCCCGTTTATTCGTTACCCTCGTATCTACAAGTGAGACATTTTCGGTAAAGCGAACGGGTTGCTATACCATGTTTTCATTTGGGACCAAAATTCATCGAAAACAAGTAAGGAAGGCTAAGTTCGGGTGTAACCGAACATTACATACTCAGTTGAGAGCTATGGAGACAAAATAAGGAAAATCACCATGTAGGAAAATGAACCTAGGGTAACCCTGGAATGTGGTTGTATGACATGTGTATCAAATGGAAGGTATTAAAGAGTATTTTAAGAGAGAATAGGCCATAGTTCTATGGATGGACGCCATTTAGGGATATCGCCATAAAGGTGGACCAGGGCTGACTCTAGAATGTGTTTGTACGATATGGGTATCAAATGAAAGGTGATAATGAGTATTTTAAAAGGGAATGGGCTTTAGTTCTATAGGTGAACGCCTTTTCGAGAAATCCCCATAAAGGTGGACCAGGGGTGACTCTAGAATATATTTGATACCCATATCAAATGAAAGCTGTTAATGAGTATTTTGAAAAGGAGTGATCCTTAGTTCCCTAGGTGGACGCCGTTTCGAGATATCGCCATAAAGGTGGACCAGGGGTGTCTCTAGTTGTACGATATGGGAATCAAATGAAAGGTGTTACTGAGCGTTTTAAGAGGGAGTGGGCATTAGGTCTATAGGTGGACGCCTTTTCGAAATGTCGCCATTAGGGTGGGCCAGGGGTGACTCTAGAATGTGTTTGTACGATATGGGTATCAAACGAAAGGTGTTACTAAGCATTTTAAGAGGGAGTGGGCATTAGGTCCATAGGTGGACGCCTTTTCGAGATATCGCCATTAGGGTGGGCCAGGGGTGACTCTGGAATGTGTTTGTACGATATGGGTATCAAATGAAAGGTGGTAATGAGTATTTTAAAAGGGAGCAATCCTTAGTTCTATAGGTGGACGCCTTTTCGAGATATCGCCATAAAGGTGGACCAAGGGTGACTCCAGAATGTTTGTACGATATGGGTATCAAACGAAAGGTGTTACTGAGCAGTTTAAGAGGGAGTGGGCACTAGGTCTATAGGTGGACGCCTTTTCGAGATATCGCCATTAGGGTGGGCCAGGGGTGACTCTAGAATGTTTGTACGATATGGGTATCAAACGAAAGGCGTTACTGAGCATTTTAAGAGAAAGTGGGCATTAGGTCTATAGGTGAGCGCCTTTTCGAGATATCGCCATTAGGGTGGGCCAGGGTGACTCTAGAATGTGTTTGTACGATATGGGTATCAAATGAAAGGTGGTAATGAGTATTTTAAAAGGGAGTAATCCTCAGTTCTATAGGTGGACGCCTTTTCGAGATATCGCCATAAAGGTTGACCAAGGGTGACTCTAGAATGTTTGTACGATATGGGTATCAAACGAAAGGTGTTACTGAGCATTTTAAGAGGGAGTGGGCATTAGGTCTCTAGGTGGACGCCTTTTCGAGATATCGCCATTAGGGTGGGCCAGGGGTGACTCTAGAATGTTTGTACGATATGGGTATCAAACGAAAGGTGTTACTGAGCATTTTAAGAGGGAGTGGGCATTAGGTCTATAGGTGGACGCATTTTCGAGATATCGCCATTAGGGTGGGCCAGGGGTAACTCTAGAATGTTTGTACGATATGGGTATCAAAGGAAAGGTGTTACTGAGCATTTTAAGAGGGAGTAGACATTAGGTCTATAGGTGGACGCCTTTTCGAGATATCGCCATTAGGGTGGGCCAGGGGTGACTCTAGAATGTTTTTACGATATGGGTATCAAACGAAAGGTGTTACTGAGCATTTTAAGAGGGAGTGGGCATTAGGTCTATAGGTGCACGCCTTTTCGAGATATCGCCATTAGGGTGGGCCAGGGTTGACTCTAGAATGTGTTTGTACGATATGGATATCAAATTAAAGGTATTAATGAGGGTTTTAAAAGCGAGTGGCCCTTAGATGTATATGTGAAGGCGTTCCGTTTTCTCCAAAGTTATATTTTGCGTCAATAAACCAATCCAGTTACCATGTTTCATCCCTTTTTTCGTATTTGGTATAGAATTATGGCATTTTTTTAATTTTTCGTAATTTTCGATATCGATAAAGTGGGCGTGGTTATGGTCGGATTTCGGCCATTTTTTATACCAAGATAAAGTGAGTTCAGATAAGTACGTGGGCTAAGTTTAGTAAAGATATATCGGTTTTTGCTCAAGTTATTGTGTTAACGGCCGAGCGGAAGGACAGACGGTGGACTGTGTATAAAAACTGGGCGTGGCTTCCACCGATTTCGCCCATTTTCACAGAGAACAGTTAACGTCATAGAATCTATGCTCCTACCAAATTTCAAAAGGATTGGTAAATTTTTGTTCGACTTATGGCATTAAAAGTATTCTAGACACACTAAATGAAAATGGGCGGAGCCAAGCCCATTTTGAATTTTTCTTTTATTTTTGTATTTTGTTGCATCATATCATTACTGGAGTTGAATTTTGACTAAATTTACTTATATACAGTAAAGATATTAAATTTTTTGTTAAAATTTGAATTTAAAAAAAATTTTTTTTAAAAAGTGGGCGTGTTCTTCATCCAATTTTGCTAGTTTTTATTTAGCACATATATAGTGATAGTAGTAACGTTCCTGCCAAATTTCATCATGATATCTTCAACGACTGCCAAATTACAGCTTGCAAAACTTTTAAATTACCTTCTTGTAAAAGTGGGCGGTGCCACTCCCATTGTCCAAAATCTTACTAATTTTCTATTCTGCGTCATAACGTCAACCCATCTACCAAGTTTCATCGTTTTAACCGCCTTTGGCAATGAATTATCGCATTTTTTCGGTTTTTCGAAATTTTCGATATCGAAAAAGTGGGCGTGGTTATAGTCCGATATCGTCCATTTTAAATAGCGATCTGAGATGAGTGCTCAGGAACCTACATACCAAATTTCATTAAGATACCTCAAAATTTACTCAAGTTATCGTGTTAACGGACGGACGGACGGACGGACGGACGGACGGACGGACATGGCTCAATCAAATTTTTTTTGGATCCTGATTATTTTGATATATGGAAGTCTATATCTATCTCGATTCCTTTATATATGTACAACCAACCGTTATCCAATCAAACTTAATATACTCTGTGAGCTCTGCTCAACTGAGTATAAAAAGGGCCAAATTTTTGTTTTATTTTATTAGTTTAAAATACAAAATTTTAGGATGTTTCCATATGAAATTTTACTAAACATAGTGACGACATTCCTTTAATTCGAGCTGAACAAACAAATATATGTGCATGCAACCAAAAATGGTACTATATTTTGAAATAGCATAAGTCTATGTCTTTCACCAAACAAACGTGGTGAATATAGTTTTGGTCACAAAGCTCTTGGATCTAGGATTATGTTGTTGATTGCATTGGAAAACTCATTAAATCATAAATGAAACTAGGCAATTTTGTTAGTGATATTTTTATAGATGCTTACTTTTTCCCTTAACGTTTAAACTTCATATCAGAGCCTAGATTCAGTAAGTGTGAGTTTTGATCCCAGGCTTCAGGGATTCTGCTAGCCCTACGGGAATAATTTTATACAAATGTTTCTTCCTAAATCAAATCTCTTCCTTCTGTCTTCGAGTTAAAATATTTTTTGTGCCAAGATACTTAGTTTTCAATTACCTTGCGTGGCTTAACACCACAATAGTCCTGGAATTCCTTGTACTCATTGAGCTGGGTGAGAAAGATTTAAATATCAACGTGCCAAACGAGAAGTAAGGCATAGAATTTCTTTGTATAAGTTTTGAAAGTGTTAGGCTCACGGCAGAGTGCTCGCTATAAGCTATGCTAGGCGAGAAGCTATTTTTATTTTCATAGTGTTGTATAACCGATCGAAATATCTAGCCACTAATAATATTATTATAAAACAAGAGTTTTTTTTGGATTAGTCGGTTATTTTATCAACAATTAACGACAATGTTTGCCAACACTTTTCTTTTTAATACCTGGCATAAATTATATCCTAGGTGAAACGTTATTGTTCTCGTACATTTTATTGACTGAGCAATTTTTTATGGTGAGAGTTCCGTTGAAGTAAATTCAAAATTATATGGGGGCTAATGAAAGTGTGGCGAATTTTTGAGCAATATTGTGAATTTTTACCTGAGTGAAAAGAAAGAAAGGTATCAATCGTGGCTACTGCCTAAAAAGGACCAAAATTGAAGAAAAGGGACCAGCGGACCAGATGGGGTTGGAAGGGACCATTTTTGGTCCAAATGGACCAAAGTGGCAACAGTGAAAGCGAAGAAAACTACCTTTCAAATTTCTCCGCAGACACTGGTGAGTTTTTCGGTGATGACAGCGTTACCACTTTGGCCAGAATCGCGGACAAAAGCCCTAGTAACGATATTCGGTTACATAATGTTCTGGGTACTATTTGACCGGTAACGCTCAGAATCGGGGCGTTAATGTTTATTTATACACTTTTTATTTCCCTTTTTAAGTATATAATCGTAAGCACTTTAGATGTATGAAGGTATAGTGTTCTGCCTTTTTTACTCGCGCTCTTCATTCATGTATGTTTTTTTCTTTTTTGTATGCAATGCATTAATTAATAACTTAAGTTATAAATACACTTGAATAATATGCGATTTTATTTCATTTAATTACACGTACTAAATATGCAAATCATCGGTGTCTACTTAAAATAAATGTTAATTATATACACATATATGTATGTACTAAGGCTTTGTAACGCTACGACGCGTTATGTTACTGCGCTGCTGCCGAAGATGGCGCTACTTAACCTACTTAATACCTTATTTCGCTATACGGTGGTGCACTGTAGTCATGGACATCAATAAGACTCAGAATATTGCTAAAAAGAGAAAATCAGTACAAAAGACGTTGCTTCAAGTGTCGTCCAGGTGCAGAGATAGGCCTAACATGTGGCTCAGTTGCAGTAATACCGAATACGAAGAGGCATCGATGTCACAGCAGCATTTTTGATGATTAAAATGTTCAAATTGAAGGAACCTATATGTGAGATTGACATAAAAAGTGCAAGTTGCGTAATTTTTTATTTGAACCCAACATTATTTTAATGGAAAATATTAGCACTTAATCAATGAAAAGTCTAAAAATTCAATGGATACGGCCAAAGTAAGCTGACTGCATATTAACTGCAGTTGAACGTTTAACAGTCACACCTGGAAGTGATCGTATCACTCTTAAATGTATTTCCATCCCTAAAAATCCATTGAAATATACATCTGCTTGGTTGACTTGTCGTTCAGGTTCAGAAGTAAAACATATGCCCTTCTAATATATAATAACAAACTTGATCAGCAGATCCCCCAAAATTTACGAATTTTATCAAGTTATTATTTACCAGTGGAAAATCCTTAGTTGGATATTACGTGAGTAGAAATATTTTGTTTTAACGAAGACCTGTTTAAATTTTTTGGTAACAAATTAAACATACTTATTAATGGAAACATTAAAAATACGCAGTCAATTGCTTATCACGGCCTTACTTATGGAACCCAACACTAAAGATACCCAAACTATGAATCCCTTTTATTAAATCCAGTAAAGGTCCATTGATATTAACCTAATAGTTTATGTGAAAAAAGTACTAAAAGTGGCATATTTTACTATTGAAATATGCAAAAAGCAACACTTATTCGGGAACAACATTGGTGAAACATTTCCAGATATCCGAATGACAGAACAATGAAAAATTTAGAGCAAGACAATTGACGGCTTACTTCACCTGGTTATTACACCATGCCAGCTATTTGCTTTTGACAGCTGATGAGATTAGAAAGCAAATGAGATTAGAAAGCTTTCAATGTACAAACACATTTCTTTTCAAATCCGAGAGAAATTTCTTTCGAATTTAGTTACCAAATAAGGACCCAGCACTTATTTCGTGTTCGAAAGAAAAACTGCCATTTTCCATGTTTTGAGGCGATTGCATTCAAAACCTAAAAGGGTTTTTATAAATCGCTATAAATCGAAGTCTATTTGACCTTGATAAGTTAATCGTGTACAAAGATCAAAGTCTAAAGGCTTGGTTTCTTCGGAGCCGCTAGATTGCTGCTTAATATATTCACCCTTATTAGCGGCACTGTTTTGCTGTAAATTTACTCCGCCGTTATGAAGAATTTACTATGTCGAACTCATTAAGCACGTTTTTGAAGCTGTTCCATTTTTTTTTATCATTTTAGTTTTCGTTGGCATTTTAAAGAAATTTAAAAGCCAATAATCTATTTTGTTTTGAAACTATTTGAAATTTTTAACAAAACGTTCACCCTTTTACAATCTTTGTCCCTGCCAAAGCCCAAAACTGAACGCAGGTCGTTGGATTGGAAAAGATATTTACATTAACATATCGACTGCTGAATGAAATATCACCACATTTCGCTTTCTTGGAAAACTATTCAAAAACGCTACATTTCAGAATATATTTTAGAAACGCTTTATTTCCGAGTCTTATTCAAAAGCGGCCTATCCCAAAATTTATTTCGAGAACGCTCTAATTCAACACATTTTAACGTAAAATAAGGCATTTTAGATAATGTTTCAAATATCCGCCGATTTTAACCCGAATTCTGAAATAGGTCGTTTTTAGAAAGAAATTCTGAAATAGGACGTTTTTCAAGAGTTGTAAAGAAGGGTGTTTTTGAAACATCTGCAGAGGTAGGTTGACATTCCACTGAGCAGTCAAAATGTGGAAGGACAGAACACTTGGAACCGAATAATTTGGTGGACCGACACTGCTAATTAAGTGAAACCTTATACAAATTTCTTTTGTTCAGCCCCACGAGTATATCCAGATATTTTAAGAAAGTTACCATAGAATCGAAAAAACTAATACAAAGGAACTATGCAGTTCAGCCCATATCAGGCAATTTAAAATTCTTAGCTTCCTATTTCTAGTACTAACATTTTTCCTAGATTTGCGAAGAAACAACACAGTTAATCGATGTCAATTTGATTTGGGTGCAAGAAGGCTGCAATTGTCAAAATTTTTGTCAGCCGCTCAAACCTTTTATGAACCAATCATTGGACGGCAGTGCAGCTATATTATCAATTGAATTAGATCTTTGCTCTATTTGCATTTCATTTAAAGTTTTGACTCAGAGAATGTCAGTGAATCCACCAATTACGAAGCCTTATTTATCATTTTTACTTTTTCAATATAATTTTCATTATTCATTCCTTAACTGCGCATCCACTCAAATTTTATCTGTTCTGATGTTATTATTTAATATTTATACTTTATTTTATATAAGAACTTAATTACACAGCTACCTAATGCGTATTTACTAACTGTTAAATTATTATTATTCCAAGTTAACTAATAACTGTAATTACTTAGCACTAAATCTTAAAAATAAATAATAACTAATTTGTTAAGTAATTTCTTGCGCCAATAAAATATTTACAACACTTCAGAGCTTTCTGACGTTATTTGGCAGCATCACAATTGCCCTCATTCAATAGCTCCCCATTACAATCTGTAAACACACTCAAGCATTCCGTTACTATTACGCTTCACCCATCCGTTCGCTACCATTCAACTAGTTATTCAGCAACTTTAGCCACTTAGAATGTGAAATCTTCACAGAAATCCGTACAAAACTTGAAGTGAATTCATCCGTGCGCATGGCAGCACCGTTACTTAAATTTGCGAAAATGCGATAAAATCTGCAATAACAGAAAAAAAATGTGTATATATAGTTGTGTAGGTATGTAGTGACAAACAAATAATTTACAAAATAAACCAGAAAGATATAAGAATAACAAGTTAAGAAGGGGATTTCCTTAGTTGGAAATCTCTCAATTTACTATTACGTTTTTATACCCAGCTGTACTTGTACACAGGGTAATATAACTTTGATAGAATAACAGTTGGCTGTACAGGTATAAAGGAATCGACATAGATATAGACTTCCATATATCAAAATCATCAATATCGAAAAAAAATTTGATTAAGCTATGTCCGTTCGTCCGTCCGTTAACACGATGACTTAGGAAAATATTGAGATATATTACCAAATTCGGTATACACGCTTATCTGAACCAAGAATATATTGGTATTGAAAATTAGCGAAATCGGAAGATAACCACGCCCACTTTTTATACTCAGCTGGGCAGAGCTCACAGAGTATATTAATTTAGTTCGCCTAACGGTACCCTGTAACATAATTTTTGATTTCTGTAACGGCATAAACTAATCGAACGGCATCTGCAAGGCAGATAAGTTTTCACTGAGAGCTTTTCATGGCAGAATAAATTCGTTTGCATTTCGAATATTTTGATTTTTGTTCACACGTGTCCATTAAGCACAATGAAGTGCAACTGCTTTTCAATCCGTTATTGTGGTTTTGCTCTTTATACTCAGCTGAGAAGAGCTCACAGAGTATATTAACTTTGTTCGCATAACGGTAATCCCCAACGGCATAAAGTGAAGGAGATAGATATAGACTTCTATATATCAAAATGATCTGGGCGAAAAAATAAATTCATTTAGCCATGTCCGTCCGTCCGTCCGTAAACACTATAACTTGAGTAACTTTTGAGGCATCTTGATGAAATTTGGTATGTAAGTTCCTGTGCACTCATCTCAGATCGCTATTTAAAATTAACGATATCGGACTATAACCACGCCCACTTTTCGATATCGAAAATTTCGGAAAACCGAAAAACTGCGATAATTCATTACCAAGGACGGATAAAGCGATGCAACTTGGTAGGTGGGTTGACATTATGACGCAGAATAGAAAATTAGTATAATTTTGGGCAATGGGCGTGGCACCGCCCACTTTTAAAAGAATGTAATTTAAAAGTTTTGCAAGCTGTAATTTGGCAGTCTTACTATTATGTGTCCTAAATAAAAATTGGGAAAATCGGATGACAAACACGCCCACCTTTAAAAAAATATTTTAAAGTCAAATAGTCAAATTTTAACAAAAAAATCAATATCTTTACAGTATATAAGTAAATTATGTCAACCTTCAACTCCAGTAATGATATGGTTCAACAAAATACAAATATAAAAGAAAATCCAAAATGGACGTGGCTTCGCCTTTTTTCATTTAATTTTTATAGAATACTTTTAATGCCATAATAATTACCAATCCTTGTGAAATTTGGTAAGGGCATAGCTTCTATGACGATAACAGCTTTCTGTGAAAATGGGTGAAATCGGTTTGAAGCCAAGCCCAGTTTTTATACACAGTCGACATTCTGTTCTTCCGCTCGGCCGATAACATGATAACTTGAGCAATATATCTTTACTAAACTAAGTTTACGTACTTATCTGCACTCACTTTATTTTGGTAATAAAAATGGGTGAAATCCGACTATGTACGCGCCCACTTTTTCGATAGCCAAATACGAAAAAAGGGATGAAATATGGTGATTGGATTGATTTTTTCATTCAAAATATATATAACTTTAGAAAAAACTATGTAAAATAGGTGTAGCACCTACCATACTAAGTCGAAGAAAATGAAAAAGTTCTGCAGGGCGAAATCAAAAGCCCTTGGAATCATGGCAGGAATACTGTTCGTGGTATTACATATATAAATAAATTAGCGGTACCTGATGGATGATGTTCTGCTTCACCCTGGTCCACATTTTGGTCGATATCTCGAAAACGCCTGCACATATACAACCAAAGGCCACTCCCTTTTAAAACCCTCATTAATACCCTTAATTTGATACCCATATCGTACAAACAAATTCTAGAGTCACCCGTGGTCTAACTTTATGGCGATATCCCGAAATTGCGACCACCTTTATAACTAAGGCCAACTCCCTTTTAAAATACTCATTAACACCTTTCATTCGATTCCCATATCGTACAAACAAATTCTAGAGTCACCCCTGGTCCACCTTTATGGCGATATCTCTACTCTTTAATAACTTTCATTTGATACCCATGTCATACAAACATATTCCAGGGTTACCCTAGGTTCATTTTCCTACATGGTGATTTTCCCTTATTTCGTCTCCAAAGTTCTCAGCTGAGTATGTAATGTTCGGTTACACCCGAACTTAGCCTTCCTTACTTGTTCGATATCGAGAATTTCGAAAAATGGTAAATATGAGGTAATTCAAAAACGAATACCGCTAAGCTAACGAAATTTTTTAGGTGGATTGATTTTACGACGCAAAACATAAATTCCAAAAAATTTTGGAACATAGGCGTGGAAGTACCCACATTTAGAAGAAGAGAAATTGAAAGTTTAACAAGCCGTAAATCAAAATCCGTTGCAAATATTAACAGAATTCTGTTGTTGTTGTTGTAGCAGTGCTTGGCCCCATTCAAAATGTGCGTCCCTCAAAAATTGTCATCAATTTCCCCTAACGAGAGTTGGAAGAAAATTACAGTTTTAACAGTACTAACTAGAGTGAGAGGGTTGTAACAGACGTTGGTTCCCCATTGCAATTGATAATATGGTTGGTGTCAGGTGGGGACAGGTTGCCAGCAGAACTGGATTTTGGATAGGTAACAGTTTAATCTGTTACTGTATCCCGATCGAAGTTGAGCTTGACTGGCGTGTGTCTCCCTTTATTTTAATCTTCCACGGGGTTCGCCGGCCAATTCCTGGCATACAGATCCGACGCCTTTTTGTGGATAACACTTAGGACCTGTTTATGTCTTTCTTCTATATCTGTGTTCTCAGGTGCCGTATTTCGTATTGCGGAGTTGACTTCTTAAGCCCCTAGGAGGCTTGACCTCTTCGATCAGACGGCTTTTGGGATGCTGTGGGATGGAAACTGTTTGTTCAGCATTTAATTTCGCGCTCCACTGTGAAGGTGGTGTTCTACGGACATAAGAAGACAGCTCGTAGTAATCAGTCACTAAAGTTGTCCGGCTTCGTGATAACTAGCGCCAATTGGGAGCATAAAGGGAGTTAAAGTCCTCCTTCATCTGCTTCTTTTTTGTCTAGTTCAGTCGGGGTTCCCCCTACTTTTGATTCCAAATACCAATACCAATAAGAAAACGTGGCCAAGTCACATTTGTGTAAAACTTAAACATCTCATCATTAGGCCTTCATCGATACACACATATGGCAACAAGGACAGGACCATAACTCTTCCTAAGAACTTTCCTCTCCATCACTTCAAGCCCATGTGATTTTCTTTCAACGCCGTCCATGATTCTCAGCCGTACATCAGGACAGGTATTATAAGAGACTTATAGAGCGTGATTTTTGTTCGTCGAGGACACTTCACTTTTCAATTGCCTACTCAATTTAAATTCTTATCATTTAAGGGCTATATTGTATGGCTCGACTTTTCAGTTCGTTTAAACACTTGAGATGCTGCTCATCAGGCACGATATTATTAAGTTTTGGGAGGCTCTACGATAAGTGAATTTCATAAAACTCAATTCCACTTCGATATGAACCGGAATAGGCACTCTACGGTTTCAGGAAGATAACAGATGCGACATGAGGTATTGTGTTCCAATGATATCCGTATCATATGAGCACCAATTGTCCAACGCCCGGTGAGTGTTGTTACTTATCTGAATGTATCCAATTTATTTGTCTTCAGATCGGTGTTTTGTAGTATGATAGTCGGTACTTAAATCGAGTCCATAAATTATTGGTGTTGCTTATCCAGCCCTCAGCGACTCGCAGAGGTGGAGGGTGTGGTGAAAATTCCTAGCTCTTTCTTTGAGGGGTTAACAGTACGCACGACAGTATCCGCTTACCCATTCACCTTCCTCAATAATACCAGCACGATCACGCTGACAACATGCTGTTTATAACGGAGAGCAATGATGACAGGACACTGCCCTAATAAGTCTTCTTGCATTATTGTGATGTGACCTCACTAGCTCCCTGCTTAGCGCTTATCATTCTAGGTAACATAGCCCATCATATCCAGTTCACAATACGGCAATGAACACCATGGTAGTGAGGTCATATTATATGGCTTCGAACCGTATAATATTGAAGGCTTCTTCTATGCCAAAGTATGCAGCCAAGTCGGACCGTTTGTTCTCAAGAAATGACTCCACCTTTTATACCACTTTGGGTAGCGCGGTCTTTGCTCATCAGCCTCAGAGATAAGCATATTTTTGGAGCTCCGAGGCATGCAACCTAATGCGAATATAAACATCGAATTGGCTTGTAAAGCTTCCTAAAACAAACGACGAATGACTTAAAGGTCTCGCAAGGTGAAACGAAAAGTCATTTTCCTTAAAAAATAAGATATATTTACACTACGCACAGCTAAGTATACAAAGTTTTCAAGTGACTGAATCCAATATACAAACAAAATGGAAAGTGAAAAAAATAAAGGAATTGGCGAAAAGTTTGAAGCTTGCTGTGGCAGCATAGTTTAGTTGTGACGTGTAGATTTGCACACTCCTCACAAAATACTGTATTTATCTACTATAGATGCAGAGAAAACTTGGACTGATTTCCTTTTTTACATATTACTTATTTGGTAAGAGATGCTCACAATTGCGGGTGTTTGGGTTGCAAATATAGAAGTTGGCCTAATGCCAAATATTGGCATCATAGCTAGGTTAGCTGTTTGTCTAGGATAATATACAAAACTAATACAAAAAGTTCGAAAAACTTGCAAACTTATTTGTGTGAGTGCAAACAAACATCCTTTGTAATGAGAAAAAATGTCTGTAATTTTCATTTCAAATTAAAGAACAAATCAGTCATCTTTTGTCTCATCAGTTGTCAAGATGTTTTGGACGTATATAAGTATGTCTGCTTGGCGGCCACCGCCGTGGTGTAGTGGTAGCGTGCTCCGCCTACCACTCCGAAGATCCTGGGTTCACACCCCGGGCAAAACAAAATCGAAAATTTAGAGAAAAGTTTTTCCAACTATAAAAAAGTTTTTTTAGCGGGGCCGCACCTCGTCAGTGATTTGGCAACCACTCCGAGTGTATTTCTGCCATAAAAAGCTTCTCAGTGAAAATTCATCTGCCTTGCATATGCCGTTCGGAGTCGGCATGAAACATTTAGGCCCGGTACCGCCAATTTGTAGGAAAAATTAAAAGAGGCACGATGCAAATTGGAAGAGAAGCTCGCCCTACAATCTTTCGAAGGCTATCGCGCCTTACATTTATTTATTTTTAAGTATGTCTGCATGTGAGGTGCGCTTCAGAATCCCAACTTTCAAATCTCGACCCGGAGCAATCGAGAAATATACAATAATAATACATAAAGTATTTTCAGGTCAAACGAAAGTTTTTTGATGTCAAATGAAACTTTTTTCACATCAACTGAAAAAAATTGTTCGGCTTATGAGTTCTAGAGGTTTTGAACCATGCTTTTGCACCCAAAAACTAATGTGCTATTAAAATTGTACAGTTTTAAGTTCACATATCGTCTTAGCAGTGGAATATCACCCTATCTCGGCTGTCGATTCGAAAACGGACAATCTTAAAAGACTTCCAAAAAAGCTTTACTTCAGATTTTGTTTGAGAAAGGTCTTGTTTCACACTTTTATTCTAAAAACTCCTGCCTAAAAATTTACGTCAAAATTTCTTTAAATCTGAGCATAAAATAAATACATTCTGACATGAGATAGGGCGATTATGAAAAAATTCTGAGGTACCGCGTTCTTGCATCGAATTCTGAGATAGGTCATTTTTGAAGTAAATCCTGTGATGGGGCGTTTTAAAAAACGGATTCTGATATGGCGCGTTTTCGAACTGGCAGCCGAAATAACAGTCGATCCTCTTATGAAGGATACTCAAAAAAGTTTTAAGATGATATGGGCGATTTGCGACATTTTTATTGAAAATCGATGTAATTTAAAATTTAATTTGTTGGGAAAACGCAAACAAAGCTTTATTTTTTCATACAGTTTCAATATGAAAATTTAATTCAAAGACCAGTCCCTGGGAGCATTCCGCGTTGTGGGAAATCTTAAAATCTGGAAAAATTAAAATTTTGGATTACATGAGTTTACAGTAAAACGTTAAAATAAAAACACATTTCATCCATGATATTTTTTTTTCCATGCTGGGCCAATACTTTGTGATTAAGTTGACATAATTAAGTGAAAACATTGAACAACTTGGGATTCGGTTAGAGGTTTCAATTAAAAAAGTTTAATTAGAAAAAAACTTTCATTTGAAATAAAAACTTCAATTTGAAATAAAAAAGTTTAATTTGAAATAAAAATAGTTTAATTTGAAAAAGTTTCATTTGAAATAAAAAAGTTTAATTTGAAATAAAAAAAAGTATCATTTGAAATAAAAATTTTTAATTTGATTTGAAAAAAGTCTCGTTTGAAAAAAAAAAAACTTTCCTTTCAAATTAAAAAGTTCAATTTGAAATAAAAAAAGTATCATTTTAAATTAAAAAGTTTAATTTGAAATAAAAAATTTTCATTTAGATATTAAAAAAGTTTCATTTGAAATAAAAAAGTTTAATTTGGTTTGAGAAAAGTTTCATTCGAAATAAAACAAGTTTTTTTGAAAATTTGGGAAAAATTTTCCGCCCTTATGTCACGTTGTTTAAATTTTTCCCAAATTATTAAATAAATTATAAAATTAAAAATTCCTTCAAATAAATGTTTTCAAACATTTAAAAGCAATAAGGGCAACCCCCGCCTAATTCATACAAAAAAGTTGAATCAGAAATAAAACAAGTAAAGAAGGTTAAGTTCGGGTGTAACCGAACATTACATACTCAGTTGAGAGCTATGGTGACGACATAAGGGAAAATCACCATGAAGGAAAATGAACCTAGGGTAACCCTGGAATGTGTTTGTATAACATGTCTATCAAATGAAAGGCACTAAAGAGTTTTTTATGAAGGAGTGGGCCATTGTTCTATAGGTGGACGCCATTTAGGGATATCGCCATAAAGGTGGATCAGGGTTGACTCTAGAATTTGTTTGTACGATATGGGTATCAAATTAAAGGTATTAATGAGTATTTTAAAAGGAAGTAATCCTTAGTTCCATAGGTGGACGCCGTTTCGAGATATCGCCATAAAGGTGGACCAGGCGTGACACTAGAATTTGTTTGTACGATATGGGTATCAAATTAAAGGTATTAATGAGGGTTTTAAAAGGGAGTGGTGGTAGTTGTATAGGTATCGCCATAAAGGTGGACCAGGGGTGACTTTAGAATGCGTTTGTACAATATGGGTATCAAAAGAAAGGTGTTAATAAGTACTTTAAAAGGGAGTGGGCCTTAGTTCTATAGGTGGACGCCTTTTCGAGGTATCGCAACTTAGACTTTGTTTGTACGATATGGGTATCAAATGAAAGGTGTTAATGAGTATTTTAAAAGGGCGTGGGGCTTAGTCCTATAGGTGGGCGCCTTTTCGAGATATCGCCATAAAGGTGGACCAGGGGTGACTCTAGACTGCGTTTGTACAATATGGGTATGAAACGAAAGGTGTTAATGAGTATTTTAAAAGGGAGTGGGCCTTAGTTCTATAGGTGGAAGCCGTTTCGAAATATCGCCATAAAGGTGGACCAGGGGTGACTCTAGAATGTGTTTGTACGATATGGGTATAAAATTAAAGGTATTAATGAGGGTTTTAAAAGGGAGTGGTGGTAGTTGTATAGGTATCGCCATAAAGGTGGACCAGGGGTGACTTTAGAATGCGTTTGTACAATATGGGTATCAAAAGAAAGGTGTTAATAAGTACTTTAAAAGGGAGTGGGCCTTAGTTCTATAGGTGGACGCCTTTTCGAGGTATCGCAACTTAGACTTTGTTTGTACGATATGGGTATCAAATGAAAGGTGTTAATGAGTATTTTAAAAGGGCGTGGGGCTTAGTCCTATAGGTGGGCGCCTTTTCGAGATATCGCCATAAAGGTGGACCAGGGGTGACTCTAGAATGTGTTTGTACGATATTGGTATCAAATTAAAGGTATTAATGAGAGTTTTAAAAGAGAGTGGTGGTAGTTGTATATGTGAAGGCGTTTTCCAGATATCGACCAAAATGTGGACCAGGGTGACCCAGAACATCTTCTGTCGGGTACCGCTAATTTATTTATATATGCCATACCACGAACAGTATTCCTGCCAAGACTCCAAGGTCTTTTGATTTCGCCCTGCAGAACTTTTTCATTTTCTTCTACTTAATATGGTAGGTGTCACAACCATTTTACAAAGTTTTTTCTAAAGTTATATTTCGCGTCAATAAACCAATCCAATTACCATGTTTCATCCCTTTTTTCGTATTTGGTATAGAATTATGGCATTTTTTTCATTTTTCGTAATTTTCGATATCGAAAAAGTGGACGTGGTCATAGTCGGATTTCGTTCATTTTTTATACCAAGATAAAGTTCAGATAAGTACGTGAACTAAGTTCAGTAAAGATATGCCGATTTTTGCTCTAGTTATCGTGTTAACGGCCATGCGGAAGGGCAGACGGACGACTGTGTATAAAAACTCGGCGTGGCTTCAACCGATTTCGCCCATTTTCAGAGAAAACAGTTAACGTCATAAAATCTATGCCCCTACCAAATTTCAAAAGGATTGGTAAATTTTTGTTCAACTTGCGGCATTAGAAGTGTCCTAAAAGGGCGGAGCCACGCCCATTTTGAAATTTTCTTTTATTTTTGTATTTTGTTGTACCATATCATTACTGGAGTTGAATGTTGACATAATTTACTTATTTACTGTAAAGATATTAAATTTTTTGTTAAAATTTTACTTTAAAAAAGTGGGCGTGGTCCTTCTCCGATTTTGCTAATTTTTATTAAGCGTACATATAGTAATAGGAGTAAGATTCCTGCAAAATTTCATCATGATATCTTCAACGACTGCCAAATTACAGCTTGCAAAAGTTTTAAATTACCTTCTTTTAAAAGTGGGCGGTGCTACGCCCATTGTCCAAAATTTTACTAATTTTCTATTCTGCTTCATAAGTTCAACCCACCTACCAAGTTTCATCGCTTTATCTGTCTTTGGTAATGAATTATCGCACTTTTTCTGTTTTTCGAAATTTTCGATATCGAAAAAGTGGGCGTGGTTATAGTCCGATATCGTTAATTTTAAATAGCGATCTGAGATGAGTGCTCAGGAACCTACATACCAAATTTCATCAAGATACCTCAAAATTTACTCAAGTTATCGTGTTAACGGACGGACGGACGGACGGACATGGTTCAATCAAATTTTTTTTCGATCCTGATGATTTTGATATATGGAAGTCTATATCTATCTCGATTCCTTTATACCTGTACCACCAACCGTTATCCAATCAAACTTAATATACTCTGTGAGCTCTGCTCAACTGAGTATAAAAATTCATTTGAAGTAAAAAAGATTAATATGGTTTGAAAAAAGATTCCTGTGACTTGAGAAAAGTTACAATTGGTTTTAAAAAATTTATAAATATTTGATCTGGAAATGCTATACACCGACTGCTGAAAACTGGAGCATTTTGTAAATGCTAATAAAATGGCAGAAGCTTATTTTGAACATAATTTTACTATTTTGCCATTACCATCAAAATTATGTACCATAAATAGCCCAGTACAAAAAGACCACCCAGATTTTCGGATATCGAAAATTGTTAATATTTATGCATTCTTTAAGCCACTAAAATTTTTTTTAAATAAGTCTTTTTCAAAAAAATGTTGTTTGCCAGTCTAATCAATTAAATTTAAATAATTTAAGTCACCGTTCCATTTGGACTGCAGGTAACTGTGGTAGAAACGAAATTGATTGACGTCGCACCGAACAAGTAATAATTAATGTAAGTAATGAAAAAGCAAAACTTATGAAATGTTGACAATTTAAATAATGATTCCCAGAGCTACATATAAGATGGCTCAAGAGGCTCTAAGGAAATATTAAATAACAAAGTGGTTCGGTGTTTTCAAATGGTGATACATATATATTTTCATTTATTGATGTATTTTATGGTGCCAGTCGCAGCAGGTAAATTGCATTCAAATTGTGAAGGTTTAATGGTTGAAACCTGCTATGATAAACAGTAACTGGGCCATGATACAAAAAATGGAGGTAGTTCCATTTAGAGTGACGTTAGTCAATTGACTTTTGCGGGGACAATGACAATTTCACCAAAACCAAGCTACCAGATTGAAAAATGTTACGAATTTTTGTAATTTTGGTGGATTTCATATTAACGGATACGACTAAATTACTTTCATAGTTATTTTAAATAAAAAAGTAAAAAAAAAATCAGCCGCATGCGTTGGAAATATTTTAATACGAAATATCAGCCTAGAAAAGATGGGTTTTAATAAGTTTTTCAAACTCGCGAAAATTGCTGTGGTGGAACATGGATCGAAGTATACAAAGCAAGGGAATATATCCTTCTTAAATGTCCGTACGTTTGCTCAGAATATGTTGACAATACATACACGTTTGTCAATTGATTGCCCAAGGAGGTCCTTATAAACCGACACCGCAATTTCTAAAGAGTTCAGCGTACTTAAATGCAATTTTTATGAAATTGTATGGTGATAAATTGGCTACATGTCCACATTTTTATTTATTGTATAATTCAAGCGTAGCTCTCGAGGAGGGAATGGCAGGTTAGCCATTAGTTATGAGAGTTCTTTTGCCCGTTCTACCAGGGGGCACCTTGGGGCAAACTCCACCTATACACATTCTGTGCCCTTTTAGCATTGACATGGATGTGGCGTCCCACAAACGTAACAAATCAAACACCTACCACTCACTGCAGACTTTGGAGGTACACTTTTTCTCAACATGCTTTGAGAAATATCTACTGTAGAGGCATTATAATAGGGCCGTGCTAGAAGAACAGGATCTTTTTCTGCGTAGGGGTCAAGCTGCCATGATACGGGTCATTATCCACTATTTTTCAATAAAATTGCATGTTTTACTGTATTCTCAATCGATATTTATGCACAAATATCTTCCCAAAGCATATTAATATTGTCTCAGATGACCATTGCGTTTTTATACTGAAGGACATTTTCGTCCCGAAAAACCACAGTTTCGCCTTAAACGGTAATGGTATGGCAACGCTTCTAACAAAACAACAAACATTATGAAACTTCAAAAATCCCCAAATACGTCAAAAAATTTTGAGTGGAACTAACTTCTTTTTTGTATCATGAACTGTGCTATATTTTTTTATACCCAGCTGTACTTGTACACAGGGTATTATAACTTTGATTGTATAACGGTTGGTTGTACAGGTATAAAGGAATCGAGATAGATATAGACTTCCATATATCAAAATCATCAGTATCGAAAAAAAATTTGATTGAGCCATGTCCGTCCGTCCGTCTGTCCGTTAACACGATAACTTGAGTAAATATTGAGATAACTTCACCAAATTTGTTACATGAGCTTATCTGGACTGATAGATTGGTATTGAAAATGAGCGAAAACGGATGATAACCACGCCCAGTTTTTATATATATAAAATTTTGGGAAACACAAAAAACCGGATTATTTAGTAACTAATACACCGAGAGTGTTGAAATTTTACGTTTGGGCTGATATTGAGACTCCTGATAAAAATTTGACAACATTTTCTAAAATCAATTTTACAAATATTATTAATCATAAATCAGAAATTGTTAAACCTATCGTAACAAAATTCGGCAGTGAGGTTGCCTTTACTAAAGGGAATGCTTTGAAGAAAAATTAACGAAATCGGTTAAGGACCACGCCCTTTTTTATATAAAAGATTTTTAAAAGAGCCGTGGACGAATAAAATAAGCTATTTCTTTGCAAAAAAGAGCTTTATATCAATGGTATTTTATTTCCCAAGTGGTTTTATAACAATAAATAGCAAAAACTTCAAATTAAAAAAAAATAGGCGTGGCACCGCCCCTTTTATGACTAAGCAATTTTCTATGTTTCGGGAGCCATAACTCGAAGAAAAATTAGTTGAGAATAGAACCATATGTATATGTATTATTGCGCAGCCTTGTAACACTAATAAGCACACAACACAAACAACAACAGCATTTCAAGTGTACAGCTGTGTATGTATTGTTCGGTTTCACTCGAACTTAGACTTCCTTACTTGTTTTTTAATTTTTGTTATTTTTCTTTCTAAGGAACTTTAGGTGCAGCAGAGCTATCCTAAGCGCTAGAGGCACCTTCGAAGGAAAAGAATGTAGCAACTTTTCACAAAAACGAAAATAGAATAAGAATTACTGAATTGTGCAACTGAAACTATGCAAAACAATTTCAAAAATACTTTCGAAAAAATTCAAGAAAATTTAAAAAAAATTTCGACTTTTTTAATAAGAGTTTTCGGAATTTTTTTTAGTATGCAGAGTCGTAGCGCAATTAATTTTATTCTAATAAAATACATGTTGGAAGCCTCTTAAAATTCGTATTTGTTTTTGAACGTTTTTTATTTTTCGAAAACTATTCTCACACATCAAAAATTAATTCGAATTCTTGAGACACCTTTTCGCTGTTCTCTCAATTTCATTTGCTGAATTCGCAATAACATTTGACCATTTTTCAAATACTTTTCATCTTTGCTATTTCTGCCCATTTCTCAATTAAAATGTTTTTTCTTCAATACATTTTTCCTTTTCTCAAATACTTTTGCCAATTTCTCGAATATAGGTATTAAAAGGATATTTTTCAAAGCCCTGACTTGGGCATTTGAAAAGGTTCTGGTTGGATAAGGAGTCGATGGGACTATGGCTGAATGCATTATCAAACATTGGTGAGGGGTTAATTTCTGACCAAACTTGCGCTTTTATTATTAGGGCTATCTGGAGACTATGACTAGGTGGACTTATTTGTGAGGACAAAACGAGGCTTGTTCTATTTAAGAGCAAGTATAAAATTCCGCGTTTTTAGAACTCCCTCCCATTGGAAAGAAACTGTCTTTGATGTCCGATGTGATAGGAGATAGCAATGCCTTGTAAGGATAAAGTAGGTAAGGCGTAACTACCTGCGGGGAATACGTCAAACACATAGCCTTGGTCTTAGAAGCATTTAGATTTAATTTATTGTCATTTGCCCATGAAGATATGCGCTGGAGGTCTTCATTCATTCTGCACACCAGATCCTCTGATAGGCCAATCGGGCGAGAAAGATATACTTGAGCATCATCAGCACACAGGTGTATCGATACGCTCTTGAAAATATTAGACATATCATTAATAAAAACAGAAAACAGAATTGGACCGAGAATGCATCCCTGTGGCACCTCCGAATCAAGACCTTTCATCTCCGAGCAACTAGTTCCAACCACTACTTTCTGCAAGCGACCTCTAAGATAACTTTCAAGCAATCTTACGGAACTATCAGAGAATCCGTAGTATTTACTTAATTTTAGTAAAAGAATAGAGTGATCCACTGGTCGAAAGTTTTAGAAAAATCCAAAAGCACCAGCACAGTTAATTCACCTCTGTCATAGACTGGGCGGATATCTTCAATAATTTTGAGCATGATAGTATTACAACTATGGAAGTCTCTGTAACCAGACTGAAATCCACTCAGCAGCCGCTAATTTCTCCCAGATTTTTGACAAAACTGGCAATATACTTATGGAACGATAATCTGTTGAGACAGCAGCCGACGGTTTTTTAGCAACAGGAATGACTTTTGCTATTTTCCAAGCATCGGGAAAGGTTGACGTTGTAATTGAAAAATTAGTTTCAAAAACCTAAGACTATTACCATCCTCACCAACTGCATTCAATTTAATTGCAATCATACTTCTCATGACCTCGACCTCTGTTACTGCATTGAACTGAAATTCATTTTCTGGTGTATGAAGTAAATTTTCATCAATCTTGAAGTTCCCGTAATTTTTTGTTTTGCATGACTGTAAAAGGAAATTGTTTATATCATCTGGATTTAAATCGTATTCTGAATTAATTTTTGCCCCGATACCTAGGGATCTTAAATTTTGCCACAGATTTTTAACCGGCAAATCAGTATCAAGCTTCGTTTTATAAAATTCTCTTTTAGAATTCTTACCCACCCAGTATTTTTTGAAATTATTAACCATATTAGAGTCTTTTTCGAGTCTCCATCATGATCAAAATAAGAATATATGCGCTCATTTTCTGATCAGAAAAGACTCCCTCGTCGGGAGAAAATGGTACCCTACGCGCGGCTACACTTGGTGAGCCTCTTTTAACCCATATTTCTAATTAGTATTTATTCTTTTTCGAGTCATATTTACCATCATTTATGAGTCTTGTGGGAATAATTTTTAAGGGTGTTTTAAAGCTTCTGCGATTCTTTCTCGAGACATTTAAGAGCCTATTTGGAATCTTATTTTAATCTTTTTGTGCGATCGCTTCACATTTTGTTGTTGCTTTTTCAATAAGTCATATTTCACTCATAAGAGGGAGTCTATTTCGAGTCTTCTTTTGATCGCAGAATTGATTAAACAGTTTTTAGTCGTAAAAACGAGTCGAAAATGTCTCATTGTGGTGATTTATACTTTAATCAATCTTCCATGTGATATGTGGGTAATTAGCAGTGTAGCATTATTTCCGGCTTGGCGATAAAACTCCCAGGCTGTTTCCGAGAGGAATCGAGATAGATATAGACTTCATATCAAAATCATCAGTATCGAAAAAACATTTGATTGAGCCATGTCCGCCCGTTAACACGATAACTTGAGTAAATATTGAGATACCTTCACTAAATTTGGTACACGAGCTTATCTGGAGCCAGAATAGGTTGGTATTGAAAATGAGCGAAATTAGATGATAACCACGCCCACTTTTTATATATATAACATTTTGGAAAACACAAAAAATCTTATTATTTAGTAAAAAATACACCTTGAATGTTGAAATTTGACGTGTGGACTGATATTGAGACTTTTGATAAAAATTCTATATAAAAATTCAAGAAAAATCAACGAAATCGGTTAAGGGCCACGCCCACTTTTATATAAAAGATTTTTAGAAGGGTCGTGGACGAATAAAATAAGCGATATCTTTGCAAGAAAAAGCTTTATATCAATGGTATTTCATTTCCCAAATAAATTTATAACAATAAACAGGAAAAACTTAAAATTTAAAAAAATGGGCGTGGCACCGCCCATTTTATCACTAAGCAATTTTCTGTGTTTCCGGAGCCATAACTCGAAGAAAAATTAACGGATCGTAATAAAATTGGGTACACAAATTTTTCCTATAGCAGGTAATATTTGTAGAAAAAATGGATGAGTTCGGTTAAAGACCACGCCCACTTTTATATATAAAAATTTTTTAAAGGGTCGTAGACGAAAATAATAAGCTATATCTTAGCGAAAAAGAGCTTTGTATCAATAGAATTTTACTTTCTAAATTGAATTATAACATTAAATTGGAAAACACTAAAATTTTTGAAAATGGGTGTGGCACCGCCCCTTTTATGACTAAGCAATTTTCTGTGTTTCCGGAGCCATAACTCGAAGAAAAATTAACGGATCGTATTGAAATTGTGTACACATATTTCTAGTAAGAATGGACGGGATCGGTTAAAGATCACGGCAACTTAGATATAAAGCAAGTTCAAAAGAGTCGTAGACTAGAATAATAAGCTACAACTTAGCAAAAAATAGCTTTGAATCAATGATATTTCACTTATCAAGTTTTATTGTAAGAGGAAATGGGGATAAATTTTTTTTAAATGGGCGGTGCCACGTGTTATGTAGAAAAGTAATTTTTCTGAAATGAAATGTTTCAATTGTACACGCTGAGTATATAATGTTCGGTTACACCCGAACTTAGACACCTTTACTTGTTTATTTTATTTACCTCTTACTTCCGAAAGAGTTCGTTCTGTGGTTTAGTGTTGCATTTGCATAACATTTTTTTGGCTAAGAGAACTTAAAGCTACACAGCTGTAAAGAGTAAGAAGTTTATAAAGCAGATGACATATGTAGGTACTTACAAATCTTTCTACATACAAGTACATGATAACTTTTTGACTACTTAACTGCATATTTGCATATTATAAAATCTGATATTTAAAAAAATCTCCGAAAACTACATTCATTCGAGTATTTATTTCCTTGTGTGCTACTCAATGCTGCGCACAAGAAGCGCGCACGTACTTTTTTTGTATTTTTTATCTTAGCTCTAGAATTTCAACATCTTTGCGCTGGGTTGCATATTTGTTTTTCATTTCTTTCGCGGCCGCTATAATTCATTATATCCTTAAGTACAACAATATCACCACATACTGACTACGTCCGTGAATATTCTTTTTCGCATAATTTCTTGCCTTTTTCATTATGCATTTCAATTTTGGTTCAGCGCACAGACTCATTTCTTTTATTTGCCTTTTATTTGATTTGCTCATTTTTTGTTGTTTGTGTATTGCTTTTAATGTGGTTCTTAATGCCAGTACAAGGACGCTTTTACTCTTTTCGCTATGCAATGTTCCAGTTTTTTTTTGTATTTATTTTGCTTGACTATTTGGCGTGAAACATGAATTCTCATTTCCGAAACATATTAACATATGCTTACAAAAAGCGGAAGGAGGTGAGAAAAGGGAGCTCAAACAATGCTTTGCAGATAAAAAAGAAATGTAATACAAGTTGCTTAAAAATGGATTCTTACCAATAATTATGTGGTAACACTCACATTCGGTTGTGTAGTTAAATGTATTTATGGGGATTTTCATACCAACCGATGGATTTTTAATGGCTGTTTTCACTTAAATTATATAAAATAACTAGAAGACCCGGCAGACGTTGTCCAGCCCTAAATTTGGCCCATCTGCATACATTTTAATAAGCTTTTTCCGTGTGATTCTGCCCTCCCCCCCCCCCCCCCTCTTCACTTTTCCTAATCTTTTTATTCACTCCTCCCTCCGTCTTTTTCGCTTCATCTATCTCCATCTTCGTCTCATTCTATCTCTTTATCAATCTCCTTTTCCTTCTCTCTTTTCTCTTCTCTCAATTCCTTCTCGTTCTCCTGTATGCCTGTCCAAGAGGGTGGTATGTATTTTATTCCAGTCCCAGTCCCGGTCCCACTCCGAGTCAGTTTAATATATATAGATTTTTATTTTTCACACTTCACTATAATACTAAAACGAAATGCAGATATTCGTTGCTTTTGAAATTCGGCTTAAAAATTGCACATAGAACAACTAATGACTCTCCTGAATTAAAAAAAATGTCTTAGTACCTCATATAATGGGCCCCCTCAGAAACCCCGGGCCCCTCTCTCGCCGGCCCTGTGATGTGCTATATATATATATATATACTATATGTATGTAAGCACGTATCCATACCAATTGAAAAGAGGTGGACCACTGCGTATACGTAACATTTTATTATTACGTATTAACAAATAAAAAAAATTTGCAATAAAATAATATTGCGACTATAAACTGAGATATAACCTATCCTATGTCTCAAGTTAGATCAAACTACATACGGGGTGCAAAACATATTCAAAATCTGTTCAGTAGGTTAGGAGTCCATCGCGGCCGAAAATGTTGTGACACGTGTTTTTTTATATATTAAGATTTCTCAAAAACCATACTACCAGGATAATGATGAGCAGTGCTGTTGAACCCTCCTACAGTTAAAGCACTTTTGTTTGTTTTGCCCTGTATCATAGGCACAGATACAAATTTACACTTCAAATATATAAAAAAAAAAAAAAATTTCAAAGCACTCCCTCATGCCCTCGCATATAAACAAAATTTGTATGGGAGTTTTTGATTTTCATATGTAAGTGCAAAGCAAATGCACTTTCATATGATTAGCGAGCACTTCGGTATAAAAAACAAATTTGCACTAAAAATTGGCAACTAAAAATTATTCAAAAATATTATGGCCCTGAAAAAAATGTTTATTCAATTTGATTCATTAAGAAAATTGGCAGCCGCCATGGTGTGATGGTAGCGTGTTCCGCGTACCACACCGAAGATCCCGAGTTCACACCCCGGGCAAAGCGACATCAAAATTTTTAAAAACAAGTTTTCTCAATTAGAAGAAAATGTTTCTAAGTGGGATGAGTGACCTCAGCGTTTGGCAAGCACTCCGAGTGTATTTCTGCCATGAAAAGCTTCTAGTGAGAACTCATCTGTCTTGCGGGTGCCGTGCGGAGTCGTCATAAAATAAGTAGGTCCCGTCCCGCCAATTTGTAGGAAAAATTAAAAGGAGAACGGCGCAAATTGGAAGAGAAGCTCTTCCTAAAATCTTTTCGAAAGTTATCGCACCTAACATTTATTAATTTTACTTCGAAATATGTATACGCCTTTTTGACGGTAATATGATTAGAAGTCATGATGAGTCGCATGTCTTGCATCATGCGTCTTCAGATGTTGGGGTAGAAAAATTTAGTACTTCGCAAACATCTCGCTTCATATGTATGAGATATTAATGAAGCGAACTAGGTAAAATATTGTATTTGGACTAACATTTGGGTTATTATTATATTATAATAATAATAATAACATTTGCGTTGCCAGCAACATCGATTCAAAATTTTACGAAAAGGGCGTGACTGCGCCCTTTTTAGCCTTAGTTGTTCACCACAATTCCGAAGCTGTAACTCCGGTAATAAATCACGTGTCGTAAAAAATTTATGGAGATGATCTGAATGTCATACAAGTGATAAATATCTACCGGTGGAGAGTGAAGTTGTTATGCTGGATTTTGAGAATAAAGTTTAATTGCTCTTGATTACGAAATGTTTTAAGGAATCAAAATATTAAAACTATGGGGCTTTTTGAACATTTCAAAATTTATTTTTTATTTTTTACATACAAAAAAAAAAAAAAATGTAAATGTATATACAACTTTGTACATGTATTGTGATTCGCACCTCAATATAAAAATTTTGAGCAGCACTGTTCATGAGATATTTATTTCTAAAATTTTCGACTAATTTTAGATACTTTGGTTTTTTTGTTTTTATTAAAATTATTATGTCTCACTGGTATATTTCTATGTTTTTATACTCAGCGTGCTTTGCATACCGAGTATATTAACTTTGATTGGATAACGGTGCGTTGTAAGGTATAAAGGAATCGAGATAGATATAGACCTCCGTATCAAAATCATCAGTATCGAAAAAAAATTTGATTGAGTCATGAGCGTCCGTCCGTCTGTCCGTTAACACGATAACTTGAGTAAATTATGAGGTATCTTGATGAAATTTGGTACGTAGGTTCCTGGGCACTCACCCCAGACGGCTATTTAAAATGAACGATATCGGACTATAACTACGCCCACTTTTTCGATATCGAAATTTTCGGAAAACCGAAAAAATGCGATAATTCCTTGCCAAAGACGGATAAGGCGATTAAACTTGGTAGGTCGTTGAGCTTATAACGCAGAATAGAAAATTAGTAAAATATTGGACAATGGGCGTGGCACAGCCCACTTTTAAAAGAAGGTAATTTCAAAGTTTTGCAAGCTGTAATTTGGCAGTCGTTGAAGATATCATGATGAAATTTGGCAGGAACGTTACTACTATTATTATATATGTGCTAAATAAAAAGTAGCAAAATCGGATGAAGAATACTCTCACTTTTTAAAAAAAAAAGTTTAAAGTCAAATTTTAACAAAAAATTGAATATCTTTACTGTATATAAGTAAATTATGTCAACATTCCACTCCAGTAATGATATGGTAAAACAAAATCCAAAAATAAAAGAAAATTTCAAAATAGGCGTGGCTCCGCCCTTTTTCATTTAGTTTGTCTAGAATACTTTTAATGCCATAAGTCGAACAAAAATTTTCCAATCCCTCTGAAATTTGGTAGGGGCATAGATTCTGTGACGATAAATGTTTTCTGTGAAAATGGGCGAAATCGGTTGAAGCCACGCCCAGTTTTTATACACAGTCGGCCGTCTGTCCTTCCGCTCGGCCGCTAACACGTTAACTTGAGCAAAAACCAATATATCTTTACTAAACTCATTCCACGGACTTATCTGAACTCACTTTATCTTGGTATAAAAAATGGCCCAAATCCGACTATAAGCACGCCCACTTTTTCGATATAGAAAATTACGAAAAATTTAAAAAATGCCATAATTCTATACTAAATACGAAAAAAGGGATGAAACATGGTAATTTGATTGGTTTATTGACGCAAAATATAACTTTAGAAAAAACTTTGTAAAATGGGTGTGACACCTACCATATTAAGTAGAAGAAAATGAAAAAGTTCTGCAGGGCGAAATCAAAAGCCCTTGGAATCTTGGCAGGAATACTGTTCGTGGTATTACATATATAAATGAATTAGCGGTATCCGACGGATGATGTTCTGGGTCACCCTGGTCTGCATTTTGTTCGATATTTCGAAAACGCCTTCACATATACAACTACCACCACTCCCTTTTAAACCCTCATTAATACCTTTAATTTGATACCCGTATCATACAAACAAATTCTAGAGTCACCCCTGGTCCACCTTTGTGGCGATATCTCGAAAAGGCGTCCACTTATAGAACTAACTCCCTTTTAAAATACTCATTAACACTTGTCATACAAACACATTCCAGGGTTACCCTAGATTAATTTTCTTACATGGAGATTTTCCCTTATTTTGTCTCCAAAGTTCTCAGCTGAGTATGTAATGTTCGGTTGCACCCGAACTTAGCCTTCCTTACTTGTTAAAATCAATGTTTGAAACAGGTTTTCAACAAATAATTTATTAGCAGGGTTTGAGTTCTTCGGCACGACCATTCTTAATTGTTTTAGTTTCGTTTGCGACAGCTCAAGAATGGTTTGAAACAATTTGTTTAAAGGAATAATAAAAAAGTAAATTGCGTGTGTATGTCCCCGAGCAGCTCCTAAACGACTGGACCGATTTTGATGAAATTCTTTACGTGTGTTCGAGGGTATTTGAGAGTCATTCAGATGCATAGAAAATTACGCGGGGACATGCCCAATGGCAATATACATTTCATTTTGCCAAAAAACCGAGTTTGTTTGATGCCACGTCTCTTAAAAGGAACAATTTTAATTCGCATCCCCTTCGAAATTATTTGAAGCTGGTACCCAATATTTCCCTTCTCTTTCTTCTCCTCTTCCACTCCGATCTCTTATTTTCCTATACCAATTTTAAGCAAATCACAATTTGTATACGAATTATTTCAATAGATCAAGTTCTCGTTTGTTTGGGTTTGGGTTTGGGCGTTAGAATATACCCGCGGTAGGTATGCCTGTCGTAAGATGCGACTAAAATACCAGATGCAAGGGGTTGTGTAGCGCTACGCTTTCAGGTTGCCAGCGCAATATATAGCTTCTCTAAACCCAATGGTCAACTTCACCTATCCGTGGGGAATCCTGTTTCATTAACCGCCGAGCCTATGTCAACTCTGAACTCCTCACGGATCTAGGAGGTGGGAGAGCAGAATGGCCTAGAAAGTCGCATGTGGTCATAACAAATCGTTCCCGAGATGGTCGGGCTTGGTACCGGAACGTACTGGATCTGCATCCGGCAAAGGACCATCAACATCGACAAAACTCCCTAAGGCCTTCGGGGAGTGTCCTTAACGCTACAACAACAACAACAACAAGCTCTCGCCCGCTCGGAATTAAAAGTTTGAACTAAATTGCCAACAAATCGCACAATAAAAACTACTTACTTTCCAAAAGCTTCTCAAATAAAAGGGTAGTCACGGACGTATCCCTATACCGAATTTCAAGCAAATCGCACTACAAACTGTTTTATTTAGAATAGGTCGGCCAAAGGTCTACTTCTTGGAATGAAAAAGTTCTCAAATATCATCTTTGTCAAAGCTGTAGCCCGGTACAGAATTTCAAGCGAATAGCACTACAAAAAGACTAGGTCGACCCCTGGTCCACTTCCTGGACCAAATTCTTAGCAGAAGCTTAGTAACAAACGCACGCACAGAAAAAATCTGTGTTTTTAAGATTAACCATTTGTACACCGTTTAAATCCGCCCAATGGGTTATCCCGTAAAAAAAGATTTTTTGATTTATGGCTCGTTAAATTTCCTAATTTTCTTCGTATAAATGTGGGTGGTGCCATGCCCATATTACAAAATTTTCTGCCATTAATATTTTGCATCTTAAAACCAATCAACTTGCCAAATTTTATTACCTTAGCGGTATTCGTTTTTGAATTATCTTATTTTTTCAAATTTTTCTAAATTTTCGATATCGAAAAAGTGGCCGCAGTTATCGTCCGATTTCGCTCATTTACAATACCAATATATTCTGGGCCCAGGTAAGCCCGTGTACCGAATTTGGTGAAGATATATCAATATTTGCTCAAGTTATCGTGTGGAACTGGAATTCTATATCTATTTCGATTCCTTTATAAAAAAAAAAAGTTATAATACCCTGTGTACAAGTTCAGCTGGGTATTAAAAACAAAAACATCTGGACATATAACCATTCAAACTTCCATATTTTTAGCATCAATAAGATGTGTAGTAAGACCTTATTAATAAATCTGAGAATGTTGTACACATTCAAGTAACTGTAATATGCAAAACCCAATTTATATGCAAACTTTTATTCAAAGCATTTCCGAGCACCTAATTTGAATTTTATATTAACAATAGCAAACTTCATATTATAAGCCATTCTATAAGCTGAGGCATTATTTTTCATTGATTTAACTTTGCTTGTTTTTAATCCAAGTTTATTTAGAGTTAGTTGTAATCACTTCATTAATTTTAACCCGACACTCCATTGAATACCACACCGCACATACATACAAATGTGTTTGAATGAATCTCTTCCTATTAACAGACGAATATGCTGACAAGGACATTGTGCTAATGATACTAAATGCTGTTGTAGATGCGTGCGGCATTTCACTGCCATCCCATCAATGCCATCAACTCATTCAACTCATCGACACGACGACCCTAACAAACAAACGGCCATAATGGAAAGAGCGCAAAGAGGCAAAAACATCTAAACTACAACAATGTTGAATATCATTAGCAAATTTTGTGCAGTAAGCATGTGGAGAAATGAGATAAAACCCGTTCATAGAAAAGAAGGAGGGAATTAAATTTGCTTACCACAAAATGATATTAACAAGTGCTAATTATGAAACCAAAGGAAACGGAAAACTAAATTGTTAGGTGTATACGGCGGTTTGTGGTGTAGCAGCGGTTTTTTACATATGATGAATTTCATATCAAATCCAATATGCGTTGAACCCGACCCCCTCAGAATTTGATGAAATTTTGCATGGGGTTACATCTTACCCACTCAAACACAACCTCATTTTTAAAAATTGCATTTTCGAAAAATTGTGGGCGTGGCAAGGTATCGAAATATCCGAAAATATTAGAAAAATGACGATAATAGGTACTTTTAAAGTGTGATTACTACGGAATGGCTTTACCGATTTCAAAGATCTTCATACCATTAGAAAGGTATTGAAATGAGCTTTCAAAAAAATACACTGTAAAAATTTTTAGTATACTGAAAAAAAAATTTTTTTTTAAATAAAGTTTAAAACTGAAAAAACACTTCAAAGATCAAGCGATTTTGAAAAATAAAATTTTATCTTAGAAAGGTCTATTTAATATATATAACATATCTGAAAACTAAAATGGGTTTTTTTTTTAAATTTTTTTAAGTAAATGCATCTCTTGGTTACTTTCTGATATTTTGATATCACGCGTAAAAATACACTGTAAAAATTTTATATTCCAGTGGGGTGCACCCCAGCTAACATCAAAACAACGGCTCGAATACTTCACGTACAAGGAAAAGGTCGGCGGCTCAATGTACTTGAGAACATGGATATATACAAGTTAAAAACATTTGACGGCAGGATAATAAACGAACAAACCAACACTATCTCTGACGAAATGTTTGAACCCTTAAAACTAGTTTACAAAAAACAGCACAAGCCAGAAGGTACAGCAACCAAACACGTAACAATGAACAAGCAAAAACGAAAAATTTACCAAACGGCAAAAATCACCGATTTCTACCTACATCAACCTACCGCTTAGCTAACAAGCGGTATGTCTAGATACCTACAAAAACAACCCTTGGAAAAGGTAACAATTCGGACGTATCAATACCGCGCACACACACACGCATATTAACGTTACCTACCACGGACACATAGATTGACATTACCTGCCACAGCACCCATGGACTATAAAAAACAACACAACGGATAGACACAGGCCAGAACGAAACTAGGCATTGATATGGAATCAACTAATAAATGCAGATGTGTGCAGCTATCAAGAAAATGTTCCTCTCAACTTCGAAACATTAGCTTAAACGAAGCAGCGCTGATATCTGAGCATTTTCCAGCAGTCTCCGACATTCATCGTTGACGTATTTGCGAAAGTTGTCGCTTTAAACTTAAGGATGCTGTCAAGATTGCTGATAATCAGCGTTATACTGAAACGGAAAGTGAAGAGGCACAAGAAATCTTGACTAGCGGTGAATTGTATCAAGAATATAAGGAAGTTCCAATATGCAGCAGCTATACTAAATCACTCGAACGCAACGAACTCGTCGACAATGTAAATAAGCATGTTATTCCTCATCTTGGAAGCCATCCATCGGCAATGAAGCGAAAATATTTAGAAAGGGATTCATACTGAAAAAAAAAAACAAGTAAGGAAGGTTAAGTTCGGGTGTAACCGAACATTACATACTCAGTTGAGAGCTATGGTGACAACATAAGGGAAAATAACAATGTAGGAAAATGAACCGAGGGAAACCCTGGAATGTGTTTGTATGACATGTGTATCAAATGAAAGGCTTTAAAGAGTATTTTATGAGGGAGTGGGCCATAGTTCTATAGGTGGACGCCATTTAGGGATATAGCCATAAAGGTGGATCAGGGTTGACTCTAGAATGCGTTTGTACGATATGGGTATCAAATGAAAGGTATTAATGAGTATTTTAAAAGGGCGTGGACCTAAGTTCTATAGATGGACGCCTTTTCGAGATATCGCCGTAAAGATGGACCAGGGGTGACTCTAGAATGCGTTTGTACGATATGGGTATCAAATGAAAGGTGTTAATGAGTATTTTAAAAGGGAGTAATCCTTAGTTCCATAGGTGGACGCCGTTTCGAGATATCGCCATAAAGGTGGACCAGGGGTGACCCTAGAATTTGTTTGCACAATATGGGCATCAAACGAAAGGTGTTAATGAGTATTTTAAAAGGGAGTGGGCCTTAGTTCTATAGGTGGACGCCGTTTCGAGATATCGCCATAAAGGTGGGCCAGGGGTGACTCTAGAATTCGTTTGTGCAATATGGGTATCAAACGAAAGGAGTTAATGAGTATTTTAAGAGGGAGTAGGCCTTAGTTCTATAGGTGGACGCATTTTCGAGGCATCGCAATAAAGGTGAACCAGGGGTGACTCTAGACTTTGTTTGTACGATAGGGGTATCAAATCAAAGGTGTTAATGAGTATTTTTAAAAGGGAGTGGGCCTTCGTTTTATAGGTGTTCGTCTTTTCGAGATATCGCCATAAAGGTGGACCAGGGGTGACTTTAGAATTTGTTTGTATGATATGGGAATCAAATGAAAGGTGTTAATGATTATTTTAAAAGGGCGTGGGGCTTAGTTCTATAGGTGGACCCCTTTTCGTGATATCGCCATAAAGGTGGACCAGGGGTGACTCTAGAATTCGTTTGTGCAATATGGGTATCAAACGAAAGGAGTTAATGAGTATTTTAAAAGGGAGTAATCCTTAGTTCCATAGGTGGACGCCGTTTCGAGATATCGCCATAAAGGTGGGCCAGGGGTGACTCTAGAATTCGTTTGTGCAATATGGGTATCAAACGAAAGGAGTTAATGAATATTTTAAGAGGGAGTGGGCCTTTCTGGACCAGGGGTGACTCTAGACTTTGTTTGTAGGATATGGGTATCAAATGAAAGGTGTTAATGAGTATTTTTAAAGGGGAGTGGGCCTTCGTTCTATAGGTGTTCGCCTTTTCGAAATATCGCCATAAAGGTGGACCAGGGGTGACTCTAGAATGAGTTTGTACGATATGGGTATCAAATTAAAGGTATTAATGAGAGTTTTTAAAGGGAGTGGTGGTAGTTGTATATGTGAAGGCGTTTTCCAGATATCGACCAAAATGTGGACCAGGGTGACCCAGAACATCATCTGTTGGATACCGCTACTTTATTTATATATGTAATACCTGCCAAGATTTTAAGGGTTTTTTATTTCGTCCTGCAGAACTTTTTCATTTTCTTCTACTTAATATGGTAGGTGTCACAACCATTTTATAAAGTTTTTTCTAAAGTTATATTTCGCGTCAATAAAACAATCCAATTACCTTACCATATTTCATCCCTTTTTTCGTATTTGGTATAGAATTATGGCATTTTTTTCATTTTTCGTAATTTTCGATATCGAAAAAGTGGGCGTGGTCATAGTCGGATTTCGTTCATTTTTCATACCAAGATAAAGTGGGTTCAGATAAGTACGTGAACTGAGTTTAGTAAAGATATATCGATTTTTGTTCAAGTTATCGTGTTAACGGCCATGCGGAAGGACAGACGGACGACTGTGTATAAAAACTGGGCGTGACATCAACCGATTTCGCCCATTTTCACAGAAAACAGTTAACGCCATAAAATCTATGCCCCTACCAAATTTCAAAAGGATTGGTTAATTTTTGTTCGACTTATGGCGTTAAAAGTATCCTAGACAAATTAAATGAAAAAGGGCGGAGCCACGCCCATTTTTAAATTTTCTTTTATTTTTGTATTTTGTTGCACCATATCATTACTGGAGTTGAATCTTGACATAATTCACTTATATACTGTAAAGATATTAAATTTTTTGTTAAAATTTTACTTTAAAAAAAAAATTTTTTGTAAAAGTGGGCGTGGTCGTTCTCCGATTTTGCTAATTTTTATTAAGCGTACATATAGTAGTAAGAGTAACGTTCCTGCCAAATTTCACCATGATATCTTCAACGACTGCCAAATTACAGCTTGCAAAGTTTTAAATTACCTTCTTTTAAAAGTGGGCGGTGCCACGCCCATTGTCCAAAATTTTAATAATTTTCTATTTTGCGTCATAAGTTCAACTCATCTACCAAGTTTCGTCGCTTTATCGGTCTTTTGTAATGAATTATCGCACTTTTTCTGTTTTTCGAAATTTTCGATATCGAAAAAGTGGGCGTGGTTATAGTCCGATATCGTTCATTTTAAATAGCGATCTGAGATGAGTGCTCAGGAACCTACATACCAAATTTCATCAAGATACCTCAAAATTTACTCAAGTTATCGTGTTAACGGACGGACGGACGGACGGACGGACGGACGGACGGACGGACGGACGGACGGACATGGCTCAATCAAATTTTTTTTCGATCCTGATTATTTTGATATATGGAAGTCTATATCTATCTCGATTCCTTTATATATGTACAACCAACCGTTATCCAATCAAACTTAATATACTCTGTGAGCTCTGCTCAACTGAGTATAAAAACACAGCAAATTGCGCAAAGTATTTCGGATTCACTTGGAGGTGGTTCACTGTCAGCTTTATCAGAAGACCTAAAGAAGATGAAAGCTTACTACGAACAAATTTTGGAGAACATGAAATATCAAATTGAAAACTGCTCAAATAATTTGGATAAGCAAAAAATATTATCTCTATTACCAAACACCATGACATCTAAGGAAATTAAAGACATTTTTGGGCATGATTTATCTTACGAATTGATAAAAAATAGCAAAGATATACAAAAAAATAAAACAAAGTTTTCGGACGTCAAACGCTCTAGCATGGACAGGCGTAGTTTACCTGAACAAACTAGTAAGTAAGCAAATATTCCGAAAGTAAGCAGTATGAGCTGCGCAAAGTTGTATATTAAATCTAAATAAATAAAAATAAAAAATTTACTTTATCAAGTGTATGTCTATTTATTGTGCGTGTCTGAAAAATTTGATAATACGATTCTTGTTCGAATCTATTAGAATACTTAGTCATAGTATCTGTATCTGTATAACTTCCAAAGTATAGCTAGGTACCATTTTTGTCACACAATAATAGCAAAATAAAAAAAAAGTTAACAAGAGATGGTTTTACTTATAAATTTTTTTAAAAGAAAAAAAACACCATTCTAGTTTTTATATTAAATCGACCTTTCTAAAAAAATTTTTTTTAAATCGCTTGGTCTTTGATGTGTTTTCCCAGTTTGAGAAAAAAAATGTAGAAAAAAATTAAAAAAATTTTTTTTTTCAGTGTAATATAGAATCTTTACAGTATATGTTTTCAAAGGTGATTTTAATACCTTTCTAACGGTATAAAAATTTTTGAAATCGGTTGATTAGTTTACGCGTGTTATCAAAATATCAGAAAGTAACCAAGAGATGCATTTACTTAAATAAATTAAAAAAAAAAACAGAAAAAAAACACCCTTCTAGTTTTCAGATATGTTATATATATTAAATCTACCTTTCTAAAAAAAATTTTTTTTTTAATCGCTTCGTCTTTGAAGTGTTTTCCCAGTTTGAAAAAAAAAATTTAGAAAAAAATTAAAAAATTTTTTTTCTTTCAGTGTAATATAGAATCTTTACAGTATAAGTTTTTAAAGGTGATTTTAATACCTTTCTAACGGTATAAAAATTTTTCAAATTGGTTGATTAATTTACGCGTGATATCCAAATATGAGATAGTAACCAAGAGATGCATTTACTTAAAAAAACAAAAAAACCCCATTTTAGTTTTCAGATATGTTATATATATTAAATAGACCTTTCTAAAATAAATTTTTATTTTTCAAAATCGCTTGATCTTTGAAGTGTTTTTTCAGTTTTAAATTTTATTTAAAAAAAATTTTTTTTTTCAGTGTACTAAAAATTTTTACAGTGTATTTTTTTGAAAGCTTATTTTAATACCTTTCTAATGGTATAAAGATCTTTGAAATCGGTAGAGCCATTCCGTAGTAATCACACTTTAAAAGTACCTATTATCGTCATTTTTCTAATATTTTCGGATATTTCGATACCTTGCCACGCCCACAATTTTTCGAAAATGCAACTTCTAAAAATGAGGTTGTGTTTGGGTGGGTAAGATGTAACCCCATGCAAAATTTCATCAAATTCTGAGGGGGTCGGGTTCAAAATGTACGTTTTTTTCAGCCTTTGATATGAAAATCGTCATATGCACCTGTGTCAATTGGTGAACTTTGTTTGTACATAAACGGGGGATGTGATGGATATTTGCATTGGATATGGATATTCACATGGAACTTCGTGGTGAGTAAAGAAAATTTTCTGAAAACAGAGCTCGCAAGGCTAAGACTCCAGCCATTAGATCAATAAGAAAAAGTAGCACGGGTCACTGAAAGCTTCTAGTATTTGCCTAGAGGACGAAGTTATTTTATTCCATAGGTTGTGCTTTTTGAGGTTGTGTTGAAATTGAACTCTGTTCGCAATTCACATATTCATGCAACCTTGTAAGATATCAAATTTGAATTCAACATGTTTTCTTCTTCTCTTTACTTTCAATAAATAAACTTCGTATTATATTTCGTGTTAAATAAAACTACTTTGTATTGAACTTAAACATGTGTACATTGATTTTGCTTGGATCAGAGGAAACTTCCACAGTGTTAAGTACACTATAAACTTCAAAAGTTCAACAGGTTGTTTAGCACACTTCTGGTAACACATGGACTCATTCAGTCTATGTGAGGTTCTCACGGACTGATAAGTTCAACATAACCTTCTGGCTCTATTCGCAAAAAAAAAAATTGATTATCGACCAAGCGACACCAATTTTAGGTTCCATAAATGTCAATCCCGTTCTGCAGATAAATTAGGTAGTACGTCTCAAATATTAGCCAACTCGGAGCGTAAATACCAATTTTCTGAATATACCAAGATCATTTCCAAATAGATTTCTTCACTTTTCTATCGTACCACCATGGTTTCAAGTCCGGGCAACATCAACAATTTAGAAAAAAGATTTTTGAATTCCTCTGCCACTAAAGGTCGCCAAATTAAAAGTAGCACGACGCAAATTGGTACAGTCGCTCGCCCTGAATGTAATGGTATATCGCGCCCATAGCAACCACTGTTGTCAGCCATAATTTCGAAACAGCAAAGGACTTCGCTTATTTGGGGAATGCTACTATGAACTAGGTAGGCAATTGAAAAGTAAAGTCCTCTAGGCAAATAAAAATCATGCTCTACAAGTCATTTATCATACCCGTCCTGCTATATGGTACAGAAGAGAGAAAAGTTCTTCGAAATATGTACGGACCTCTACGCGTTGAAGCAGATTTCATGATCAGCTACATCAAAATTGTTCAGCGAACGCAGCGGCTACGCTCGCTAGGACATGTTATGCGAATGAAAGATGATGCTCAGCAGAGGAAGAAGGCGGCTCACACTCCGCTGCAAGGACCAGATGGAAAACGATTTAAATTCCTTTGGTGTGACCAATTGGCGCCAGTTGGCTGGGCGAAGAAGCAATGGGCACTTCTTGTTGGACGGCCATAACCGTTTAAACGGTTAAGCGCAAATTAAGTAAGTAAGTAGTATCGCGACCTGAATTAATTTATTATCGACAGCGAATTATTATCGTCCAGGTGTAGGTTCAATATCGCCTTGTTATCACCGAGTCTTCGGGTTCTTATTGACTTTTTATCGGATTGTTGAAGATGGGGTATAGATAGATGTTTCATCGATTTTATATTGAAGAATTATCGGTATCTGTTTCTCAACACGTCGGTCTATAACTTTTGATATCAGATTGATAACTTTTTATATCAATCGATATTTTTTCTATAGCAAACTTTTCGATAACTCTGTGATAAAATATAAAAAATATTTATAACTAACAGTTAGTTACTTTTTTGTAACTTATCTATAACCTTTTGATAAATATTTGCTAATTTTTCACTGGCTTTTCGATAAGTCGTCGCTAACAAATCTTCAGCTCATTTATAACCCTCCCTTTTTTAACAGTTCTATAACAAATAGATAACATGACCGTACCTCGGCGATAACACACCTATAACAAACGAATAAATCGTCAATAATAAACCGATAACTCAATGATTACAAAGCGGTTACACGTTGATAAAAATTTGACAACACGCATTACTTACTTACTTAATTGGCGATTAACCGTCTAAACGGTTATGGCAACACGCATTGCCTTGGCTTAATTTGCTATTTGATTTCATTCATATCACCTCTTCCACATACATTGCTCCCACGATAGCCTACAGCGTAAGCACTACACTTACGCTTACATGCAGTTTCCTCTCATATCGTAAGCAAAGATGACATCAAAAAAGTATCGGGACACAACAAACTAAGTAAGAGTGACTAGGGGTTCACTTCCACTACCGAAAGTTAAATATTATGCAAAATATTGTCAGACGAGCACATGACTCCTGATTGGCATTTTTCGCTGCCAAGGTGAAAAAAAGTTGATCCCGCAAATCACAGAATCAGGCGGTTTACATCACATATAATGCTATGGCTGGTGCAATGTGTGAAAAACTGAAGCCTTGTCGGCAAACGATTGGATCTATAGCTCGGCAATTCATTTATATTTTCTTTCTGTACTAGATCCTATAGAGTGTCCCTGTAGACTTCGAAGTACATTTTGAGGATGCGAAACGAGGTGCCTGTTTGCTGTTATATCTGAATCTTAGATCAAGCGTATAAATCTACATAAGGATTAGAAAGGACCTCTCTAATTCTTTACTCATCCCAAAGATTATCCCCGAGGGTAGAGGAGCTTAAATCATCCCCAATATAGTTGACCTACACTGAAAGAAATGGTGCTAGTAAAATCAGCCAATCGGTTCTGTTGTTCTTGACTTAACGGAGATTCGGTGAAATTGATCGATTTATGGTTAATTCGACCGAGTTCTTTGTCAAGCGAACAAATTAGTTTAGTCATTTCAACAGAAGATACATTTTCGCTCTAAGTTAACAAAAATCTGTAAAACTGACAGATTCCTAATCAATCTAACTGATTTTTTTGTTAACACAATTGATCCACTGGTCATTTCAACAGAGATCAACAGTCAATACATGAGCAAATTTCAAAGAGAATTTTACGCTCACTGCGCTCTCTACTTTGTACTTATGTATGCTGTATACTATATGTATGCACATATTTACGTATGTATATGGCGGCCGCCTTGATGTGATGGTAGCGTGCTCCGCCTACCACACCGAAGATCCTGGGTTCACACCCCGGGCAAAGCAACATAAAAATTTTAGAAATAAGGTTTTTCAATTAGGAGAAAATTTTACTAAGCGGGGTCGCCCCTCGGCACTGTTCGGCAAGCACTCCCAATGTATTTCTGCCCATGAAAAGACCTCATGCCGCAACATAGGTACTTTTGTACAAAGCTGTCGCAACAACTTTTTTTATTCATTTGACTACTAAAACGGTCAATTGCGAATCAACGATTTGTGCGCAGTTGATTCAACATCTTGTTGCGATGGATAAAAATTGACAGAAATTTCGGTTGAATTGACCCGTATTTCGGTTGATTTTACCAGTATTTTCTTTCAGTGTAGTATCAAAAGGTTACGTTAGATAAGGTAGAACTGGTAGGTCAGTGAGGACCTCACATAGACTGGATGGTTCTATGTGGCTACTGAAAGTGAAACTGAATAACGCTATCAAAAACCAGCACCAGAAAAGCAAAGCCGTGTCCATATTGTTAACACTTTCTAAGCACTGGGGGAGTGTTTTTGAGATTAGAACAAGAGCCTCTCTGAACACAAACGATGTTTCAGACAAGGCGACTCTTTTAGGAGCGATTCCTTAGCTAGCTGCTGGGTCAATAATTATAGTAGAAGATTTAAAACGGGATAGTCCAATTTGTTATTAGCCTTAGCAAACGCGCCGTAGTTGTGAGTTCTGCCTTTTCTGACCTTGAAGGAGATAGAGTTAATATTACCTGCGGAAAGTATTAGTACAGAAATATATCAGAAGGAAAAGCGAGACCTCATTTCATTCTGGAGAAACAGCTAGAGGAAAACCTAATGTGATGCTTAGAAAAGGCGTTCATTATCGATACACCTTGCTACGATATGAAAATTAATGACATGATGATGATTATTATGTGTTTTTCTCTTTTTCCCCTCTTCATCTATACTCAAATACTTGTCGCACTCTGTATATACTTACAAATATGGGCGTAAGGCGATGAAATATAAGGCTACTAAATTATGCTTAATAACAAACAAAGCCTTTGACAAACAAAGCCTAAATTTGCATACATACAAGGCTAGATATCGTAAAAAGGTTGACGGTTTTGACAAGGGCTGCCTGTTTTTTTTTCCATATCAGTAAAAGCAGTGCTGGGTATAAAAAGGCTTAAACCTGGTACCGTAATAGTTTTGAGTTATATAACAAGTAAAGGTGTCTAAGTTCGGGTGTAACCTCATATTATATACTTAGCGTGAGCTTCAATTGTACATTTCATTTCAGATAAATTAATTTTCTACATAACACGTGGCACCACCCATTTAAAAAAAATGTTTCCCCATTTCCTCTTGCAATAAAACTTGATAAGTGAAGTATCATTGATTCAAAGCTATTTTTTGCTAAGTTGTAGCTTATTATTCTAGTCTACGACTCTTTTAAACTTGTTTTATATCTAAGTTGCCGTGGTCTTTAACCGATCCCGTCCATTTTTACTAGAAATATTTTCTACTATAAGTAAAAGTACCTGGATGACCGAGCTTTGCTCGCAACGTTTCGTTGTGCAACGTTTCTCGAGTATCTTCATGCGCCGAATTCTTAATTTTAAACATTTTTTAGTTATACACTATGAAAGGCTCACAATTTTATTACATTCCAAAAACTTGTAAATTTCACGAATGACAACTATCAGTTAGTTTAATGAAATGTCAACTTACTTCCCTAAGCGCCATCTGTTGGTAAGTACTTAAATGGTTAGAAGGCGTTTTCGAATTGAACATATGCCTCTAGTGTTCAACGGTAGCAAATTACCATGGTGAGATATATTTTTGCTATGGTGCGAAATCTTTCTAATAGTAATCTGTAAGAAATTGCAATTATTCATTTCATATTTGCCAAAAATATGCATTTAAATATATTTTGCTAGACTTTGCCACGGTGCCTTGATATTGCATTTCAATTTTATTAGCGTGTGTGAAATTAAGAAAATTAAGTCGAATCACGTGTAAGACTTTTTTATCAAGATTTAACTTTAATGTTCTCCTTTAAAGCTTTAATAGAATATGAGTAAGTAGAGTACTATTTCGTCTAATTACCCCAACCCTAAATTCGCAAACCTACTCAAAAATATCCCTATTGTAATGCGGAGTGAAATACATTTCGTTTGATACCCATATTAGAGATATACACCGCCGTTAACGCCGCCGCCGCCGCCGAATGTCAAAAATATCTGCGCGGCGGCGGCGGCGGCGGCGTCCGGCGCCTTACTATATTTTCTCGTTTAAGACTGTTTAGGCCATTTATTGTTCATGTCGAAAATTGGTCGGATATGGTCGAAAGTGGTATCAACGGATGCGCATCACTGCCAGTTGTAAGAAACTAATTGCGAAATTTAACTCTTTCCAACTGTTCAAAAGTTATTTAAAAAAATAGGCGTTGTCGCTGTCAGCCTAACACGGACTTTAAATCGCCCAATTTACCAAGTTATTAAAACAAAACACTAAAAGAAAAGTTATATAATAAATTTATATGCTCACTTTGCATTTTTTTTTTGTTTTAAATTAATAATAAACAATGAATTCAAATAAAATGACCCATGGCGAACATGTTTTCAAATTGTCCTCAAGTTGTTAAAAAAAAAACAAAATACGCAAGAAAGTGCCGATTTTTAAAAAAAATTTTATACTGCGATTGGCTGAAAGAATAAGCGAAATCAATGATGCAAAATCCTTTAGTAGGTTCTAGGGTCATAAACACCCCTTTAAAATGATTCTTACCTCATACTTAAGTTGAGGATATATGTACGTATGAGAAGGGTTTGAAAAATCACTTGGGCTTACATTCAAACATCTGTTGTTTATTTGCGAAACTATACAAAGCATCTGAAATGTTAATTTTCATTTTCACTCTTCATCCTTCAACACAACAAACTAGTCCCTTGAAGTGAATCACATTGATTATAGCCTATTAACTAAGTTTAAATATCACCTACACGTTACGGCTCCTTATACAAATGTGAATACGTAGGTACATATATTTACCAGGTGAGGCTTTGTCCTTCGCAAGAACACCCAAAATGGTGAAGCAAAAGCTTTCCCAAGACAGTCGAACTAATGAACGTGTCTGCTACTACCCTAATGTAATGGACAGTCGAACTACTGAAGCTACGCGGTCATCCATGATGATCTCTTATATCATAAGGTCGGAAAACAGCAGTTAACATCTTTCAACTTAAAATCGGTCGACTTTCATTCTAAAATGTCATTTTGATTTAACGAAGACTATTGAAATCAATGTTGTGAACACAAACGTCTGCAAACTTTGGTCTACATTTTAAAAATTTATCCAGGGTCCTTGTAAAATTTTAATTATGTAGATGCGCCGAGGATTATACGATTTTCACCCATGAGTTACGCAATGACATCCACTTAGACTGCTTATGATTTCGAGGGCGGCATCCTTGGCCGAATACGTCGCCGCCGCCGGTATATAATAGAGCCTACGCCACCGCCGCCGATAAAGTGATAGGCGTAAACCTCTAACCCATATCGGCATATCTCACGCAATTTTTAAAATTTCAAATAGGTGGCAACCCTAAATGGAAACCCTGCTCAAAAAGGTCCCTATTGCAATGCGGAGTGAATAATTCGTTTGATACCCATATCGGCATAACTCATAATTTTTTTTAATTTCGAATAGGTGGCAACCTTGCTAAGCATTCTGGGTGGCAACACCTACGTAGAAAGTCTTAGAAGGTGATACATTATCTCTGTGCCAAATTTCATTTAAATTGGTTTAGCCGTTCCCGAGATCGTTCTGCTATACAAATAAATATACAAGAATTGCTCGCTTAAAGTTATAAGATATATGTATACAATTGCATTACGATACGTTAATTTTTCTTCGACTTATGGTTCTCGAAACATAGAAAATTGCTTAGTCATAAAAGGGGTGGTGCCACACCCATTTTCAAAAATTTTAGTGTTTTCCAATTTAATGTTATAATTCAATTTAGAAAGTAAAATTCTATTGATACAAAGCCCTTTTGCGCTAAGATATAGCTTATTATTTTCGTCTACGACCCTTTCAAGAATTTTTTATATAAAAGTGGGCATGGTCTTTAACCGATCTCGTCCATTTTTTCTAGAAATATTTCCTGCTATAGGGAAAATTTGTGTACCACATTTTATTACGATCCGTTAATTTTTCTTCGACTTATGGTTCTCGAAACATAGAAAATTGCTTAGTCATAAAAGGGGCGGTACCACGTCCATTTTTTTAAATTTCTAGTTTTTCCTATTTACTGTTATGAATACACTTGGGAAATGAAACACTATTGATATAAAGCTCTTTTTTGCAAAGATATAGATTATTTTATTCGTCCACGACCCTTTTAAAAGTCTTTTATATAAAAGTGGGCGTGGTCTTTAACCAATCTCGTTAATTTTTCATCCAAGCATTCCTTATAGTAAAGGTAACCTTTCTGCCGAATTTTGTTACGATAGGTTTAACGATTTTTGAGTTATGATTAATAATATTTGTAAAATTGATTTTATCACAAGTAGGCGGTGCCACTCCCATTTAAAATTTAATTTTTTAATTTTTATCAAGAGTCTCAATATCAGTTCACATGTCAAGTTTCAACATTCTAGGTGTATTATTTACCAAATAATCACGTTTTTTGTGTTTTCCAAAATGTTATATATATAAAAAGTGGGCGTGGTTATCATCTGTGAAGATATCTCCTAGTCTCCGAGGGCGAAGCCGCCAAGGATGGGGTGCAGAAGAAGAAGGGTGGTGTTGATGGAAATCCCTCAAATCAATCTTCAGCATTCTAAGGCGGCTTCCGCAAACTTGTTGCTCTGTCTTGAGAAAGGCGGAGTGGATATAGTCCTTGTCCAGGAGCCGTGGCTGAGTAGTAACGGCGGAAAAATTGCTGGATTAAGGGCGGGAAAATTCAACACCTTGGTGCATGGGGAGGCAGGTAGGCCTAGATCCTGTGTGCTTATTAAAAAGGAATTTAAAGCTTTTATTCTCTCTAATTTCAGCAATGCTGACGTAACCACGGTCTGCCTCGAGCGAGGCAGTAACGAATTGTGGGTGGTCTCAGCGTATATGCCCCATGGGGACGTAACGGGACCACCGCCTGTGATACTGGGCGAAATTACCGCTGAAGCAAGGCAGAGAGGTGTTGGCGTAATCATAGGTGTCGATGCTAATGCACACCATAGCATATTGGGGGAGCTCGGATACGAACACCAGAGGTGAGTCTTTATTTACTTTTATTGTAGATGAGGGACTTTGTATATGTAATAGGGGGAATGACCCGACTTTTATTACTGCGGTAAGGGAGGAGGTCCTGGACCTCACCCTGGTTAGCAGAGAACTGGAAGATCGGATATCTGGATGGAGGGTTCTCAACGAGCACTCTTTCTCTGATCACCGATATATTCAGTTCTCGGTGAATGAAGAACGTCCCGGTAAAATATCTTTTAGGAACCCTAAAAGTACCAACTGGGACTTGTATTGTAGGAAGTTGGGAGAGCTATTGCTTGAGGCGCCTATCGTTGGTTCGGACCTGTCCGAATATGAAATAGACGGTCTGGTGGAAAACTTCACCTTGGCAAGCAATAGCGCCTTTCAACAGTCCTGCCCACTGAAAACTTATAGGGGGAAGGGCAAGCCGCCCTGGTGGTCTGATTCCCTTGACGACCTAAGAGCGTCCAGTAGGCGGCTCTTTAACAGAGCCAGGAGGAGTAAACTACCCTCGGACTGGGAGCTCTATAAGGTGAGTCTGGGGATTTATAAATATGAAATAAGGTTAGCCAAGCGAGATTCATGGCGAAGCTTCTGCGAAAACGTAGATGGCTGCAATGAATCCGCGAGGCTTAGAAAAATACTCTCTAGGAATCCCGCCCTCGGGGGTATCTGAGAGATGATGGTGGGGACTGGTCGATGAGTAGCGAGGAGTCCCTGAGACTTTTACTGGACAATCATTTTCCCGATGTCCCAGTTGCGCAGGGATCTTCGCTTGCGTGGTCGGCGGTTGCTGGCCATGCAGAAATGCCTGCCATCCCACTACGGGAAAGGCAAATATCCTGGGCTATAAATTCGTTCAAGCCCTATAAGTCACCCGGTCCGGATGGCATCATTCCTGCGCAACTTCAAAGGCCTTTAGGGATTTCCTGCCGCTGGTTGGCCATCATCTACACTAACTGCCTCAGGCTTAACTATATCCCTAAGTCGTGGCACACGGTTAGGGTCATCTTCATTCCGAAGGCCGGCAGGAGCTCTCATGTGTCACCTAAGGATTTCAGGCCAATCAGTCTCTCGTCGTTTCTTCTTAAGACGTTTGAGCGGCTGATTGACCTGTACCTACGAGAAAGGATACCTGGGGGGTTACTGTCGGCTTCACAGCATGCGTACTGCAAAGGCAGATCGACGGAAACGGCTCTCCATTCGATTGTAAAGCAAATAGAGGGGTCTCTAGAACATAAAGAGTATGCTCTGGGTGCCTTTCTAGACATCGAGGGGGCTTTTAACAATGTCTTACCGGGGGCAATCGAAAGAGCTCTGGTGGGTTTAGGAGTCGAAGCGGCTCTGGTTGAATTTATTAGCAAACTTCTATGCGGCAGAATTGTCGCCGCGGAGTGGGGAAGAGCCATAATAAGGAGGAAGGTGTGCAGGGGCACGCCACAGGGGGGTGTCCTATCTCCTCTGCTCTGGGTTGTGGTAGTCAACGAGCTTCTTGTGGAGCTGGAAGCCAATGGTTGTCGGGTGGTTGCCTATGCAGATGACCTCGCTATCCTAGTCAGGGGCAAATTTCTGGGCACCCTGCGCGATATTCTGCAGGGATACCTGGATACTGTGGCTAGGTGGGCTGAATGAATCATGTGGATTGGCGGTCAACCCGGGAAAAACAGATTTGGTTCTTTTTACAAGGAGATATAGATACCCGACTTCAGAACTCCTTCGATTGGAGGGGTACCGTTGGTACTTACTGACAGGGTTAAATATTTGGGAATTGTTCTGGACAAGAAGCTGTCCTGGAGGCCCAATGTGGAAGATAGGGCCAGGAAGGCCGCGGTTGCCTTGTACTGCTGCAGGGGTGCTATCGGAAAGAGATGGGGGCTCTCGCCAGGAGTAGTACACTGGCTTTATGAGATGGTGGTCAAACCGATTCTGCTATATGGGGTGCTGGTATGGTGGAAAGCACTGGACACGGCGAGCACCTCCAAAATGCTAGTGTCAGTGCAACGGACGGCGTTTATCGGTATCAGCGGCGCTATGAGAACAACACCTACCTTGGCACTGAATGTCATGCTGAATATACATCCAGTAGATATTGCGGGAAAGGCAGCCGCGGCCCGGTCGTTGGTCAGGCTTCGTGATATGGGTTATATGCTTTCTGATTTCGGACACTCTAGCCTTCTTACTAGTTTCGACTTTATCCCGGACAGGACGGACTATTGCATGCCGGTGGCCGCTCCCTATACAACCTTCCCCCAGTCATTCCCCCGAGGGAGGAGTGGAGAAGAGGAATTATCTGGGGCATGGGACCGGTTAACTTGTTCACGGATGGGTCGAAGTTGGACGGAAAGGTTGGCGGGGGGATCTTTTGTCAAGAGCTAAATGTAAGCCGCAAGTTTAAGTTGGCTGATCACTGCAGTGTATTCCAAGCGGAAGTTGCTGCGATTAAGGATGCGGTGGATGAAATGCTATCCAGCGCTACTACGGTTAGCGAATTTAACATCTACTCTGATAGCCAAGTGGCTATAAAGGCCTTGAGCTCAACTACAGTGCGATCGAGGGTGGTCTGGGAGTGCCTGACCTCACTTGCGATTGCATCGAATTATTTTACAATTAAGATTATCTGGGTCCCGGGCCATAGTGATATTCCGGGTAACTGTCAAGCGGATCTCTTAGCCCGAATCGGTACAACTGAACCGGATGAAGATGGCTGTAGGGATTTCGGGATTCCGCTAGCCACCTGTGGATTGCTCTTCCATAGCTGGGCCTCGAGTCAGCTCAGCAAACGTTGGGCGGACACTACATCTTGTAGGATATCAAGATCTTTCTGGCCGAAAGTGGATGGCAGGAGGTCTGCTGAAATAATTGGGTTCACTAAGGTTCACCTATCAATGGTCATTGGGGTTTTGACAGGGCACTGTCCCATGGGTATCCATGCGGTACGTCTTAATATATTGGAAACTCCATCCTGCTGCAGCTGTATGGAGGATGATGAGGTGGAATCACCAAATCACTTTATGCTTGACTGCCCAGCTTTTGCCAGAACTAGGCGAAAGTATTTCGGTCGTGACTCACTTGGATCTCCCGAGGAGCTATCCAAGGTTGAGATCGGGATCATTCGGAACTTTATCGTTGCTACCCAACGATTCTCTAAGTAGTTATATCTACGTCACCGTTAGTTTAGTTTATTATATGTGGTATCACAACGGACCGTCATGTTGTCCAAGTGAGCTTCCTCTATCAGGGAAGCTACCACCCAACCTAACCTAACCTATATTTTGGTTAGCGCCGAGTTATCGCTCTCTTATTGGTTTCTTATCGGTGTAAAATAGCCGGACTACAGATGTGTAATCAATTTGACTGTGAAATCTCATCGGTATCTGTTACGCAACAAACCGATGAGCCATCGATAATACGCTGATAACAAAAATTGGTAGCACCCCGATAAAAATCGATATCCCATCGATATAAATTCCATACCTTTTTGGTACAAAATCAATAATTTGTCGATAGAAAATCGTTAACTTATCGATAACTTTGCGTTAACAAGTAGGTTACAAGCCGATAACAAATTGGTAACAGTCCGATTGTCAATTAATATTTATTCAACAAAAATTGATATGTTTTTAAAAATTTTTTAATGAATTTTCGATAAATTATCGAAAATTTTTTGATAAAAAATTGATAAATTTATATTCTCTAATTTTTTTGGAAGATATCGACAACTTTTCGATACATAATCAATAAAAAGTCGAAAACTTTTCAATAACAAACCGATAACTTATCGAAAAAACTAACTAACTCATTAGTAATCTTTGTTATCGATAGCAAGTTTATAACACTACGATAACAAATCGATAAATCGTCTACAAAACACCTATAAGAAGCCGATAACTTTTCGGTGACAAATCGTTGACACTTGGCCCGGTTTTGGTTCCGGTTACGGTTTCGACTTCTAATAATTCCGTTCCACTCCTCATTCTGTCTTTTCTCCTCCGTTCCTTTCCTTGTGACATCTATGCACGTACGGCTATTTAAACCAGTCCCCAAATACTCCTAACCCTGGAACACTAACACTTGCTACCTTTTTGCATTGAAAATAATCTTTATCCCTGTTTAAAATAAAAGCTTGACAAATCTTTTCATTAGGCCGTCCAAAAAAGTGTCTATTTCTCTCTGCAAGAATTTTTTGAAGATAAAGAAACCACCATTTATTTTACGAAGTTTATAAGCCTTGAAAGGGCTAACGAATTAGTTACTAGTTAAGCTGCTTGGGAGGTGGATACTAACTCTTAGTGAAACAATATCATTGGCTCTGTAGGCATAGACTTCGGCGTGATACTAGCTTCAGGCAAGGGACCATGATCATTGATAGCACTCCCCACAACTTTCGAGAATTGTTCTATCTCTACAAAGAAAAGAAGAGAAGAATCGCGGGTTATTTTTGCAACAAAAGCATGCTAGTGCATATTCAAATTTTGCAATTACAAAAAACGATCATTGAGTCTGTACTATTGCGATTAATATCTTTAGCATTTCTAAAAGATCATTACTTTTCATTTAACAGCTTTTCTGGCTAATGAGTCACAAGTGACTCGCGCGAACATATTGGAAACAAACAAGAGAAGTCTGATGTAGTTTACAAGATTCCGTGTAGTGGTGACGGGCCCCACTTATGCGACAAGGTATATGTGGGCACACCAAAAATGAAACCCAAGACAAGGATTTCCGCCTCACAAGTCAAATGTGAAATTAAGAAGCAGTTTTTTGGACAATAAGACGGCATTGTCATCACATTGCAAGGATACCGGGCATTATCCCGATTTCGATAATGTATCCATTTTACACGAGGAGAAAAATTACGGCAAACGATATACTTTAGAAATGCTGCACATTACGAACACCCGTAATGACGCGAAAAGGAATTATAAAATAGACACTGATCAGCTGGCGCGCGTTTACCGGGACTGAGTTTTAAGGCAAAAACACGGTTCTAGTTAGAATTGCAGCTCAACACAACAAATGCAGTGGGATGACCAATATATATGTAAATATGTACGTTTGTATGTTAATACAGATGATTATGTCTTTTTGTTCGTCATTCTATGTATTGTTGTTTTTGCAGACTTTTCTTTATACTTACGGTGTTTTAAATTGTTTATATTTTCATATTTATTTGACTTCTACGCTTTCTTTCTTCGTACATCTTGTTAGTCGGTAAAACATATTCAATTGTGTAAGTGGCATTATGTTTAGGGTGAAAAATTGTTTACATGTTAACTAATTGTTGTTTTTGTTCACAGTTTCTGAAGATGATCTCAGAATGAGATCGAAATATCGACCAAATAAAATTAGAAAAAACAACCATTTAAACTGTGTTTATAAAAATTTTTTAACTGCCTTGAGCTCATCAAAATTTAATAAACAATATTGGAAAAGGTTTATGAGCCACGTGTGACTTAATTTCCATTTATGTGTTGATATTGTGAGAGATGTATTCCTCTTTTTGTATCTTTATTTCATTCATATATTACTCATAACACAAGAAATTTATTCTGGTGGAAAGTAGAGAGTGATTAGCTTTTGAGGCACAGCTAAGTTCATAGAGTCAAATCTAAGTCAAGAGGCCTCCGCTTTGTTCGGAAGCAACAAATAGGCTGTAGACCAATAAGCAGCGCGTGAAAGTTCCAGTGAGGCTTTGTAAATATCTAAACATAAAGGATAATATATTTACTTACTACTACAAATACTACTTCAATTCTCTCTGTGTACATAAATATGGAAAATCAAATACCCTTATTGTTTTGAATATCCGCGTGGAATTATAAAGCTTTTGTCCCACTTTTGGTCTTTCTACCGTCGCATAGATAGCAGATCGGATTGTCAAAGATGTTTGGTTGAATGCGTGCAACATGTGCCATATTAAAAGGCAAAAAAAATAACAAATTTAAATGGTTCATTTAAGAATTTACAGCAAAAAGAAAAAGTAAGACGAAAAGGAATAAAATAAAAATGAAAATAAAAATAAGATTATTATATTATTTTTCTTACATAAATACAAATAAACATACATATATACTAATTTCAACGAGAACACAGGCAATATGGCAGCGCTCAAGGTTGTTGGCGTTTAGTTTATTTATGAGGATAAGGGTTGTTATTAGGGTAGCTCTGTTGTTGACTAAGGCCTCATAAAGCTGAAGCACTTAAGAAAAAAGGGGGCATGCTGATTGGATTGTACAGCAATAAAAAAAAACTTGTATATGTAAATAAAAAAGTGTTACAAGGATCTGCAGTAAGTTTCTGGTGTTTCGTTTATTTGACAAGTTGTTTTCACACAACCTCGCTGTAAGCCGAATAATATCATTTAAATATTAAAATAAGTTGAATTAAATGTATTGATGCTCTAATGTGCTATAAAAATAACAAATTTATGCAACTTTTATAGTTTCCTCTTCTCAACTTTTTTGGCCTTAACGCCTCTGTGCTGGAGTAATGATTGATGTGGTGGACATACATAGAAAATATTGTAACGAATTTACTGGAAAATCCTCTTATTTGCAACCTTCTGCTAAGTTCGAATCACTAAACTGTTGAATAAATAACTCCAATATTGAATAATGGAAAAATGGCCTTTATTAAAGTACTTCACAATAACACTTATACTTTGCAACGAATAGCTTGCTTAATAACCAAACTGATTGATAGCTCAAATGAAACTCACTCTTCGCCTCTACTGTCGCGCCTTTTATACTTGTTGATTTCTCATTGCATACTTCCAGGCTTTTCCATTCGAGAACTTACTAGTTAGTTTCAGCTACAAAATCGCCAGCCACAATTACGTTTATAACTTCTTATTTCAGTAACACTTGCACAAATTATTGCCCTCTCTTGTGATCAATTCAGATAGGATATATGCATGTGTTTGTGCATTGATTCTCCGCTGCTCGTATACGTACATGGTACATATGTGTAGCCGCAGTTATTGTTTCGTTTATGTAGATACATTATGATTGATTTATGGATGTGCATGATATCACTGTTTAGCATCGGCTTAGAGATAGCAGCACCCCTTAGTTTTGCTAATATTCGTAACAATATGTTAGAACCTGTTTTATATGTTTGGACTTTACGAAATTTGGATCAGGAAAAATATGCAGATTAAGCGCTTGCGAATTAGTTTGAAGATCGTAAAATCTGTGTATGGTAGTTAAGGCAGTTTTGGTATAAAAGTTTCCCTCTCATCAGAAAATTGTATATGTGGTAAAAACATATTTGCATTTAGGCATAATCATGCTTATATTTTGAATATATCTGAGCCATGACTTTAAATGGAATATTTGAACTTTGAGTACATTTAAAATAGCAATGCTATTTACCCGGCAGATCGCGCAAAGGCGAGATATTTTGGTAGTCTGCCGTTGTGAAACAACTTAGCATATATTCCGAATAAGTGATAATCGGAAGAAAAATGGAGTATTAGTCGGGCGGAGAGGTTCCATTCGAGACCCTCTAGTTTACCATCCCATCTTAGTTTACTCTTTTAGCGTATCTAAGTATCTAGAAGCCATATAATGCTACTCATATTATCATGATGGTATGTCAATTACCCAATTTTTGCTGAAATAGGTAAGGTTAACTTTTTCTTGAAAAATTATTGATTAACTAGCTTTATCTACTGATTTCTTTTCTTCTTATTCCCTACTTCTTCTCCTTTATTTCTAAAACATATTTTCGCTCTTTCTATTAGGCTTACTCTTCATCTTACTATTGTTTTTACTCTTCGCTCTTGCCCGATTTTCCTCGCAGAACATTAAGGTGGAGCTTCTCATCCAAATAGCGTCATGCTCCATTTAATTTTTCATACAAACTGACGATCGTGGTCCATATGTTTTATATGCCAAGTCCAAACGGCAGTTGCAAATATAATATATAGATGTAGGTCGAGCTTTTCTCCTAAATTGTGTTGTACTTCTCTTAATTTGTCTCAAAGATTTTCTGATTGAAACATTATTTTATTAATGTTCTATATTTCTTTGCTCGGAACTTGAAGCCAGGACGTTCAGTGTAATAGGCGAAGCACGCTACCACCACAATCTCTATCTCTTCCTTTTATTATCTTTCTCACTCTTTCCCTTCCTCTTAATTTTCTTTCCCTTCTACTGTGCTTTGCACACAGAGTATATTAACTTCGATTGAATAACGGTTGGTTGTACAGGTATAAAGAAATCGAGATAGATATAGACTTCCATATATCAAAATCATCAGAATCGAAAAAAAATGTTATTGAGCCATGTCCGCCCGTCCGTCCGCTAGCACGATAACTCGAGGAAATATTGAGATATCTTCACCAAATTTGGTACACGAGCTTATCTGGTCCCAGAATAGATTGGTATTGAAAATGAGCGAAATCGGATGACCACCACGCCCACTTTTTATATATATAAGACTTTGGAAAACATAAGAAACCTGATTATTTAGTAAATAATACACCCAAAATATTGAAATTTGACGTGTGCACTGATAATGAGACTCTTGATAAAAATTGGAAAAAGTTTTTTAAAATGGGCGCGGCACCGCCTACTTGTGATAAAATCAATTTTACAAATATTATTAGTCATAAATCAAAAATCGTTAAACCTATCGAAACAAAATTCGGCAGAGAGGTTGCCTTTACTATAAGGAATGCTTTGAGGAAAAATTAACGAAATCGGTTAAGAACCATGTCCAATTTTATATAAAACATTTTTAAAAGAGGTGGTGGGCGAATAAAATAAACTATATCTTTGAAAGAAAGAGCTTTATATCAATGGTATTTCATTTCCTAAGTGGATTTATAACAATAAATAGGAAAGCGCTCAAATTTTAAAAAAATGGGTGTGGCACCGCCCCTTTTATGACTAGGCGATTTTCTATATAGCAGGAAATATTTCTAGAAAAAATGAACGAGATCGGTTAAGGACCACGCCCACTTTTATATAAAAGATTTTTAAAAGGGTAGTAAACGAAAATAATAACCTTTTGTTATTGATATTAGGAAAAAATTGTAGGGTTTACAAACGGCGATGGTTACTAGGACATGTTTCTGAATTTCACTTCTTCATAAGCTAGCTTTTCGGGAGCTGAGCATTGAACTCGAACCTCCAAGATTCATACCAGTGCAAGGGCAGATGCCTTTAGCTACTCAGCCATATCAATGTCCCGCTGCCCACCTTACAATTCGTCTCTAAGTTTGCCTTTTGTTGTAATTCATTTTATTGAATTTTGCAGGCGCGCTTTTAAAAGCTTGTTAACATTTGTTTTGTATTTTTACAGTATCCAGTGTTAGCTTGTATAATCTTATGTATGTAACCTTTACTTACCCTCAGTTACTAGCTCTTTCATTTTCTCTTATTCATACCCTTAATCTTCCTTAAGCTTTACTTCTGCTAACTTGTTTTTTAGTTTCCTTTCACTTGTACTCTTACCTTTACTGTTACTCATATTTTTAATCTTACTCTTATTATTAATCTAACTCTCACGCTTACCCTTGCTCTTACCTTTACCCCTACCTTTTATATTTTTTTCATTCTTCCTCTTTTTCTTACTATTGCTCTTACTGTCACTCTTACCTTTACTGTCACTCTTACTCTTACATTTACTTACTCTAACCTTTACTCTTACTCTTCCTCTTACTGTTAATTTTGCTCTTATTATTACTCTTCCTTACTCTTATTCTTACTCTTGTTCAAACAAATACGATTACTCCTACTCTTACTCTCACTGTTACTGCTACTCTATCTCTCTTACTCAGACCATTGTTCTGCCAAATTGAAAAATACAATTAAGTCTAGGGCCTACGTTAAAAAATGGTGGGTTGGCATAAGGCCAAGGGCCAAAATGTCAATTGACGTTATGAACGCTTCAAATCGTCATAAGACCAATTTTCCTTATGAGCACTTCCAGTGGTCACAAGTTCAATTGACATTTTGTACGATTTTGTAGTGTAATGAAACCAAAATTAGGAGAAGTAGCGTCGTAGACGAAAACTTGAAATACAAAATCGCGCTCTTTATACCTTTCATGAAAATGAAATGGTATATTAATTTCGTCACGAAACCCAAACTTGTAAGTCCTTAAAGGAAAATAGATAGACCCACCATTAAGTATACCGAAATAATCAGGTTGAAGAGCTGAGTTGATTTAGCCATGTCCGTCTGTCCGTCTGTCCGTCTGTCTGTTTGTATGCAAACTAGTCCCTCAATTTTTGAGATATCTTGATAAAATTTGGTGAGCGGGTGTATTTGGGTGTCCGATTAGACATTTGTCGGAACCGGCCGGATCGGACCACTATAGCATATATCCTCCATACAACCGATTTTTCAGAAAAAGAAGATTTTTGTAATATCTTACTCAATTTAACATATTGAAGCTTCAAACTTCACCATATAATTTCGTATATTGCACATATTGTTGCCTGAAAAAATTTATGAGATCGATCGTATATATAGTATATATCCCCCACAACCGATTGTTCAGATAATAAACTTTTCGTAATTGCTGCCCTATTTTAAGAGGTAGAGGCTTCAAATTTCACCGAATGCTTACATATATGGCATATATTGTTGTCTGAAAAAATCACAGATATAGGTTGTATATATAGTATATATCTCATACAACCGATTGTTCAGATAAGAAACTTTTCGCAATTTCTACCCCATTTTAACAGCTTAAGCTTCAAATTTCACCGATTGCTTACGTATATAGTATATATTGTTGTGTCAAAAAATCATAGAGATCGGTGATATATATAATATATATATGATGGTATATATAGTATATATATATAGTATATATATATTTTTTTTTTGCGATTTCGGCCGCATTTTAACAGCTAGAAGCTTCAAATTTCACCAAATGCTTACGTGTATAGCATATATTGTTGTCTGGAAAAATCATTGAGATCGGTGGTATATATAGTATATATCTCATACAACCGATTGTTCAGATAAGAAACTTTGCGCAATTTCTGCCCCATTTTAACAGCTAGAAGCTTCAAAGTTCACCAAATGCTTACGTGTATAGTATATATTGTTGTCTGGAAAAATCATTGAGATCGGTGGTATATATAGTATATATCTCATACAACCGATTGTTCAGATAAGAAACTTTGCGCAATTTCTTCCCCATTTTAACAGCTAGAAGCTTCAAATTTCACCAAATGCTTACGTGTATAGCATATATTGATGTCTGAAAAAATCATTGAGATCGGTGGTATACATAGTATATATCTCATACAACCGATTGTTCAGATAAGAAACTTTGCGCAATTTCTTCCCCATTTTAACAGCTAGAAGCTTCAAAGTTCACCAAATGCTTACGTGTATAGTATATATTGTTGTCTGGAAAAATCATTGAGATCGGTGGTATACATAGTATATATCTCATACAACCGATTGTTCAGATAAGAAACTTTGCGCAATTTCTTCCCCATTTTAACAGCTAGAAGCTTCAAATTTCACCAAATGCTTACGTGTATAGCATATATTGATGTCTGAAAAAATCATTGAGATCGGTGGTATACATAGTATATATCTCATACAACCGATTGTTCAGATAAGAAACTTTGCGCAATTTCTTCCCCATTTTAACAGCTAGAAGCTTCAAAGTTCACCAAATGCTTACGTGTATAGTATATATTGTTGTCTGGAAAAATCATTGAGATCGGTGGTATATATAGTATATATCTCATACAACCGATTGTTCAGATAAGAAACTTTGCGCAATTTCTGCCCCATTTTAACAGCTAGAAGCTTCAAATTTCACCAAATGCTTACGTATATAGCATATATTTTTGTCTGAAAAAATCATGGAGATTGGTGGTATATATATTATATACTTCACATAAACTGCCATTTTTGCCCCTTTTTTACGGATAGAAGCTTCAAATTTCATCAAATTTCATCAAATAGTTACGTTTACGTCATATATTGTTGAAATACGTGATTCGTAGTCATAGTATTTACACTCAGACCACAAAAAACCTGAAACTTTGCATCCTCACACAAAGTACCTAACTATTATTTATTTTATATTTATCTTAAAAATCGTTTACGTATGTAGATCTGTTCACTATATATTTCTTATCTTATACATCCGATTATTCGGAGATTACGAATGGGATAAGATTATTGTTCAGCCCCATTCATGAAAGGTATAAAGTCTTCTGCACAGCCGAAGACAGTCCGGTCCTTACTTGTTTTATTTAAATTTTTTTCTAAACTTTTAGTTGAATAAGCTCTTTTTATTTCATAGAGGACTTAATTAAACTAGTTTTTTAACCAATTTTCTGTTTGTGGCAATTTAAAGTGGTCATTATGTCAATAGACATTGTGGCCGTTGACTTTATGTCACCCTTCCTTACAAAATTTCTTTATCCTGGAGCGGTATATAGAATTTAGCTTCTCCCAGAGGGGAGAGTGACAACTCTCACTTTGTATTTCTATAAAGGACACATGAATACACACGAATATGGGCGTGGCGCCGATTAATTTTTCAAACTGGTATATGTTCTCTATACTTACATACGTTTACATTAGCACTGACTTTCTGTTGCTTTATCCTCCTACCTAATTCATAGATTAAACTCAGCTGTAAGCCTTAATAAGCTAACAGCAATACTTACACATATTTCCTTTAGCTAAGGTAAATATTTGTTTTTATTCACTATTTACATAAATAGAAAGATTACATGATCTATTTAGTTATTGAGCTATCCATTTGTATTGTTTACTATTACGTCAACATTAAATAATTGTTTATTATCATCTCATATCATCGTTACGCTTGTCACTAACAGTTCAGTTGTTATGAATCGCATATGAATATGGTAGATGTATACTAGGTTAACCAAGTATGAGCTAAACAAAATTTCGTGTACATGACGCTTACAGCGTAATACTCAAAATTAGTTTAATATTCAATATTTGATTAATAGCTTAATTTCCAGTATGCAACTGTAAGTTGGCTGTTTGAAATGTTTAAACCGTGAAGTGAAAATAATCAAGACAAACGAAAAGTCGAGAAGATATTGATTTTGTGTCAGAACTGATTTACATCATTATGAAATTAATATTCAAGTGTTCTCATCCCGTTGACATTTTCCATTATTCTGACAAGTTCAGCATGCATAATTTAGAGGGTTGTCTATCATACAGAACTGTCTTTGAGTTCTACTACGATCGTAGTAGATTTTGCTATACGGTTAGAAACATTATAACTACTAGCAGACCCGGGAGACGTTGTTCTGCCCTAAATTTGGCCTATCTGCATACATTTTAAAAAGCTTTTTCCGTCTAACTCTGCCCTCGCCCTCTTCACTTTTTCCTAATCCTTTTATTCACTCCTCCCTCCGTCCTTTACGCTTCATCTATCTCAATCTTCGTCTCATTCTATCTATCTCTCAGTCTATCTCTTTTGTTCCAGTCCCAGTCCCAGTCCTAGTCCTAATCCCAGTCCCAGTCCGTCTCTGGTCTACTTCTCGGAAAAAAGGATCGTATATACTAATATAGGCAAATTTATATACCAAATTTCAGGCAAATCGAATAGGACATATGTAAATACATATGTGGGTATTATTAATTCATGTCTCTATTTCGGCTTAGCATGCATATTTATCAATTTTGCCAGGCTGGTGCGACTAAATCGAATATCACAATGAAAATTACTTTAGAGCTCTCAGCAACAGCTTTTATTTGATATCCATATTACCCACACATTCTAGGCGTATCCGGGTCCACGCTTTGGCCTAAATCTCGGGACCATAGTCACACAGCGGAATAATATATTACTCTGTACTAAAGCACTCATCAGCAGCTTTCATTTGTTATCCATATTCTATAAACACCTTCTAGGGATACCCGGGTCCACGTTTGAACAAAATTGACCGACGCATCTCTTCAAACACCGGCGACCAACTAACACACATTTTAGCCTTTCCTTTTATATATATAGATTTTTATTTTTCACACTTCACTATAATATTAAAACGAAATGTAGATATTCGTTGCTTTTGAAATTCGGCTTAAAAATTGCACATGGAACAACTAAAGACTCTCCTGAATTAAAAAAAAATGTCTTAGTACTTCTAAATCGCGGGTCCCCTCAGAAACCCGAGGTCTGGGAGTAATCCCCCTATCCCTCCACCCCCTCTCGATGGGCCTGGTGATTTGCTATACTTGATATCATTCGCTATAATATTTTTTATTGATAAGCACGTTGTTTAATTAAACACCAACCAATTACACGGAAGTATATCCGCACCGCCTGAAAACATGAGTGCCGGTGCGTATACGAAACATTTTATTATTACGTATAAACATACACAAAAATTTGTAATAAAATAATATTTCGACTATAAACTGAGATATAGCCTATCCTATATTTTAAGTTAGACCAAACTAAACACGGGGTGCAAAACAAATTCAAAATCGGTTCAGTAGTTTAGGAGTCCATCGCGGACAAACAATGTGACACGTGATTTTTATATATAAAGATATAAGCCGTTACAAGAATTGTTTAGCCAAAAATATTTACGTAACTTTGTATTCCCTAACAGAATATAGACAATACTTTGCAGAAAACTAATTTATTTGAAGAATTTGTACGAAAAATTAAACAATCCAAATTTATTACATTTGAAACGCACATAAATACTGGCATTTACAGCTGCCGAAAAAGTGAGGTTATGTTGTTGACATCACCTTTATTGATACATCATGATTTACATATATGTGAATGCTGAAGTGGTCCCTAAAAATGCAATAAACAATTTTTTATTATTTTTTTTTGCCTCGTTTTAATGCGGAATATCGGAAAATATGGAAAACAGTTTGGGAAGTTTAAAAAATAAACAAGGGTGTCTAAGTTCGGATGTAACCGAACACCAAATACTCAGCGTAAGCCGCAAGTTCATTACGGATAAATTAATTTTCTACGCGTCGCACCACCCATTTAAAACCTTGAAAATGTTTCTATCTATTGTTATTATTACACTTTGGAAAGGGAAATATAATTAATATAAAGCTTTTTTTCAAAGATGTAGCTTATTTTATTCGTCCACGACCCCTTTAAAAATCGTTTATATGAAACTTAGTTTTTTTTCGAAGCATTTTTAATAGTAAAGACAAACTCTCTACCGAATTTTTTTATGTTGGGTTAATCGGTGTTTGATTAGTGATTAATAATGTTTGTAGAATTTATTTTATCACAACAGGGCGATGCCACGCCCATTTTTAAAAAGTTTTTAAAAATTACTATCAAGAATCTTAATTTCAGTCCACACATAAGATTTCAACATTCTAGGTATATTATTTAATAAATTTTGAGGTTTTTTGTGTTTTCTAAAATGTTGTATATATAAAAAGTGGGAGGGTTATCATCCGATTTCACTCATTTTCAATACCAATCTATTATGAGTCCAGACAAGCCCGTATACCGACGAAAGGACGTTGCCAAATCAAATTTTTTTTCGATACTGATGATTTTGGTATATGGAAGTATATATCTATACTTATTCCTTTGTACCTACACAACCAACCGTTAGGTTACCAAAGTTAGTAGACTCTGTATGCAAAGCGCGCTGAGTATAATAAATCCAAATTTTCTTCTTACACTCAGGAAACCATGGCCTCATGGAAAATATGGCCTCACATATAAATTCGATCCATATAAAAGTGCCTGAATTTCATATGACAGTGCAAAGAAAAATAACTTCCATATAAAGCCAAGGCAATTCGTTATGATATTCAAATATACACTAACAAATTTACAAAAAATCTGATTCAAAATTACTGTAGCACTGGAAAAAATTTGAGTTAAAAATGTGCTCATTAAGGGAACCCTGCGCTTGCCAGGGTAAGACTCCAGCTATAAAGAGTGATACATCTGTCAGGTTTAGAAGCAGCAAGTGGCTTAAGTCCTAGGAAGCTTCTAGTGTTTGCCAAGAGGACGGAGTAATTTTATAACATAGGTCCTGGTTTTTGATACTGTTTTTCAGTTTGGTGGTTAAAACAAGTTCTGGCAACACTACGGACTCATTCAGTCTATGTGAGGTTCTCATGAACCGGCCACTTCAACCTAACCTACTGCGTGTTTATAAAACTCTAAGCCCTGTTCAAATTTCGAGTCTTTAGCTCATGAGCAAGTTGTTTAGAACCCGATGCCAGGGTTCCCAACCTCCTATAAATTTTCTAATTATGTATCCATAAAGATATTCCCCGAAGGTTATGGGGTGTAATTCGATTATGGTGCTTTCAGGATATTGGGCCAGGCCTTGCCGTTTCGGAAACGATTTGATATGACCACGCCGCGGGAACATTAAAAAAAATCAGTACGTTTTACAACTGCCAATCTATCACGTGTCCTGACAACAGTGGAATAAAGAAAGACAAGCAAATATAAATATTTTGTGCACAAGAACTTAATCCAAACATCATTATGACATAAGCACAAAACATATTAATTACTTTACAAAGTCATTTTGTATTCAAACAGCGTATTCAATTAATTGTACACGGCATTGCATAAAAAATAACATAATTATCTAACTTTTTTTGACAATTACTTACACCACTTCGTTTAACATTTATTATTGCTTCATTATTGTTGACAATTATTATGAATAAACTTTAAGCATTCCACTGCTGGCAGAAAAGTTGAATTTGTTACTCATACGCACTGGTGTCCCATCAAAGAGACTTTTTATACTCAGCTGAGCAGAGCTCACAGGGTGGTTGAACTTATGATGCAGAATAGAAAATTTTTAAAATTTTGGACAATGGGCGTAGCACCGCCTACTTTTAAAGGAAGGTAATTTAAAAGATATGCGAGCTGTAATTTGGCAGTCGTTGAAGACATCATGATGAAATTTGGCCGGAACGTTACTCCTATTACTATATGTGTTCTAAATCAAAATTAGCAAAATCGGATGAGGAAAATTCCTTAAGTCAAATTTTAACAAAAAATTTAATATCTTTACAGTATATAAGTAAATTATGTCAAAATTCAACTCCAGTAATGATATCGTGCAACAAAATACAAAAATTAAAGAAAATTTCAAAATTGGCGTGGCTCCGCCCTTTCTCATTTAATTTGTCTAGAATACTTTTAATGGTCTACAATTTCAGACTCTTATCTTACTCATAATTAAGAGCGCTTCGAAAATATTTCAGGGGTGATTTAAAATAAAAATGATAAAGAAACGCGTTCAAATTTAACCAAATTTTCATAATCCAAGAAAATATTCAAATAAAACGAATTGATAGCTGAAGAAAGATAGCAAAGGCAAGTTGCTCCACTTTTTAGTATTACCAGTATCCATGAAAAAGACAATTTTGTCTGTAAAGCTTTCAGCTGAGTATGTAATGTTCGGTTACACACGAACTTAGCCTTCCTTACTTGTTTTTTATTAACGCCGTCAATTGATGTTGATTGGTGTTAATGTATCTAAAGGAGAGTTTGTGCGCTGTGAAATTTTATATTTTTCTGAAGTAGATAAAAATAAACTTTCCACAATTTTTTTGATGGTTTTTTTTTTTCTTTTGTTAGATAACGCCAATGCGTCTGCATAAATTTGGGGTACATAAAGAATTTCATTATATTTTAGACGCCCCGCACTTCCACGTGAAAACTCCCCGCTGGGTCGACTGTTGATTCTAATTTGTGTTATTTTGTTGTTGTTGCTTTCTATTCTACTATTTATTTGGCATGCTACAATACATATCGATGTAGTTGGCAGATGTATGTATATACATACATCACCCACTAGCTGTAAAGTAAATGTATGAAAATGTTGGAAGAGTCAACACATACACGCATAAATACACACACTTCTTTAATTTATTTATGGGCGTTTTTGGTCTTGCTGAAGCTAAGTAGCGCCATCACAATGAGGTGGCTTTTTTTCAAGTGAATACTTTTATACTGTAAGTGCGGGTGAGTCCGGAAAAATTAACGGAATTACTTATGCGATAAAATTAGACCGAAGGAGTTAGATGTCTAACGTGGTCGATTTAATAAATCTATGCCAGCATATTCTGTTTTCACTCATTATCCACGACAGGTATATCAATACCAGCAGCATTCATAAATAATTTAGGGGTATTTAAATTCAACTCAGCTTATCCTCAGAAAATCAGCATTATTAATTGGTGTATGGTGACATAAGATCGACGGCGAAAAGGTCAATTGACATTATGACTACTTTAAATGGCCACGAGATCAAATTGGTTTATGATCACTTCATATGTTTACAAGGTCAATTAAACTTAAGAGCCTTTATAATTTAACTTGATGTCCATTTAGGAAACTTCCGTTTGACATTATGGCCATTTCAGTAAAAAGACCATAACGATATACAGCAATTTGAGATCAGCACAAAGGCGTACAAACTTCTGCAGTATTGGTAAAACGTTTAGCTGAATATGTTCTTACTTCAAAACAATCCTCACCTGCCCAGTTTCAAATGCAATTTTCCACTTTAGTGAAACCAGAAATAGAAAAGTAGCGAAATAAAACATCTTTCATTCAGCCAGTCACACAAAAATATCTGGTTACGGTCAAGGTAGTGTGTTGTTCACGGAATAAGTACTCGCCTCATTATTATACCTCCTTCCGTGAGGACAACGGCAGAAGCACAAATTATTCGAAGAATGTTTCTCTAGAGCATTCCAAGAGCCATTCCAGCTTCCCTCTACTACGTCTATGGACAGGGCAGGTATTAGGATGAGCGTGATTTCCTTTAGCCAGATTATACTTTGCTTTGCCATTTTTCACTCACACCAAAGTACCACTTGTTGGCAATAATGATACTCCGTTTAATTTTTAAATAATTAAATAAATGATAGGCGCGAAAATCTTCGAAGAGATTCTCTACCAATTTGCGTTATGCTCCATTTTAATTTTCCCCACAAATTGGCGAGACGGGACCTGTTTTATGCCGACTCCGAACGGCATCTGAATGGCAGATGAGTTTTCACTGAGAAGCTTTTCATGGCGCAGAAATACACCTTGCCAAATCACTGCCGAAGGGTGATCCAAAAAAAAAAAACTTTTTTCTAATTGAAAAAACTTGTTTCTAAAATTTTGACGTTGCTTTTCCTTTAACGTGAACCCAAGATATTCGGTGTGGTAGCATGACTGCCATACCACGGCGGCCGCCCCTTTTGATTTTTAAAGTGACAATATTCGCTGTTCCTGTGGCCCTTTGCAGTTTCAAATTTATATCTGTCAACAGTGCCGTGGCTACCAAGATACAAATGCGCTTGGTATTTCTTTGTCCAGAAAAGGCACAATCTGAAGTTTATCAAGCCCACGTACTAAATTCAGTTGTCGTGCAATCAAAGATGGTATGGAATTCCCCCCCTCCCCCCCCCCCCCCCCCCTTGCGGTTTTGTCGAACTATTTTAACGTTAAGATCATCTATGCCCCTGTTTAAAGCTATATCCATGGCTTCTGTTACTGGGATTTCTTAGCACGCATGCGTTCAATTGAACTAAATATAGATGTTCACTTAGGGTCTTCAAGTCAGATAAGTGAACGCTAGGCGAATACCATCTCTTGAAGAACAGCGAGATGCTTCTGCGGTCTGCTGAAACTATCCAACAAGCCTCACCTATCACCGGAAGTTCATACAGTACGTCTCAACATTATGGAAAACTGACTTATTTTGGTTTTGTTGTTTTTTCGAGAGGGTGGATAAATGATGTATATTGGAACGTTCGAACGAAAATCGACACTGATGATGGCACAACGCCGAAACCGGTTTATCTCGAAACCAAATTTGATAAGGGATGACGGAAAATCGTTCTAATATACATCATTATGGAAAACATTCCTTTGTTCATGCAGGATGACAAGGCGGGATAATTGCTCATCATCTCTAGGATCACAAAACAAAAGCGTTGCTAAGCAAAGGTTTTTTCAGTAAGCATTATCTTATGAGGCATAACAATGTCCAGGTGAGCTTTCCTCACCAAGCTGGATATTCTAGTCATATATTATCATCAAGACTTGACAAGTATTGTCATATCCCCATTAATAATGACTACCTCTGAAATGGAGCTTATCGGGTACAAAGCGGTGCAGTTGGCTTAAGGCTGAGATAGATTATTAACTAAAGGGACCGACTATATTAGAACCTCCTACGACCGAACCAGTTGAGAACGCATTCTAAATATCTTCAAAGGGTGGCAATTTTCATTTCGTAAAGGACAGAGTTAGAACTATTACTGTCTGCGATTGTTATGCGCTAGTTCGGACGATTGCGAGTGGTTGCAGTAATTATGCTTACTATAAAGTCAATATCTCAAAGAATGAACTGAACATGACGAATATAGCGATGAAAATATAAATATGTCAAAAAATGCACGAAAAACAGAACATCAATGGAAATTACGTTCAGGGCCGCAGAGAGCCGAGCCGGGCCCCTGGGACAGTTCGCGGTTACGGGCCCCTAAAAAATAAACTCAATCCAGTAAAAAAATAACATAACATATGTACATAATTTTTTCAATTCACATTGTCAGTTTTTATTTCATATAAAATAAGATTTACTGGAGAACTTACATAAATGAAATGTTAGATTTCATTGTTTGATTTGCTTACATTAACTTTTTCTAAATAGGTACATTTTAAGAGCTTTTATCAGCCAAGGAAAACCTTTCGTGCCTTTCGGTCTGCGAATATGGAAATTACCGATTCAAAACTAATTCTGCGAGCAAGGCTGGACTCCAACGCCAATGTTCCAAGGCTTTTCAAGCGATTTTGGCTCATAGTAGAACGAAAAGAATTTTTCACGCGAGACAATAGACTGAAAGAACGGTCCCCTTCAGCCACACTGACCGGAAGTGTGCAAAATATTCTTAATGCTATGCATATGTTAGGAAATAATACTTCCATCTTCAAGTCAGAAAATGGTAGCAGCGAATCACATCCCAAATTTGCTATGTGGGTGGCTTTGAGATGAATGATTTCATCTATTACAGATCCTGATGCTTCCACAAAAAACTATATTTAATCGCAATGTCATTTACGGCTTCGAAACGTCTTGTCCTGTTACCAATCAAGCAGTCAAAAAGAACGTAAAAAACTTGCTGTTTGAATTAGTTTCGGAATCACACTCAGGTGATTCGCTAGGTAATTCATCGAACTGGGGCTTTCTTATCTTCCTTCTTTTCTCTGCGAAGGTATTCACAACTCCTATACTCCCTGCCAGAACCTTACATTCTTGATGCCTGAACTTCTTCAGCTCATCAATCAGGCTACTTATATTTTCTGTTTCCACGTCCAGTGTGGCATTTCTAGCTTGCAAGTACCAGATTTCGATGGTTGATTACCGTCAACACTTTGAGCCAAATGGAGGCTAAGAGGATACACTTAAATTTCCCCATATATGCTTCAATACCTTTCAAATCCGTTACTGTTTCTGAACTCAGATTCAATCCACTCCACATTAATTTAAACTATGACAAGCACAAGGTGCAAATATTGCCAGGGAGTTATCTCTCAGGATATGACTCTGCGCTCCTTTGTAATGACAGCTCATATTACTGCTATTATCATACCCTTGCCCACGGCAGTCATCCAGTGGAATATTGTCCTTTTTTAGAGTGCTGCGAATCAGCTCAGCGATAGCTTCTCCTATTTATGCGTTACAATCGACAAACTCTAAGAAACGTTCTTGGATTTTCCATTTTCCGGAGCCCCTGTGTAATAAAACATAACGCAATATAAAAACAGTCTGCTCAATATGCGCCGAATCAGGAGTTGCATCCACTATTACTGTGTAATACTTGACAGACTTTCCCTCGCTTTCTATCTTTCCAATTACTTGACTTGCACAGATTTCTATGAACTCATTTTGTATTCCATCAGACAACAAATAATGTGCTTGGAGACGATTCTTTTTCGAGATTCCCTCCCCTCCACCAAATGTTCATCCAGTAGGGGGTGATAATTGCTGATCAGTTCCAAAATACCAAGAAAGTTTCCATTTTTTGGATTTCCGATCAATAGCAACAAAATATGTATGTATCTATGAAATCCTAATTAGAGTACTGTCAATACTGCCTTGCCTTGCGGGGCCCCCAAAAACCTTCCGGGCCCCAGGGCAATTGCCCTGGCTGCCCCCCTCTCCTCTACGCGTACCTGATTACGTTATGCGGGTCGTTAAACAAAAATCGAACCAAAATGTCCTTACAAATATGGAAATGCCATGATTTATGATTTGGACATTTTTCAGTCGTGTACTTACAGCAACAAACAACCAACTATAAATACTCATAAATGTCCGAGCTACACAAAGCCTAAATATAGAAATGAACAATTTATGTATGAAAAAGTGAACTGGAAAATGTGCAACCAGACAATAATGACGGTTAAGAATTGAAAAAGAGAAGTATAAATTTAAATGGAAATTGAAATGGCCAAGCACTTAATAATAGAGTTGGAAATGTCGGTCACAGGCGTGGATATGCCAAAAGTGAATAGTGAACATACATACATACATACATACATAAATATATACATAATGGTTTTCTCTTGTGAAAATAATGTTGCCCTGTTGGTTCTTCTCAGCTCTTTTGTGGGTTTATGGGCTCCTTTCACAAAATATTTTCCACTGAATAAAAAAGGGGTATCATTGCCTACAAATTGATTCATTTTGCATAGCGCCAACTGACTTAGTTCAAAAGTTAAAATTTAAGAGTTCGATATGAGTGTAACATTTTTTCCGGAAAAGAAAGGTATGTGCGTAAGTATGTGTATGAGTGATTTTATTTGCTATGAAATAATTTACTCTGGTTTAAGGGTTCAACCATTTATATAAAAGTGTATACCAGTTAACTTGTATTTAGTAGAAGTATATGTATGTATATGTATGCGTACGTACCACCTAATCTATCTAGAGTAGCCACTTGAAGTGTTAGTCACATGGACAAATGCTTATAATGTTATTTTTGTTCTTTTAGTGAAAAGGGCAATGGCCAGTATAATAGGGCAGGACTCTACCTTTACATAGTTTGACAACCAATCGTTTATGGTAATTAATTGAATGCGCAGATATATATATGTATGTAAGTATGTATATGTATGTAAGTATGTACCATATAACTGACATTCTGTTAAATGACAGCTGTTACAGAAAGTTCAAGCATGAGAATCAATTGAAGTGGTTGTAACTTTCCAGTAAATACCAGATGGATGAGTGAGGTTGAAAATTAAAGGCAAAAAGTAAGAAAGTCTAAGTTCGAGTGAAATCAAACATTACATAACCAGCACTTGAAACGCTGTTGGAGTTTGATTTTGATTTTCTTCACTCAGTCCTTATAATTTGGCAAGGATAGTGTTTCCGGCAAGTTTCAATGTAATATCTTAAACGACTTTTGATTAACGGCTTGTTAAACCTACAAATTTGCTTCTTCCACGTATGAGTGGTACCACGCCCATATTACAAAATTTTTTGGAATTTTGTTCTGCGTCAGAAAATCTATCAAATTTTCAGTTTTTGCAAATTTTCCATATCGGAATAGTGGGCGTGGTTATCGTCCGATTTCACTCATTTTCAATACCAATCTATTCAGGGTCCAAATAAGCCCGTGTACCGTATTTGGTGAAGATATCTGGGACACGGCTTCGTCAAATTTTTTTCGATACTGATGATCTTGATATATGGAAGTCTATATCTATCTCGATATCTTTATAACCGTTATCCAATCAAAGTTATAATACCCTGTGTGCAAGTACAGCTGGGTAAAAAAGGCAATGCATCTGTGCCATTTTGTTTTTAGAGAAGGTTTGCAATGTAAAAACTTTTGATCACGGCATGGGCGACGAGATTATGAGGACCGCAGAAAATGGTGGACACGGTGTACAGTGGACGCCTTTCACTCAGCTAGGGGATTTAGAATAAGCAGACGATGTATGTCTGCTAAGTCACAGAAGTACTGACCTTCAACACAATTTAGAGGCTGTCAACACACATGCAAAGGAGGCCAGACTAAGCATCAATACAGCGAAAACGAAAGTTATAAGATGCGGCTATAGTATTTCATCAAGGCCAATAATGCTTACGGTTGACGAAAATGAAATCGAAGGTGTAGAGTCCGTTCTTTATCTTGGTATTATTGTCTCAAATAAGAGCGGTGCAGATGAGGACGTTCAGGCTCGCATAAACAAAGCAAGAATGGCTTTTGGGAAACTGACAACCGTGTGGAGGTCCAGTAAAATATCTTTAAAAACGAAGCTTCGACTGTTTAATTCGAATGTTAAATCAGTACTGTTTTATGCTTGCGAGACGTGGAAAAGCTCAACTTTACTTCAAAAACGTCTACATAAATGTCTGCGCCGAATCCTGAAAATTCGATGGCCGGAAAGAATTTCAAATGACGACTTATGGTCTAGAACAAATCAACCTAAGGCTGCCACAGAAATAACCAAGCGTAAATGGTCGTGGATTGGTCACACTCTCAGAAGATCTCCAGTAAATATAGCCAGACAAGCATTGCGATGGAATCCACAAGGAAGCCGACGACCTGATGCACCTGCGAAAACTTGGCGCAGAACTGTGGATAAAGAACTCGAAGACGCAGGATACACGTGGAATGATATCACAAGAACTGCACCTAACAGAATAAGATTTAAGTCGGTGGTCGAGGCCCTATCCTCCAATAGGAGTTGAGGAAGATGGTGATGATGGTGGGCGAATCAAGAACGTAAAGTAGGTAAGCTTAGTGTAAGCGTTAGCGTAGTCTTTAGAAGTGGTATTCTATATGGTGGAATATAGAATGTAAGGAATTTCGTTAAGTAATGGCCCGCTCACTGCAAACAATTGAGAGCAAGATTTCCTATATGAATGTGAAAAAAGCCCACTTAAGTGCAGGGGCGCGCCAACACATTCACATAACGGCATTGACAGAGAAGACAGAGAAAAAAAACGTTGCGGGCAAATATTGAAACCAATTGGCTTGTCCATGAGCTATGCTTCAGCCATATGGTCACCGAAGCTAAAGTCAATACCCCGAATACATACAAGCTGTTCAAATTTTATATCCGCATATATTCACTTTGGATACTGTAACGATATACCCTAAACCGGCTGTGAAGACGAAGCGAATTCGTTACATATTACAACTGAAATGACGGCTTGTGTAATGTAGGCACCCGCAACATGCAGTATACATATACTTGAGATGATTCTGGATAATTCTGTAAGCTTTCCTCTTTTGCAGTGGTTGGAAATAATATTCGAATAACGGGATTTATTTGCCGCGGCTCGTAAGCGAAACCACCGAAGACACTGTTTAGACAAGGTTGTATTATATGTGGCCATATCTCATCATAGTGATTACGTAAATGACATCTTAGTCATCTGGGATGCGAAGCTGCAACAGGCAATTGTCTAATGTGATATCGCTAAGAGCGACGAATAAGAGAAGCTAGTTCAGTAGTTCAAACCACTGTCTAAGGGCGGCACCACTTAGAAAAACTGGATTTTTAGTAAACATTGTTTTCTTAACTTTTGATGTTGCTATGCTCAGGATTTGAACACACGATTTGTGGTATAGTCTGCGAATCACGCTATCAAATTTTTGCAACTTCGACGTCAAAAATGGTCCGAAATATCTTAAATCTTACTTACATAGTAATTGGCGATTAACCGTTTAAACAGTTATGGCCGTCCAACAATTCGCGCCAGTCGCTTCTTCTCTTCACACCGAGGGAGTTTAAATCGTTTTCACCTGATGCTTCGATTGAATTGGGCGCCACTCTCTTCCTCTTTTTCCATAGGCGGGCTCCGTCATACTGAATTCAGTTCTAGAAAAAGCGCTTTCTGTTGTTTGATTCGAACACCCTCAACTAGTATTGCAATTATTCCTCCATGCTTCCTTCTTATCCTTAACATCAACTTCACTAAACATTTTTTTCACGTGTGGTTGGCAAACCCTTTATCATCGATCTTAGTTATGATATTCTTCTCAATATTACAAAATTTCAATTTTCAATTATTCTTAATTCACAAAAAAAGTCAAATATTCAAACTCATCTCTAGCAGGGGTGTACTCAGGAGTTTCTTGGTGCTTCCAAAAACCAATCGGTTATTACCGCAGCAAAAGCGTTTCGATTCTGCCGAACAAGTAGTGCAATACTTTCTTTTTTTACTTAAAGCAGTTCAATTTTTATACGGAGAATAATTATGTAGCCAAATATTTTTTAACAAGACATAAATCGTGCCCATTTGCATTGGAAGCGCTATCCTCACTGTGCACCAATGATCTACGAAAATATTTTAAGATTCATTATTTCGTGCTGCCAGCAATAGAGGAAGGAAATCATAATGGAAAAACGTCATGCACGCGAACCCATAAAATTGTGGGACATCAATCAGTCAGTTTGTCAGTGTAATATGTGGTGAAGTGACCTCATTTGCATTAGAATATATTTCCTGTCCTATTTTTTTTTTTTTTTTTTTTTTTGTGGGAAATAAATAAATTGAAAATAACTACTACTACTCAAGACGATATGAAAAACTGAATTCAAAGAAGAAGACTTACAAATGGGTAGATTGAGAGGAAGGTATGTCCCTTTGCTATATGTGGAGTATTAATAGGACTTCAAAACGAGAAAAATTAAATGGAAATAATTTAACTTTTTGACCTTCGGCTCTAATAACACTTTTCATACGAATAACACAAAATGAGCGCCATACTATTTGAAATTTTTTACTCACAGATTTGGCTTGTAAAACTTCACGCTAAGCCCATTCCGAAGACCCTATGTGCTCAAGAGATCCAAACTGAAGCTGTCCGTTTTAGAAGAGTTTACAAATATCGCTATCGTGCACGCGAGGCTTTAGTTTTAACTAACAATATTTATGGTAGAAAATTATGGTTTCACTATAATTGGACATATTTTTATCGAAAAGCTTGTATGTGCATACGTATATTATTTTGAAGTATTTATGTGACCTCTTTAGTAGCATTTTTGTGTTATTATAAGCATTAGTTTGATGGTTTTAATGAATATTGAATGCCTTCCATGAATTGTGAATGTACAAAAAAATCAGAATAAAAGCAGCTTTGAAACTGGCATATATGGTGATTTATTAAAGTAACCTAAATCGATGTTTGACAAAATATCAAAGTTGATTAAGTGGAGTTACAACAAGTAGGGAAGGCTAAGTTCGGGTGTAACTGAACATTACATACTCAGCTGAGAGCTTTGGAGATAAAACTGTCTTTTTCATTGATACATACAAATGGCAATACCTAAAAGTGGAGCAACTTGCCTTTGCTATCTTTCTTCATCTATCAATTCGTTCTATTTGAATATTGTAACGAATTTACTGCAATACCGCTTATTCCAAATTCTCTGCTAACGTTCGAATCGCTAAACTGTTGAATAAATAACTCCAATATTGAATAATGCAAAAATGGCCTTTATTAAAGTACTTCACAATAACAATTATACTGTGCAACCAATAGCTTGCTTAAACCAAACAGATTATCGCGCCTCTACTGTTGTCGCCTTTTATACTGTCTGGTTTCCTCGTTGCATACTTCTAGGCTTTTCCGTTCCAGAACTTACTAGTTAGTTATCAGCTACGAAATCACCAGCCACAACTACGTTTATAGCTTCTCATATGCGCGTGAGTAATACTTGCACAAATTATTGCCCTCTCTTGTGAGCACCTCAGATAAGATATATGCATGTGTTTGTGCGTTGCTTCTCCGCTGCGTGTACGTACATATGTGTGGACATAATGATTGAATTATTGATGTGCATCAAGTCACTGCTTAGCATCGGCTTAGAGATGATAGTATCCCTTAGTGCTGCTAATATTCGTTACAATATTTTTTTTTTTAATATGAAAATTTGGTTAAATCTGAACGCATTTCTTTATCATTTTTTTTAAATCACACCTGAAATATTTTCGAAGTGCTCTTAATTATGAGTCCGATAAGAGTCCGAATTGTTTTTTGGAACTATTTTTCTTCATCCTTTGTCAAATAAGGGAAATTCACCATGTAGGAAAATGAACCTAGGGTAACCTTGGAAAGTGTTTATAGGACATGGATATCAAATGCAAGGTATTAAAGAGTATTTCAAAAGGGAGTGACCCTTAGTTCTATAGGTGGACGCCTTTTCGCGATATCGCCATAAAGGTGGACCAGGGGTGATTCTAGAATGTGTTTGTACGATATGTGTATCAAATTAAAGGTATTAATGAGGGTCTTAAAATGGAGTGGCCCTTAGTTGTATATGTGAAGGCGTTTTCGGGATATCGACCAAAATATGGACCAGGGTGACACAGAACATCTTATCTCGGCTACCGCTAATTTATTTATATATGTAGTACCACGAACAGTATTCCTGCCATGATTCCAAGGGATTTTAATTTCGCCCTGTAGAACTTTTTCATTTTCTTCTACTTAATATGGTAGGTGTCACACCCATTTTACAAAGTTTTTTCTAAAGTTATATTTTGCGTCAAAAAACCTATGCAACCACCATGTTTCATCCCTTTTTTCATATTTGGTTTAGAATTATAGATTTTTTTTCAAATTTTCGAAATTTTCTATATCGCAAAAGTGGGCGTGGTTATAGTCGGATTTGGCCCATTTTTAATACCAAGATAAAGTGAATTCAGATAAGTGCGTGAACTAAGCTTAGTATAGATATATCGATTTTGGCTCAAGTTATCGTGTTAACGGCCGGGCGGAAGGACAGACGGTCCACTGTGTATAAAAACTGGGCGTGGCTTCATCCGAATTCGCCCATTTCCACAGGAAACAGTTATCGTCATAGAAGGGATACCCTTACCAAATTTCACAAGGATTGGTAAATTTTTGTTCGACTTATGGCATTAAAAATATTCTAGACAAATTAAATGAAAAAGGGGGGAGCCACGCCCATTTTGAAATTTTTGCTTTTATTTTTGTATTTTGTTGCACCATATCATTACTGGAGTTGAATGTTGACATAATTTACTTATATACTGTAAAGATGTTCAATTTTTTGTTAAAATTTGACTTTTAAAAAATTTTTTTTTTAAAGTGGACGTGTTCGTCATACGATTTTGCTAATTTTTATTTAGAACACATATTCCTGCTAAATTTGATCACGATATCTACAACGAATGCCAAGTTACAGCTTGCAAAACTTTTAAATTACCTTCCTTTAAAAGTGGGCGGTGCCACACCCATTGTCCAAAATTTTACAAATTTTCTATCTTGCGTCAAAAGTCAACCCACCTACCAAGTTTTATCGCTTTATCCGTCTTTGTTAATGAATTATCGCACTTTTTCGGTTTTTCGAAATTTTCGACATTGAAAAAGTGGGCGTGGTTATAGTCCAATTTCGTTCATTTTTAATAGCGATATGAGCTGAGTGCCGAGGAACTTACATACCAAATTTCATTAAGATACCTCAAAATTTGCTCAAGTTATAGTGTTTACGGACGGACGGACGGACAGACAGACGAAAGGACGGACATGGCTAAATGAATTTCTGTTTTCGCCCATACCATTTTGATATATAGAAGTCTATATCTATCTCGATTAGTTTATGCCGTTAGTAGCTGAGTATAAAAAAGCAATGCGCTATAACCTCCGAAGAGATTTAACGCCGAGCTTTTCTTCCAATTCGCGTCGTGATCTTTTTATTTTTCCTACACATTGGCAGGTGGTACTCTACATGCTACACGCGCCTGCTCCGAACGGCATCTGCAAGGCATATGAATTTTCACTGACAAGCTTTTTATGGCAAAAATACACTCGGAGTGTTTGCCAAATCACTGCCTAAGGGCGACACCGCATAGAAAACACTTTTTTCTAATTGAAATAACCTTTTTCTAAATTTTAAATCTTGCTTTGCTCGGAGCTTGAACCCAGGATCTTCGATGTGGCAATTGGAGCACGCTACACAAGGCCACGGCGGCTGCCAGCACATCATTTACATCCTCGATATTCGCAAAGCCAATATTTTTTCGGGGGGTGTTTTAGATTTTCCTCCAAACAAATTGTTAAGTTTTTTTTTTTTTTTTGAAATAAGAAAATCTGAAACACACTTCGGATAAATTTAATCGTCAAAAATTAACAACTTATATATTTCTAGACTAACAAGTAAGGAAGGTTAAGTTCGGGTGTAACCGAACATTACATACTCAGTTGAGAGCTATGGTGACAACATAAGGGAAAATAACCATGTAGGAAAATTAACCGAGGGAAACCCTGGAATGTGTTTGTATGATATGTGTATCAAATGAAAGGCATTAAAGAGTATTTTATGAGGGAGTGGGCCATAGTTCTATAGGTGGACGCCATTTAGGGATATAGCCATAAAGGTGGATCAGGGTTGACTCTAGAATGCGTTTGTACGATATGGGTATCAAATGAAAGGTATTAATGAGTATTTTAAAAGGGCGTGGACCTAAGTACTATAGATGGACGCCTTTTCGAGATATCGCCGCAAAGATGGACCAGGGGTGACTCTAGAATGCGTTTGTACGATATGGGTATCAAATGAAAGGTGTTAATGAGCATTTTAAAAGGGAGTAATCCTTAGTTCCATAGGTGGACGCCGTTTCGAGATATCGCCATAAAGGTGGACCAGGGGTGACCCTAGAATTTGTTTGCACAATATGGGCATCAAACGAAAGGTGTTAATGAGTATTTTAAAAGGGAGTGGGCCTTAGTTCTATAGGTGGACGCCGTTTCGAGATATCGCCATAAAGGTGGGCCAGGGGTGACTCTAGAATTCGTTTGTGCAATATGGGTATCAAACGAAAGGAGTTAATGAGTATTTTAAGAGGGAGTGGGCCTTAGTTCTATTGGTGGACGCATTTTCGAGGTATCGCAATAAAGGTGGACCAAGGGTGACTCTAGACTTTGTTTGTACGATATGAGTTACAAAAGAAAGGTGTTAATGAGTATTTTTAAAAGGGAGTGGGCCTTCGTTTTATAGGTGTTCGCCTTTTCGAGATATCGCCATAAAGGTGGACCAGGGGTGACTTTAGAATTTGTTTGTGCAATATGGGTATCAAACGAAAGGAGTTAATGAGTATTTTAAGAGGGAGTGGGCCTTAGTTCTATAGGTGGACGCCTTTTCGAGATATCGCCATAAAGTTGGACCAGGTGTGACTCTAGAATGCGTTTGTACGATATGGGTATCAAATGAAAGGTGTTAATGAGTATTTTAAAAGGGAGTAATCCTTAGTTCCATAGGTGGACGCCGTTTCGAGATATCGCCATAAAGGCGGACCAGGAGTGACCCTAGAATTCGTTTGTGCAATATGAGTATCAAATGAAAGGTGTTAATGAGTATTTTAAGAGGGAGTGGGCCTTAGTTCTATAGCTGGACGCCTTTTCGAGATATCGCCATAAAGGTGGATCAGGGTTGACTCTAGAATGCGTTTGTACGATATGGGTATCAAATGAAAGGTATTAATTAGTATTTTAAAAGGGCGTGGACCTAAGTACTATAGATGGACGCCTTTTCGAGATATCGCCGCAAAGATGGACCAGGGGTGACTATAGACTTTGTTTGTACGATATGGGTATCAAATGAAAGGTGTTAATGAGTATTTTTAAAAGGGAGTGGGCCTTCGTTTTATAGGTGGACGCCGTTTCGAGATATCGCCATAAAGGGGTGACTCTAGAATTCGTTTGTGCAATATGGGTATCAAACGAAAGGAGTTAATGAGTATTTTAAGAGGGAGTGGGCCTTAGTTCTATAGGTGGACGCATTTTCAAGGTATCGCAATAAAGGTGGACCAGGGGTGACTCTAGACTTTGTTTGTACGATATGGGTATCAAATGAAAGGTGTTAATGATTATTTTAAAAGGGCGTGGGGCTTAGTTCTATAGGTGTACCCCTTTTCGAGATATCGCCATAAAGGTGGACCAGGGGTGACTCTAGAATTCGTTTGTGCAATATGGGTATCAATCGAAAGGAGTTAATGAGTATTTTAAGAGTGAGTGGGCCTTAGTTCTATAGGTGGACGCATTTTCGAGATATCGCCATAAAGATGGACCAGGTGTGACTCTAGAATGCGTTTGTACGATATGGGTATCAAATACCTTTCATTTAATTAATAAGTATTTTAAAAGGGAGTAATCCTTAGTTCCATAGGTGGACGCCGTTTCGAGATATCGCCATAAAGGTGGACCAGGAGTGACCCTAGAATTCGTTTGTGCAATATGGGTATCAAACGAAAGGAGTTAATGAGTATTTTAAGAGCGAGTGGGCCTTTCTGGACCAGGGGTGACTCTAGACTTTGTTTGTACGATATGGGTATCAAATGAAAGGTGTTAATGAGTATTTTTAAAAGGGATTGGGCCTTCGTTCTATAGGTGTTCGTCTTTTCGAAATATCGCCATAAAGGTGGACCAGGGGTGACTCTAGAATGAGTTTGTACGACATGGGTATCAAATTAAAGGTATTAATGAGAGTTTTAAAAGGGAGTGGTGGTAGTTGTATATGTGAAGGCGTTTTCCAGATATCGACCAAAATGTGGACCAGAGTGACCCAGAACATCATCTGTTGGATACCGCTAATTTATTTATATATGTAATACCTGCCAAGATTTTAAGGGTTTTTTATTTCGCCCTGCCGAACTTTTTCATTTACTTCTACTTAATATGGTAGGTGTCACAACCATTTTATAAAGTTTTTTCTAAAGTTATATTTCGCCTCAATAAAACAATCCAATTACCTTACCATATTTCATCCCTTTTTTCGTATTTGGTATAGAATTATGGCATTTTTTTCATTTTTCGTAATTTTCGATATGGAAAAAGTGGGCGTGGTCATAGTCGGATTTCGTTCATTTTTCATACCAAGATAAAGTGAGTTCAGATAAGTACGTGAACTGAGTTTAGTAAAGAGATATCGATTTTTGCTCAAGTTATCGTGTTCACGGCCATGCGGAAGGACAGACGGACGACTGTGTATAAAAACTGGGCGTGGCATCAACCGATTTCGCCCATTTTCACAGAAAACAGTTAACGCCATAAAATCTATGCCCCTACCAAATTTCAAAAGGATTGGTTAATTTTTGTTCGACTTATGGCGTTAAAAGTATCCTAGACAAATTAAATGAAAAAGGGCGGAGCCACGCCCATTTTTAAATTTTCTTTTATTTTTGTATTTTGTTGCACCATATCATTACTGGAGTTGAATCTTGACATAATTTACTTATATACTGTAAAGATATTAAATTTTTTGTTAAAATTTTACTTTTAAAAAATTTTTTTTAAAAGTGGGCGTGGTCCTTCTCCGATTTTGCTACTTTTTATTAAGCGTACATATAGTAATAAGAGTAACGTTCCTGCCAAATTTTATCATGATATCTTCAACGACTGCCAAATTACAGCTTGCAAAATTTTTAAATTACCTTCTTTTAAAAGTGGGCGGTGCCACGCCCATTGTCCAAAATTTTACTAATTTTCTATTTTGCGTCATAAGTTCAACTCATCTACCAAGTTTCGTCGCTTTATCGGTCTTTTGTAATGAATTATCGCACTTTTTCGGTTTTTCGAAATTTTCGATATCGAAAAAGTGGGCGTGGTTATAGTCCGATATCGTTCATTTTAAATAGCGATCTGAGATAAGTGCTCAGGAACCTACATACCAAATTTCATCAAGATACCTCAAAATTTACTCAAGTTATCGTGTTAACGGACGGACGGACGGACATGGCTCAATCAAATTTTTTTTCGATCCTGATTATTTTGATATATGGAAGTCTATATCTATCTCGATTCCTTTATATATGTACAACCAACCGTTATCCAATCAAACTTAATATACTCTGTGAGCTCTGCTCAACTGAGTATAAAAATGACTCAGGGGACTCCAAATAAAAAGTTCAAAAATTTCGTTAAATTTTCCAAATTTTCGAAAATTTTCCGGAATTTTTTTGAAATTAGTTTGCATAATTTTTGTAAAAAATTTAATATTTTTTTCCTAAAATATCGAAAGTAAAAAAATAAGAACTTAATTGACGAAATTTCATAAAAATTGCCATTGCAATTTTTCTGTTTGCTGTTTGGTTCACAGCAAACACACATACAAACTGAAAATAAAAACATCTAAGTACATACACTGGTTTGAAGCATATTTCATAGAGGTCTCTTTTTCTGAAAAAAAAAGCGTTAGAGAAAATTTAATAATTTGTAATGGTTCTAAAGTCTTTGAAACCTAAAAATACAAGTTTTACGGGTTAGGAAAAAATAAAGAAATTTTAAAAGCTGACAGGACAAAAACTGAAATTTTTTCAATGGTTTTTGTTAAACTTTTTCTATGATACAAGTTATTCAAAAAGCTTCTCAGTTGTCTCTGACAAAATCTCAAAACGTCGACGTGACGAAATTGTCCCAGTAAATTCTATGAAATATGTCAGAGCAAGGCGATTTCAGTACCAGGTGTTGTTATCCCAACAGCTGATTGCTTCTTCTTGATTATTTTCCATACAACGCCTTGTACAAAAATATGTTAGTCAATCGAAATCAAAGAAAATTTTCTTTTGATTTGACAATTTTCTGCACGGCGAATTGGTTGAATTCGCTTTACCATCACCTTGTATAAATTCGCCTTGGGTGAGAGGCATCTTTCATACTCAAATCGTTGCTGTTGCATTTAGATGTAAATTTTTGTAACTGGCTCTAGATTAAAACCATGGAGTAACAGCTAAATCATATTTATATCACGTGTTCGCAAGCATAGAATTATGCATAGGATTTAGAATCACGAAATAATTTTCGCGTTTTATTTGCATTGTTTTCCCTGTTAAAAAGGGTTGGTAGGTAGGTAGGTTGAACTGGCCGGTCCATGAGGACCTCACATAGACTGATTGAGTCCGTAGTGTTACCAGAAGTTTGTTTTAACGACCAAACTAAAAAACCCTATCAAAAACCAGGACCTATGTTATAAAATAACTCCGTCCTCTTGGCAAATACTAGAAGCTTCCTAGGACTTAAGCCACTTGCTGCTTCTAGATCTGACAGCTGTATCACTCCTAATAGCTGGAGTCTTAGCCTGGCAAGTGCAGGGCACGAGCACAGAACGTGCTCGATCGTTTCCTCCTCCAACCCGCACTTCCTACACCTGCTATCACTGACCAAGCCTAATTTAAAGGCATGTGACGCCAGAAGGCAGTGTCCAGTCAGAATACCCGTCATGAGTCTACAGTCCTCTCTTTTTAATGATAGAAGCAACTGTGTTAGTCTAAGGTTGTAAGACCTACACATAATCTTCGACACTTTACAGCCCCGCGCTTGAACCCACGCCTTTTCTGCTTGGTCGATCATGAAAGGGTTGGGCAAAATTAAAATGTAAAACATAAACAAAACGTGTCACACTCAATAGTGGTCTCGCTTTCATGATAGAAATTGTCTCTGCGTATTGAAGTTCCGATAAAGTTTCGTCAGTCCCTTTAGCTTGAAATCCAAGCAAGAATAAAGGAGTGTCATATATGCTTTCGATACCACAAACAAGGGAGAAATTAAACTTTAGAAAAGACTATAAATTTTATGTCGCGTCAGGACTCAGACGCGAGTTTTCCCTAAATACCTTCATGACATGACCATTATGTATCATTACACTGCAATGGGCAGCACCGCACATCTGTCTCATTCTAACGATTGGAAGAGTGAGCAGCTGACAGACCACAATTTGTGATTCTCACACAACATGGCCCAAATCAACACAAAGAGTGTTCCCAGACAGCGAATAAAGGCCTCTTTACATCTGTCGCACATTTTATCTGCACGACGTCATTTGACTAGTCATTTTACAGTCATTCATAGGTTATATTCATAGTCACATTTGCATGTGCGTGGGTAAGTTTTGTGACCAAATTTTGTAGGGCAATTACAAGGAGCCGTGACAACACACGGGTTTACCGTGATATACCGTATATTATCGCGTATTGCCTGCCTTAGGCAAACACCAAAAATATAGTTTGCCCTAAGTCTATATTAAATAATTCTTAATTTTACTATTGGTGGTTTTCAATATCAGCATTTTCATTCTGATGAAACTATTTTCAAAACGAAAGATAATTTTAGGCGTATGTCAATCAAAGTTTACTAAACCTAACAGTGGGTTCAACCACTACACGTCACTACATCGGCAGAATAACTTAACCAGATTATTCATCCCAAATAAACCCTTACCCCAAGTACGCCAACCACAAGCTCAACCAGTTAAGCTTCTACTCTCCGCCCATGCGCCACCCAACCCCCTGGAGTCAAAACAAGTAATAACAAATTCCCGTTCCAGAATGACGGGCTTCCCATTCAAACGCAACAAGACGGAGCAACGCGTTGACTCCTTAACAGTCTCCTGCCGTTTGTGCCAGAAGAATCACGGCATACGACTATGCCCGCTGTACAGGAGAATGTCGGCAGAAGAACGCCTCCAGGCCGTCCTTATACACCGGCACTGCCCCAATTGCCTATCGGTTAGAGATATGCCCTAGCAGCGACCGTTGCCATCGCTGCCGTGAACCACACCACACTACGCTGCACATAGAGGATGAGCAACCGCAGCCACGCGCTACCTACCACGACGAGCACGACGAGGAAGCAAGCGCCGACGAAGTGCTCTCTATTCATATCACGGAGGACACCCGATCATGGGCACAACAAGTAGCAGATGAGGAGGAAGAGATGGAGGAGATCGCCCGAAGTGCCGCAGCCTTAGCCATCGCGCCAACGACCAGTGGAGAAGCACGATCCTTTCGACCACTGCTTCAGCATGAGAAGCAGAAAAGCAATCAGAGACACATGGAACACGGGGATGGCGCGGAGACACGTCCTTTCCGCCCATCGCACCGCAATGCCAGTAGGCGCCGGGGCGGCGCGGAGCCGCGTCCGTTCCGCTCGACCCGACGCTCCACTGGCAGAGCGGCCCCGTACCCACCATGCAAGGACATTGGCAACACTTATTTAGAACGATGACAATTTTCGGAACAGGAATGTTGAAATCTTTGTCATTTGCTTTTTTTATTATTAAATTTTTAGGAAAATTTCAATAAGAATACTTTTACAGTTAACTTCTTTTTGCTTTATTACCATTTAAATATCGAAATAAAATAATTTAAAAAAAATTTTTAAGTTAAACGGTTTTATTGAAAACAATACTTACATGAAATAATAAAAATACGAAAAGCTAGAAAATAATTAGGTAGGTCCTAGGTACTAGTCATCACACTCCTTATCAATCTAGGGCATTGATCAGACAATTAAATAAAAGCGTTGGGCGCGTGAAGTTTCTAAAAATGTGAGGCGAAGCATGACCTGATTAAGGTTCAGTTGGTTTTACTTATGACTATCAATAGAAATATGACGTGTCCAACGCTTTTATTTAATTGTCTGATCAACGCCCTAGATTGATAAGGAGTGTGATGACTAGTACCTAGGACCTACCTAATTATTTTCTAGCTTTTCGTATTATTATTATTTCATGTAAGTATTCTTATCAATAAAACCGTTTAACTTAAAATTTTTTTTTAAATTATTTTATTTTCAAGTTTTTAGTCTTTATTTAATTGCCTATTATTTCTCATTCTATTTAGTTCATTTAGTGACTCATTATTACAAGGACTCTTTCCTGACAATTTGTAACAACCTAAGTCCTCAATACATAATCCTTCCAAAGACTTTACTCGACTCTGCGCCACGTAAGCTTGTCCCTCCTCCAACTCCAAAATATTTTGATGTCACTTCTACTGGACTGTATGCAATATTTGTTCCAAATATGAGCCAAATCGGGCATCATAGGTCGCTTTCTATTCATGTATGTATTATGTGTTCCAAATATAGACCAAATCAAATCGGACCACAAATACAATTTTTGTGAATACCTCGATCCTTGCGCCACCTAGCGGCGATTTTTTTTTTGATAGGTCGCTTTCTATTATTGTATGTATTATTTGTTCCAAATATGAGCCAAATCGGACCACAAATACGATTTTTGTGAATATCTCGATCCATGCGCCACCTAGCGGCGATTTTTTTCACAGGTCGATTTCTATTCTTGCATGTATTATGTGTTCCAAATATGAGCCAAATCGGACCACAAATGCGAATTTTGCGAATATCTCGAGCCATGCGCCACCTAGCGGCGATTTTTTTCTTATTATTGCATTGTCATCGGGTTCTGAACTATATTCCAAGTTTCAAGCCTGTAGCTTATTGGGAAGTTACTTAAATTTCAATTACAAGATTCGTTCACAACGGCCGTGCAGCCTGTCAACTCAAGCTAAATAAAACCGTTTAAAAACTGGTCATTACGGGCAATAATTAAATTTTTGTATAGATATTTTGAAGTGGCTTTAATTAAATGCAACCATGTGATATTTGAGCGGGTTTTGTGCATGTACGACATTTTTCATAACTGATTGGTACTAGAAAAGTGTGTGCACACTCAGCACTCAGCACACTGCATTCATTTGAATGCTTATTCTGCGTTGAAAAATGTTTGTATTTAATTCAATTACTTCATTCTTTCTTCGAATGAGTTCAGGAATACATTCTTCATTCAGTAGTGGAAAAAAGAATGTATTCCTGAACTCATTCAAAGAAAGAATGAAGTAATTGAATGAAACACAAACATTTTTCAACGCAGAATAAGCATTCACATGGTTGCATTTAATTAAAGCCACCTCAAAATATCTACACAAAAATTTAATTATTGCCCGTAATGACCAGTTTTTAAACGGTTTTATTTAGCTTGAGTTGACAGGCTGCACGGCCGTTGTGAACGAATCTTGTAATTGAAATTTAAGTAACTTCCCGATAAGCTCCAAGCTTGAAACTTGGAATATAGTTCAGAACCCGATGACAATGCAATAATAAGAAAAAAATCGCCGCTAGGTGGCGCAAGGATCGAGATATTCGCAAAATTCGCATTTGTGGTCCGATTTGGCTCATATTTGGAACACATAATACATGCAAGAATAGAAATCGACCTGTGAAAAAAATTGCCGCTAGGTAGCGCATGGCTCGAGATATTCGCAAAATTCGCATTTGTGGTCCGATTTGGCTCATATTTGGAACACATAATACATGCAAGAATAGAAATCGACCTGTGGAAAAAAATCGCCGCTAGGTGGCGCATGGATCGAGATATTCACAAAAATCGTATTTGTGGTCCGATTTGGCTCATATTTGGAACAAATAATACATACAATAATAGAAAGCGACCTATCAAAAAAAACATCGCCGATAGGTGGTGCAAGGATCGAGGTATTCACAAAAATCGTATTTGTGGTCCGATTTGATTTGGTCCATATTTGGAACACATAATACATACATGAATAGAAAGCGACCTATGATGCCCGATTTGGCTCATATTTGGAACAAATATTGCATACAGTCCAGTAGAAGTGACAACAAAATATTTTGGAGTTGGAGGAGGGACAAGCATACGTGGCGCAGAGTCGAGTAAAGTCTTTGGAAGGATTATGTATTGAGGACTTAGGTTGTTACAAATTGTCAGGAAAGAGTCCTTGTAATAATGAGTCACTAAATGAACTAAATAGAATGAGAAATAATAGGCAATTAAATAAAGACTAAAAACTTGAAAATAAAATAATTTAAAAAAAAATTTTAAGTTAAACGGTTTTATTGATAAGAATACTTACATGAAATAATAATAATACGAAAAGCTAGAAAATAATTAGGTAGGTCCTAGGTACTAGTCATCACACTCCTTATCAATCTAGGGCGTTGATCAGACAATTAAATAAAAGCGTTGGACGCGTCATATTTCTATTGATAGTCATAAGTAAAACCAACTGAACCTTAATCAGGTCATGCTACGCCTCACATTTTTAGAAATTTCACGCGCCCAACGCTTTTATTTAATTGTCTGATCAATGCCCTAGATTGATAAGGAGTGTGATGACTAGTACCTAGGACCTACCTAATTATTTTCTAGCTTTTCGTATTTTTATTATTTCATGTAAGTATTGTTTTCAATAAAACCGTTTAACTTAAAATTTTTTTTTAATTATTTTATTTCGATATTTAAATGGTAATAAAGCAAAAAGAAGTTAACTGTAAAAATATTCTTATTGAAAATTTCCTAATAATTTATTAAAAAAAAAGCAAATGACAAAGATTTCAACATTCCTGTTCCGAAAATTGTCATCGTTCTAAATAAGTGTTTCCAATGTCCTTACATGGTGGGTACGGGGCCGCTCTGCCAGTGGAGCGTCGGGTCGAGCGGAACGGACGCGGCTCCGCGCCGTCCCGGCGCCTACTGGCATTGCGGTGCGATGGGCGGAAAGGACGTGTCTCCGCGCCATCCCCGTGTTCCATGTGTCTCTGATTGATTTTCTGCTTCTCATGCTGAAGCAGTGGTCGGAAGGATCGTGCTTCTTCACTGGTCGTTGTGGCGATGGCTAAGGCTGCGGCACTTCGGGCGATCTCCTCCATCTCTTCCTCCTCATCTGCTACTTGTTGTGCCCATGATCGGGTGTCCTCCGTGATATGAATAGAGAGCACTTCGTCGGCGCTTGCTTCCTCGTCGTGCTCGTCGTGGTAGGTAGGGCGTGGCTGCGGTTGCTCATCCTCTATGTGCAGCGTAGTGTGGTGTGGTTCACGGCAGCGATGGCAACGGTCGCTGCTAGGGCATATCTCTAACCGATGGAACGGCGATAGGCAATTGGGGCAGTGCCGGTGTATAAGGACGGCCCGGAGGCGTTCTTCTGCCGACATTCTCCTGTACAGCGGGCATAGCCGTATGCCGTAATTCTTCTGGCACAAACGGCAGGAGACTGTGAAGGAGTCAATGCGTTGCTCCGTCTTGTTGCGTTTGAATGAGAAGCCCGTCATTCTGGAACGGGAATTTGTTATTACTTGTTTTGACTCCAGGGGGTTGGGTGGCGTATGGGCGGAGAGTAGAAGCTTAACTGGTCGAGCTTGTGGTTGGCGTACTCGGGTTAAGGGTTTATTTGGGATGAATAATCTGGTTAAGTTATTCTGCCGATGTAGTGACGTGTAGTGGTTGAACCCACTGCTAGGTTTAGTAAAATTTGACTGACATACGCGTAAAATTATCTTTCGTTTTGAAAATAGTTTCATCAGAATGCAAATGCTGATATTGAAAACCACCAATAGCAAAATTAAGAATTATTTAATATAGACTTAGGGAAAACTATATTTTTGGTGTTTGCCTAAGGCAGGCAATACGCGATAATATACGGTATATCACGGTAAACCCGTGTGTTGTCACGGCTCCTTGTAATTGCCCTACAAAATTTGGTCACAAAACTTACCCACGCACATGCAAATGTGACTATGAATATAACCTATGAATGACTGTAAAATGACTAGTCAAATGACGTCGTGCAGATAAAATGTGCGACAGATGTAAAGAGGCCTTTATTCGCTGTCTGGGAACACTCTTTGTGTTGATGTGGGCCATGTTGTGTGAGAATCATAAATTGTGGTCTGTCAGCTGCTCGCTCTTCCAATCGTTAGAATGAGACAGCTGTGCGGTGCTGCCCATTGCAGTGTAATGATACATAATGGTCATGTCATGAAGGTATTTAGGGAAAACTCGCGTCTGAGTCCTGACGCGACATAAAATTTATAGTTTTTCTAAAGTTTAATTTCTCCCTTGTTTGTGGTATCGAAAGCATATATGACACTCCTTTATTCTTGCTTGGATTTCAAGCTAAAGGGACTGACGAAACTTTATCGGAACTTCAATACGCAGAGACAATTTCTATCATGAAAGCGAGACCACTATTGAGTGTGACACGTTTTGTTTATGTTTTACATTTTAATTTTGCCCTACCCTTTTTAACAGGGAAAACAATGCAAATAAAACGCGAAAATTATTTCGTGATTCTAAATCCTATGCATAATTCTATGCTTGCGAACACGTGATATAAATATGATTTAGCTGTTACTCCATGCTTTTAATCTAGAGCCAGTTACAAAAATTTACATCTAAATGCAACAGCAACGATTTGAGTATGAAAGATGCCTCTCACCCAAGGCGTATTTATACAAGGTGATGGTAAAGCGAATTCAACCAATTCGCCGTGCAAAAAATTGTCAAATCAAAAGAAAATTTTCCTTGATTTCGATTGACTAACATATTGTTGTACAAGGCGTTGTATGGAAAATAATCAAGAAGAAGCAATCAGCTGTTGGGATAACAACACCTGGTACTGAAATCGCCTTGCTCTGACATATTTCATAGAATTTACTGGGACAATTTCGTCACGTCGACGTTTTGAGGTTTTGTCAGAGACAACTGAGAAGCTTTTTGAATAGCTTGTATCATAGAAAAAGTTTAACAAAAACCATTGAAAAAATTTCAGTTTTTGTCCTGTCAGCTTTTAAAATTTCTTTATTTTTTCCTAACCCGTAAAACTTGTATTTTTAGGTTTCAAAGACTTTAGAACCATTACAAATTATTAAATTTTCTCTAACGCTTTTTTCAGAAAAAGAGACCTCTATGAAATATGCTTTAAACCAGTGTATGTACTTAGATTTTTTTATTTTCAGTTTGTATGTGTGTTTGCTGTGAACCAAACAGCAAACAGAAAAATTGCAATGGCAATTTTTATGAAATTTCGTCAATTAAGTTCTTATTTTTTTACTTTCGATATTTTAGGAAAAAAATATTAAATTTTTTACAAAAATTATGCAAACTAATTTCAAAAAAATTCCGGGAAAATTTCGAAAATTTTGAAAATTTAACGAAATTTTTCAACTTTTTATTTGGAGTCCCCTGAGTCATTTTTATTCTAGAAATATATAAGTTGTTAATTTTTGACGATTAAATTTATCCGAAGTGTGTTTCAGATTTTCTTAAATTCAAAAAAAAAAAAAAAACAAAAAAAAAAAAACTTAACAATTTGGAGGAAAATCTAAAACACCACCCGAAAAAATATTGGCAATGCGAATATCGAGGATGTAAATGATGTGCTGGCAGCCGCCGTGGCCTTGTGTAGCGTGCTCCAACTACCACATCGAAGATCCTGGGTTCAAGCTCCGAGCAAAGCAAGATTTAAAATTTAGATAAAGGTTATTTCAATAAGAAAAAAGTGTTTTCTATGCGGTGTCGCCCTAAGGCAGTGATTTGGCAAACACTCCGAGTGTATTTTTGCCATAAAAAGCTTGTCAGTGAAACTTTTAAGCCACATTCCTTAACAAGGAATGAATGAATGAAGAGCAAGCATTCTTAAATCAATGATTTAAAATTTCAAATGATTGCACAGTTTTACAGCTCTGGGTATTTGTACCTGATTTTACTTTACTTATTTTTTTTTGTTGAAGATTTTTATACCGCTTTCTATAAATAGTCTATAAATAAATCGTAAACATAAAATGGATTCTTTTTCAGTGCTAAAACACGTAAAATCAAAATTTAGCAGCAAAAGGTGGCGCGTGACGCACATTAATAGAAATAATGACTTGTTTATTATTGTTTTTTTTTTATATAAAACGCAGTGTGAGTATAATTAAGGAATATATGTAGGCATTTATAAATGTTGAAATAATCGAACGATAGTTGCGAGGCATGCTACATATTTATTAAGTTACTCAAACTAAATATGGATACTTCTGAACATTTGTTGTTCATTATAATTAAGTTCGTGATAACTATGTTTTCAAAATTAATAGCTTTTCTTCTATTATTTATTTATTTTATATTGTTTATTTTATCATTAACTAGCAGACCCGGCAGACGTTGTTCTCCCTAAATTTGGTATATCTGCATACATTTTAATAAGCTTTTTCCGTCTAACTCTGCCCTCGGCCATATACACTTTTTCCTAATCTTTGTATTCACTCCTCCCTCCGTATTTTTCGCTTCATCTATCTCCATCTTCGCCTCTTTCTATCTCTTTCTCAGTCTCCCTCTCTCTTTTCTCTTCTCTCAAGTTTTTCTCATTCTTATTCATATCTTATTGCCAGTCCCAGAGGGTGGCATGTATTTTATTCCAGTCCCATTCCGAGTCTCAGTGCCAGTCCCAATCCGAGTCTCAGTCTCGGTCCTAATCCCAGTCCCAGTCCGTCTCTGGTCTACTTCCCGGAAAAAAGCATCGTAAATAGTAATATAGGCAAATTTATATACCAAATTTCAGGCAAATCGAATAGGACGTATGTAAATAGGTATTTGGGTATTATTAATTCATGCCTTTATTTCGGATTCGCATGCATATTTATCAGTTTTGCCAGGTTGATGCGACTAAATCGAATATCACAATGAAAATTATTTAAAAGCTCTCAGCAACAGCTTTCATTTTATATCCAAAATACACACACATTCTAAGGGTATCCGGGTCCATGTTTTGGCCTATATCTCGAGACGCTAGTCACCAATAGATATGAAAACTACCCTTTAGTAAAGCACTCATCAACAGCTTTCATTTGATATCCATATTGTATAAATACATTCTAGGGGTGCCCGGGTCCACGTTTTGGCCTATATCTCGAGACCCTAGTCACCAATGGGTATGAAAACTACCTTATACTAAAGCAATCATCAATATCCATATTGTATAAACACATTCTAGGGGTACCCGGGTCCACGTTTTGGCCTATATCTCGAGACCCTAGCCACCGATAGGTACGAAAACTACCCTGTACTAAAGCACTCATGAACAGCTTTCATTTGATATCCATATTGTATAAGCACATTCTAGGGGTGCCCGGGTCCACGTTTTGGCCTATATCTCGAGACCCTGGTCACCAATAGGTATGAAAACTACCCTGTACTAAAGCACTCATCAGCAGCTTTCATTTGATATCCATATTGTATAAACACATTCTAGGGGTGCCCGGGTCCACTTTTTGCCCTATATCTCGAAACCTTAGTCACCAATATGTATCCTGGTCCCCTTCCCGGAAGAAAAATTATCCGACATTTTATTCTAGATATAACGCTACCTACATACCAAATTTCAGGCAAATCGAGCTATATATACGATAGTTTAGAATACATCGGTCCCTGGTCCACTTCCCGGAAAAAAAATTTTCACAAACACTCTCCCCTGCTAAGTTATCCTGAAAATTTGAATAAAATCAGCGTGGTAGTTTCGGAGTCCATAGGCCTCATACAAACATACATACATACATACATCCTATTTTATATATATAGATCAAACACACAACCATAGGTTAATTTACAGTTTTGGGGTTGTTGAGTTATTAATAGTCAAGTTAATTTTTTCATGCTTTAGTTATTCCGTTGTATTTGCCTTAATAGAGCAATTAAATATATCAACGCAGTAATTGACAAAAATTGACACTCGTTGATTGTTATTCGGTTTGCGTACAAGTATTTGCATAATACATACCTACTTACGGATATGAGGCTTTTCACGTCAAGTGTTCCCAGCCGAAAAACTTGATAACTCCAAAATCCACCAAAATTGTTGAACGGTAATACGTAACGGCATAAATTAATCGAGATAGATATAGACTTCTATATATCAAAATGATCTGGGTGAAAAACGAAATTTATTTAGCCATGTCCGTCCGTCCGTCCGTCCGCCCGCCTGTAAACACAATAACTTAATTAAATATTGAGGTATCTTGATGAAATTTGGTATGTAGGTTCCTGGGCGCTCATCTCAGATCGCCATGTAAAATGAACGAAATCGGACTACAACCACGCCCACTTTTTCGATATCGAAAATTTCGAAAAACCGGAAAAGTGCGATAATTCATTACCAAAGACGATACACCGATGAAACTTGGTAGGTGCGTTGAACTTATGACGCAAAATAGAAAATTTGAAAAATGTTGGACAATGGGAAGGTAATTTAAAAGTTTTGCAAGCTGTAATTTGGCAGTCGTTGAAGATAGCATAATGAAATTTGGTAGGCACGTTACTCCTATTACTATATGTGTGCTAAATAAAAATTAGCGAAATCTGATGATGAACACGCCCACTTTAAAAAAAAAATTTTTTTAAGTCAAATTTTAACAAAAAATTTAATATCTTTACAGTATAAAAGTAAATTATGTCAACATTAGACTCCAGTAATGATATGGTGGAACAAAATACAAAGATAAAAGAAAATTTCAAAATGGGCGTAACTCCGCCCCTTTTCATTTAATTCGTCTAGAATATTTTTAATGTCATAAGTCGAACAAAAATTTATCAATCCTTGTGAAATTTGGTAGGAACATAGACTCTATGACGATAACTGTTTTCTGTGAAAACGGCCCAAATCGGTTGAAGCCACGCCCAGTTTTTATACACAGTCTACCGTCTGTCCTTCCGCTCGGCCGTTAACACGATAACTTGCGCAAAAAACGATATATCTTAACTAAACTTAGTTCACGTACTTATCTGAAGTCACTTTATCTTGGTGTAAAATATGGCCGAAATCCGAATATGACCACGCCCACTTTTCCGATATCGAAAATTACGAAAAATTAAAAAAATACCATAATTATGTACCAAATATGAAAAAAGAGATGAAACATGGTAATTGGATTGATTTATTGACGCAAAATATAACTTTAGAAAAAACTTTGTAAAATGGGTGTGACACCTACCATATTAAGTAGAAGAAAATGAAAAAGTTCTGCAGGGCGAAATCAAAAGCCCTTGGAGTCTTGGCAGGAATACTGTTCGTAGTATTACATATATAAATTTATTAGCGGTATTAGGGTCACCCTGGTCCACATTTTGGTCGATATCTCGAAAACGCCTTCACATATACAACTAAGGGCTACTCCCTTTTAAAACCCTCATTAATACCTTTCATTTGATACACATGTCATACAAACATATTCTAGAGTCACCCCTGGTCCACCCTTATTGCGATATCTCGAAAAGGCGTCCACCTATAGAACTAATGCCCACTACGTTTTAAATAATCATTAACACCTTTCATTTGATACACATGTCAAACAAACACATTCCAGGGTTACCCTAGGTTCATTTTGCTAAATGGTGATTTTCCCTTCTTTTGTATCTAAAGCTCTCAGCTGAGTATGTAGTGTTCGATTACACCCGAACTTAGCCTTCCTTACTTGTTTTTTGTAAATTTTTTGCAATAAACACCGATTTTGATTTTTTATTGTTGTTTAAAACAAAGAGTATTTACTTCCCTACAAAAATGTACAGGTCATATTGTGGTGTAACGTTAATTTTTATAATTTTTTTCGCTTTGAAACTGTAGCGCGATCGTTCCCGTAACCATCAAAACGAAAAACGCAAAGAATTTACATTGCCCAACAATGTTACCTATGTATTTTTATAGCGGAACAATTAAGCTTTATTTTGAGCAACACAAAATAAAAATCAGAGTGGTCAAAAAACTATTCGAAAAATTGGTAAATCTCTTTCTTATAGCAGAGAAAAAATACTGTAAAAATCATCTAAAACTTTTTTTGTACATTAAAATTTAGTGACCTAAATATTTATCAAAAAAAATTTTAAAAAATGGTAAGGAAAAAGCCAATTTTTGATACTCTGTGTCATTGCAATCCTTTCATATTTCAGTTACTCCTTTGGACATGTTATGTACCCTACAAGGACAACATTTTGAGCAACTTTTGTTGGACTTTTGAAACTTGAAACTGAAAAACTTGAGTTTTTCGAGTGGAAGCACTTGACCTGTGAAGCCCCATATGTTTGTATTGCGAACAAGTTCGGAAATTTATCCTACAGTACAAATATTGATATTTGACCAAATGGGGCGTGACAGTGTGTTAGTGACTGTAGCTACAATTGCAAGCCACAATTTCCGCTTGCCCTGCCCAGCATTCTGTAGCAATAGCGCCTACTCACGGAAAATACATAATCAGTGGCCTCACTCGGATATATTCGAGTTAAGAGTTTACTGAAACTAGTGGCGGTTGTCAGCAACGAGATGCGTCCGTATTTTGATTTCTGTCTTATTTTAAATATACGGTTTATAAATAAGAAGATTTTTTAATTAAGGCAGGGTCTAGCGCATCCACCTGAAGGCTATTTGAAACGAAAAATCAAACGGGGGTAAATAGGGATGATATATATGAAATAACAATCTGATTTAAATTTGAGCAGTAACCATGTCGGGACGTCAGTAACTAATTTGAGTCAGTAGCGCAAACACCAAGTTCTCACTACTGGTTTAATGACTCTTTCTTTCCTAACTGGTGCTTAATCGGATGTAGAGTGGGACAGTTGATGGCCAAATTTGTACCAACAGCGCTTAAATCTGGGCTAAACGAGTTTAAATTAATTACACAAAAGCAGCGACTATTCAGAACCACCTACGACTGGCCAGTTAAGAGTGCATTCAAAAGGTCTGCGAAGGGGACACACCCACTTACAAAGCTCTATCCAAATATCTCAAATATTTGACTACTCCTTTTCCAACTGCATTTGCGATAATAGAAAATGTATTTAAGAAACGGGCAAATGAATTTAAGAAGAGGACAAATCAGAAAATAATTGAGAAATAGAATCAGAACAGACCAAAAAAATTAATATTGCTTTTTCTGAAATACATTTGTAATTTTTGGAAATAAACAAAAATTAATAAACGCAAGGCGCGAAAACCTCCGAAGAGATTTTAGACCGAGCTTCTCTTCCAATTAGCGTCGTGTACTCTTTAATATTTACTGCAAATTGGCGGGACGGGCCCTATATGTTTTATGCCGACTCCAAGCGGCATCTTCTCAAGGCAGATAAATTTTCACCGAGAAGTTCGAAGTGTTTGCAAAATCGCTGCCCAAAATCGACCCCTCCTAGAAAAACTTTTTTCTAATTGAAACATTTTTTTTTTTAATTTTTGATGTTAGTTTATTCGGGGATTAGTGTTTCTGCCTCTTAAGGCGGTTAGTTTTGAGTGTCAGAGTAACTTGCCATTAAGTCACGGAGCCATCTGAGAAGAAGGCCGTGAACTCAGGGTTTAAACAAGAAAGCCGCTCTGGGATAGACGGCATGTTCTCTAAAGAGAGGGTGAAAGCAGCATTATTTATTTGACTTAAGTTTTCCGTTATGGTCCTCACAATGCTAACATAGCTATATCCGATGTCTCTGGTAGGACAGCATTCAGAATAACCGCACTACAACTAGCTTGGAGCTTAACACACAACTGTATGTGCAGGATGTTGAGCATAACTTCCAGAGCCATTGTGAATGCCCAGAGATGTGCCCCTGATATGGGCATTACAGCTGACCGCTGCATTCGGGTGATTTTTCAGGCTGTGATATGAAGTCATTCTGGAGAAGTTTATTCGACCCGTGAATGAGATATGCTATAGCTGGCATCTCTGGCTCTTTCAAGGTATACTACATTGAGAATATAAAGGAATGGAATAAAATGATGTTGAAATTGGCGTGAATCTATACTTTACCACTGTGCTTAATTTGTATTCGTCCAAACCCTGACTGAGGAGAAAAACAGTGACATCAAAGATTAATTCTATGCATGCTTAGCGCTGTCTCTGTCGTGATATGAAAATCGAGGTAGTGCGACCAGGAATGCATTATCGTCATAAATGTAGTTGAACAATTCAGGTTCTAAGACGAAAAAAACTCATTGGGATGAAGCTTATTGCTTTTTGCGTATGAAAATACATAATCCTTACCAGAATTTCCAACATTTTATACTTGTATCATTGTTATATACCAAGTGGGAAATGAAAATGAAATGAAATAAGTTCAAACGGCCCTCCACCCAACCAAGTCATAATATCTGTCTACTCTGGATTCGAGATCAATCCGATGTACTAAACCAAAATATTTAATGAATTCTCATAATGAGTGATTATTACCTTAAACGGATATCGATAACAAGACGCAGTTCATCAATTTTCTCTCTATTTACTCCAGGTTATCTGATCAATTATTCCTAACTAATTATCAAGAAATGTTACATAATCTATGAGTTTTTTATATTAAGGCCTCTTTGATTAAAGCTTAAGTCAAAACAAAAGTTAAAGGGAAGTTATATAACTTCACTCGTAAAAATGTAAATTTACTAAAATCAAATAATTTTGGGCTTATTAAGATAAGTCACGTTGGATTCTTATCGATAACAACAGATACCGAGCAGTATTCTTACTATCGATATATTACCGATAGCAAATTATTACCGTCTAGGCTTTTTATCGACTTGTTATCGCCCAGACATCGCCTTCTTATTGGTTTATTATTGGTTGATAGATATTTTACCAATTTTATATTGAATTTTTAATGACAACAAACCAATGAGTCGTCGATAAGAAATTGGTAACACACCGATAAGCAGTCGAGAATTATTTGGTAACTTTTTGATAATAAATCTATAACCTCTCAGTAACAAACAGATAACTTTTCGATAACAAATATAACTTTTAAATATCATATCGATAACTTTTTGATAGCATTACGATAACTTTTTAAAAAATAATCGTTAACTTTCCGAAAACATATATAAAAAAACGAAAAAATTGTCGACGAAAAATCGTAAATCATTGATTACCATTTGATATTTCAATAACAAATAGACAACTTAATATTTCTATAACAAATCGACAACTTCTCTTTGTCACGGTTAGGTAACGTTGAACTGGCCGGCCAATAGGACCTCACATAAACTGAATGTGCCCATAGTGCTACCAGAAATTGTTTGACGACCAAATGTAATAACCCCAATCAGGTGCTTTACTTATGTTATAGAATAAGTTCATCCTCTTGGGAAATACAAGAAGCTTTCTAGGGCCTAGCTTAATTGCCGCCTCGAGACCTGGCAACTCTACCGTCCCTAATAGTTGGAGCTATGATCTGGCAAATGCAAGACACGAACACAGAACATGCTCAACCATTTGTTCCTGCAGCTCGCACATTCTAACCCTGTAATCACTGACGAGGCCTAACTTATAAGTATGTGACGCCAGAAGTCATATCCAGTTAGTATGCCCATCGTGAGCCTTAAGTCTTTTATCTTCAGAGATATGAACTACTTTGTGATCTTCTCCCAAATGGATTGGGACGTCTATCGTCATCGATTCAGCGGGTGTTGCACCCTCCTTTGCCAAGTGATGTGTTTTCCGGTCTGAGCGAAGTTTTTCCAATGCTTCTATGCCTTTTTGGACACTTCACGATGAAGAGCTTTGTGAGTTTATTGCTTAATCGCCGCCTGGCTATCAATATATATATTGACACGACTGCAGCTTAAGTACGCTTCCTCCAGAATTTCTGCTACTTTCTTCATGGCTATAAACTTCGCCTGAGAAAAGATGCAGTAATCCGACAGCCTTTAGAATCTGCATATTCCTGAATCGACACAGTCAACAGCAGACTCTATCCCCTCCGATAATTTGGAACCATCGGTTTACGCGTGTATAGTATGTTCTGACAACCTTTCGGCTCAATTGTGGCCCTAAGATCTCTTTCGAAATTCAAGCAGGGGACCATACATTCCGTTTGCCCGATATAAGATGGCGCTATATTGCTATGACCATGGGGCTTGTATTTATGTTGTCTCGAGGCCTTGAGCTTTGTTGCTGTGGCTATCGCATTTTATTTTGGCCATTATATCTGCAGGCGGGATGTGCAGAATGGCTTGCAGTTATGTACCACACCCATAAATCGTCGCTAAATTTATCCATAACAAACCTCTAGCACTTCGAAAACCAATTGATACCACGCCGTCCGGTTTTGCCTTCGGTTCCTGCTTTGGGTATGACTTCTAACATTTCTCTTCCTCAACCCTCCCTTTTTTCTTTTACTTTTATTTCTATTTCAATCCGTTCCATTCATTTATTTTCTCTTCTTTTTATACTTTCTTTTATACTCATTTTTATCTCAACCTTCTTACTACCAAAGTTTATTTGTAACAAAGCAATGAACAAGCAAATGATTGTTGTCTTAAAATCGCCGAAACTGGACAATGACGATGCCCACTTTAATATAAAAGAGATTTTAAAGGACCGTCGACGAATACAGGCTATCTTTGAGAAAAATTACTTTATATTAATGTTTTTTTGCTTCTAAGGTGTATTTATAACATAAAACTTTGGAAATGGGAGTGGCACCGCCTTTTTTAAGCAATGGTTAGTCTACGTTGAGCGATAGCTGAAAGAAGAATAAACCACACACTTCTTTTTTCACAATATTGTTAAAAAAAAATCCAACCAAGCAATGAGCATCACAACTGGGACGGATAACGCCGAAATCACAGACTAAAAATTTTACATTCCTAGCATAATGCATATAAATAAGTAGTAATGTGAGAGTCGAATTACACAAACTACACTGAAAGAAATGGTGCTAGTAAAATCAACATATCGGTTATTTTGGTCTTGACGTAACGGAGATTCGGTTAAAATGGACCAATTATGGTTAATTCGACCGAGTTCTTTGGCAAGCGAACAAATTAGTTTAGTGATTTCAACAGAAGAGAAATTTCGCTCTCAAGTTAACAAAATTCTGTAAAATTGACAAATTCCTAATCAATCTAACTGATTTTCTGTGTTCTGATCTCACTGGTCATTTCAACAGCGAAAAACATGCATGAGCTAATTTCAAAGAGAATCTTACGCTCACTGCGCTCTCTACTTTGTACTGATGACGATGGTGCCACTTGTTAAACAAAACCAAAATAAGAAAACCACCAAATCGAAAAAACACACAAATTAGGAAAACAACAAAAAAACTAGTTTTTCAGTTATCAATACAAAACGAAATAACCCTTTTTTGAATTTGCTGTGCATAACACTGCAAACTTTATGCGATACCGGGGCACCTATTTATCGGGTACAATTTTGCAACTTCTCCTCCAAGCGAAATGCAAAATTGCGCCCTCTTGTTGCAAAATTTTGTTTGAGCGCACAGGATTTTTCCAAAGTTAGTAGCATTTTGTTTAAGTTTTTACGCATTTTCACTCACGCGAACGAATCTAATAAGATAATAAAAAACATCCTTTTTTAATGTTGATGTTTCCGACAGCATAAAACTTTGAGTTGTTTTGGAGTCGTTTCAAAATAAAGTGTTACGAGAATTAAACTTGCTGAATTACATGTAAAGTTACTCCAGTGGTGAATTACCTTACCGCGATTTGATTTTCTACTTTTCTATAACTTACAAGTTCTCTGTTTAAAATGTTATGTCAAACATTTATACTACCAGTTTTGTTCGAAACAATCAAGTCTGGCAACTTTACATGCGAAAGAAGAAATTGAGAATGAGCTGCAACTGAAAGAATTGGCAGTTATTTCATATTAACAGTTTTGATTGGTATTCTTACAGCGACAGTAATAATTGTTAATTTAACAAAACTATGGGTAAAGTATAATGAAACAACTTTTTTTGTTTATTTGACTACTAAAACGGTCAATTACGAATCAACGATTTGTGCGCAGTTAATTCAACATCTTGTTGCGATGGATAAAAATTGACAAAAATTTCGGTTGAATTTACCCGTATTTCGGTTGATTTTACCAGCCTTTTTCTTTCAGTGTACTTGCGTAAAGAGTTATATTATTAATTTATCGAATTTTAAATATTTGAAGAGAATTTCTATATTTTTCAAGTATTTCTGATTTTCGAAGATACTTAAAATTATGGGATACTCAGACGAACGTAGTTCATGGGAAACAAGTTAAAGAAAAGAATGCAAATTTTAATGCAGTAAATTAAAAAATCTTAAAAGAAGAAAAAAATTGCAGAAATATTATTCTGACGTGTTATTATGAAGTGCTATGCAAATGTGCTAAATCCAAATATTTAATTAGAAAATGTGCTAAATCAGGTAGAAAAGTACTTGACGAATTTAACATGACTTTTACTATCCCTTGCACCAAACACTTTCAAGTTTTGTGAAAAAGTTGTATATACTTATTTATGTGGTAGGTGTTAGTTTTGTTGTAGTTGAAGTACTTCCCCCCGTTCAATGTGCATTAGAGGGACATGCATGAAGGGTATTGTCTCTAGTCTATGTGACTTCACTATAATTATATTCTATATTATATGCAAATATTCAGTATATGTACAGAGGAGAAGTCCTTTAATTGCCTAGTCCCCCTGCCCGGGAAGGAGATCTGCATCAAGCTGTTGTCTGCTGTCCCCCAGAAATGTGAGGGACACACTTTGGCCGCTTGGCCCATAGTGATACAACTGTGTGGGCTATAGCCCTTCCTCCTTTAGATGTGTAGGAATTTGAACCAATTTGACCTTCTGATGTAGTGTAGAATATTTTCGATTTCCGCAGAGCCAAGTTTGCTAAGCACTCGATGAAATTCTTATTCAGCCATTCCATATGCTGCTGGGATGTTAGTTTAGCAGAAATTTAAGCACAAACTACTATTAAACTACACTCCTAATTATGAGTGGCTAACAGAATGTCCAATAATAGTATCAATTCTGTTACTTTATATGCGAGAGGGAGATGCATATTTAGCGAATGTGAAAACTAAAGGTTTGGTTCCCTCGGAACGGCATCTCCGGTTGCTCCGAACGGCATCTGCAAGACAGATGAGTTTTCACTGAGAGCTTTTCATCGCAGAAATACACTAGGAGTGCTTGCCGAGCACTGCCGAGTGGCGATCCCGCTAAGAAAAATTTTCTTCTAATTGAAAAACCTTGTTTATAAAATTTTGATCCTGCTTCGCCCGGGGCGAGAACCCAGGATATTCGGTGTGGTGGGTGGATCACACTACCATCACAGCACGGCGGCCGCCGGAAAGGAAATTAAAAGCCCAGATAAGTTGTTGTTTTGAAATTATTTGGGCCATATTATTTATTTCCCTGCCGCTATATTACGTTACTGTGAGCTCCACTGTTTTCTTATTTTCCATATAATTACTTTTACATTCAAAAATTTTTGACACCGTATTCTACCGCTATGTAACGACCGCTATACAACGGCACCGCTCTCGAGGAAACCAAGTTTTAAGTTTAGTGCTTTTTTCTTCTCCACAAAAATGGAGCCTAACTGATTTTTTTTTTTTTTTGAAAAACAAGTAAGGTCTGTTCTCTACTTGATTCCATTGTTAATGGCAGAATTGAAAGCACTTGTTAGGATAAAGACAGCCCCCAGGGGGCTAGAGGGCTTAGAATATACCTGCAGCCGGTATGTCTGTAGTAAGAGGCGACTAAAATACCCAAATGATTAAAGGGTTTTGTAGGGCAACCTTTTCGAGGGACTGCCAGGACAACTTATAGCTTTTCCAACCCAATTGTTTCCCATACCCGTGGCGAATCCTGTTTCTTTAGCAGCAGCGGTTCTGGCGAACCCAAGTTCTTTATGGAAATAGGAGGTAGGGGCGTGATGGCCTAGAAGGTTCAGTCTGGTCATATTAAATCGCTCTCGAGATGATCTGGCTTGTATCTTATTGGCGCTTGTCATCAGAACGTACCGGATCTACATATAACCGGAAAAGGACCATCAACAATGATAATGCTCCCCAAAACCTTCGGGATGTGTTTTTATCGCTACAACAACAACAACAACAACAACAATGATAAAGACATAGTGAATGTGAGAAATATTGCTATTATATAAAGAGACCAGCGAATATTATTTCGTAAGGAAGCCTGTAAAAATGGTGAGAGCTCGAGCAAAGTGTTCAAGCTCCACATCTAGCCTGGATTATACCCAAAACATTGCTTCTAGCGTTATAATATCGAAGAATCGTACTAATAGCGCCTATTAACATAAGACACGTAATTCAAAAGCAGGGAAACTCCACATTTTTTAAAATTTGCTTGTTGAATAATTTCCTCTAAGTAGTGGAGTTACTTTTCTACAATCCCTGATCCCTACGTGGCTGGAAAATCATACTAGTTTTTATATAGCTTTTTTTTTCGCAAACATTTTCAATGGTCCCTAAGCGCAAAATAGTAGGTGGTTACCAGCAATCAACAGCTGAAGTCTCGAATGGCAAGGTGCATTGCCGCAAACCAATATCAAATCGGGCAGTCTAATTCCGGTGCCCTTCCGTTCTATGCTGGCTATGCAGACGACATTGCCGCAGTCAGAAAATACAGAAAAAGCACACATAAAGCTCAATCTTAACATGATACGCACAAAGTAGTGGCTAATTTCGTAGACTCCAGTTGGAAGTGGAAAAAAACAGAGGGAATATAACATCAATAATGGGAATATAATAACAATAAACTATTTAGGAGTAAGGATAGACTCCCGACGAAAATATTGGGCTCAAATTTAACGCTCGGCTGAGAAGCCATCTAACAAGGTATCGCTGCTAAGTAGGTTGATGGAAAACATTGGACGATCAAGAGAAAGCAAAAGGAAGCTGCTGATGGATATCGACCTATTCACGTTACTGTACGGTGCGCAGATACACTTCGAAAGAAAAATAGTTGCAAGCTTCTAACAGACGTGCAGCGTGAAGCAGCTCTAAGAGTAGCCTGCGCTTACAGCAGGCTGTTTCAGGACCAGACGTCGAAGTAAATACCGGAACAGCTCCCATCGACATATTAACGGCTAGAGCATGGGAAAGAAAAAAGCAGACGGATCAAGAGCGCAAGAAAGTCGTTAGAAAAGAGAGCAGGCAAGTAAAGTTTGGGATATGGCAAAAGCGATGGGAAAATGAACAACGAGGCAAATGTACAACAACACTATTCACAGATGTTGAAGCATGAAGCACCAGAAGCTTTGTTGAGGTAAATTATTACGTTACTCAAATGCTTTCTGGACCCGTATACTTAAAAAAATACCTGCAGAGACTAAAAAGGGCCCTACTGAACACACTTTTTACAATACAATCACTCAATGGAGCCAGAGCCGACAAATACCAGTTTGCGGCACCACCCGTATAAACAGCGAATTTGCATTTTTGCAATTCAGTTCTCGCAGGTGAGCCAGCGGGGAAAAAATTTCCACTCCGGCTAGCTAGGTGAGTGGAAGGGAGCGCTGTCATGGCGCGGGTCACCCTCCACCAAGGCTGGACGACGCGAGTGATGTCTTCAGACTATCCTTCCCTCCGTCGCCCACCCTGGTGTTGAGCGGCCCGCCTACTCAATGACCAAATACCCCCTCCCCCGCAGCTCGGACTGATCGGATGGGGGCGCGAGTCACCCTTCACCTGGGCTGGACGACGCGAGTGGTGTCTTCGGACTATCCTTCCCTCCGTCGCCCACCTCGGTGTTGAGCAGCCGCTGCCTTAATGACCAAATAACCCTCCTCCCCCTCAGCTCTGGTTTTGGTAGGCTGGCCGGATCGGAGGAAACACTCCCTCTAGTTAGCTGGGGAGAAGAGGGTGCGGCCGTGGCGCGAGTCACCCCTTCCTGCACCAAGACGACGCGAGTGGTGTCTTCGTCTGGTAAGGAATGACTCGCTGCCCGTACGACCGCACGACCTCCCTCTCCACAGCTCTGGTTTCGGCCGTGAGCTGATGAGTGCACACAAGGGGCTACCGCTATGCCGTTAAGGTGCACTTCCTCTCCGCCCAAGGGTCGCCCATGGTGTCTCGGCTCGTACAACTTCGTCCCCCTTACGCACCTTCTACTAGTGTGCAAGTAGGGCGGCGGGGGTGTGCAGCGGTGAAACCAGAACTAACCCGATCCTTGCAGTCTCTTCCCCAGGTAACCGACCCCGCCAACTATCGATTCTGCCGAAGACTACCGATCCCGCCGATACCGTCAACCGGCCCCACCCGGAACGAGCCGCCGCTGTCTAGGTAAACCCCATTGCCAGCCTACTTCCTCTCTCACCCCGGCCCTGGCACGCGCTCCTTAGACCACCGCCGCTGTCATCGCATCGTCACCCCTCTGGTGCCGCCGCTGCTTACATCACGCCGGTGCTACGCCGACCGTTGGCCGTCCGCCATACTACCGCGGTACCGAACCCGCCTTGCTGGTGCCGCCGCTGCAACACCAACCACTGGCCGTTCGCCATCCTACCGCCGTTAAGCCGCCGCTGCTGCGACGACCGTTGGCCGTCCGCCACCCTATCGCCGTTAAGCCGCCGCTGCTTCCTTCCCGCTGCTGCTACTGCGACCGCTGGCCGTCCGCTATCCTACCGCCGTTAAGCCGCTGCTTCCGTCCCATCGGTGCCACGACGACCGTTGGCCGTCCGTCATCCTACCGCAGTTAAGCCGGTGCTTCTATTCCGCCGCTGCTTCCATACCGCTGTACCAATACGTCCGTTACCCGACCGTTCAACCATCCTGCCGAACCTCCTCTGCTCCAACGACAGTTAGCCGCCACCCGGTCCCTCACCATCTTGCGACGGAAAGCTGCTGCCCGCCTAATACCTCCATCCGTGTGTTCGAAACACCTAAATATTGTGTTTTTATTCAGTAGGGGTTTGTGGGACCTCTACTCGACTCTGGATTGACTGAGCGTACCCCAGCCTTAGACAAACCCCACTTCATAATACTAATAATAAATCAGAAAAAATCCACATTCATAACCAACAAATTTTCTCTGTGGCAGAGATCTGCATCAGGTAACTTTTTTGATACTCTAATATATCCGCAGCAATTTGAGTATGAGTACGTATAAAGCAACCAAGCGCAGCTAGTCTGATCTATTCGTTTACATACAAAAATTGATGTGTAAGTATAAGCTATGATGCATATGGATACAAGCGACAACGGCCTCTCACGAACTATTTTCGTGTTTGGTCTGCTTTCGTATGAAATTTTAATTGAAATCCCAGGCAAACGTTTGCTTCGATGGGTGAATTTCAAAGCGCAATTGCTAGCTCAGCTAATCAGTTATCAGCTGAGTGAAAGAAATTGTGCTTTTGAAACGATACGTTGAGCCAACTGTCAACATCCAATCTATAAAAGCGTTGAGTGAATGGAGCGGAAAATTGTTATGCTCACTAATTTGTCGGCCACCGTGGTGTGATGGTAGCGTGCTCAGTCTACCACACCGTATGCCCTGGGTTCACACCCCAGGCAAAGCAACACCAAAATTTTAGAAATAAGGTTTTTCAATTAGAAGAAAACTTTTATAAGCGGGGACGCCCCTCGGCAGGGTTTGGCAAGCGCTCCGAGTGTATTTCTGCCATGAAAAGCTCTCAGTGAAAACTCGTATGCCTTGCAGATGCCATTCGGAGTCGGCATAAAACATGTAGCTCCCGTCCGGCCAATTTGTAGGGAAAATCAAGAGGAGCACGACGCAAATTGGAAGAGAAGCTCGGCCTTAGATCTCTTCGGAGGTTATCGCGCCTTACAGTTTTTTTTTTTTTATTTGTCGTAAAGTTGAAACTGTGCGTTCCAAGAAGTTATCACTAATCAGCTTCGCCAGCAGTTTTGCTTTTGGAATGCGCACTATGCTTTGTTCTACTAATTCAAATGAATTTGTATATATGTGCATACACATGTTCACGTGTTCTTGCATCAACAAAACGTTAAAAACATATATACATACATATGAATATACAGATTTTAGAGAAAACATATCGTATGTGTTTTCCAAAAGTGGCTTCACTTCGGATATCATCCTCTTCGGTTGTCAGATCTTTCGCTTTCAACGCTAACGCGTTGTCAGGATGAAAAAGACTCTCAACCAAATTACTGACACGAATCGCTTCGTTTAAATAACCCGACTGAGTATGAGTACACGATTTGTTATATCATGATCGGAATATATTGGGGCATATTCATCATCGAAATAAAATGTGACTAAGTTAGTTGAAGCATTTTTGACAGAGAGCACATATAGAATTGTGTCAAACAGTGTTAACTAACTTAAAATCATATTTTATTGTGACTTTGCCTATGTCGCGTTCAGTTTACAACTACTCATTGCAGATCTCTGCTCTGTGGGTTTAATCTGTTTTAAAATAAAATTCCAGCTTTCGGTAAGCTAAAATTCCATCGCCAAAAATCTGTAAAACAAAATCAAGTGCGCAGAAAAGTATGCAACATTTAGCGATAACAGCCTAACTTCTACGTTCTTTGTATACACAAACAAAGCGAAGTTACCTGCGACTTAGGCTTTTATGTTTGCGAGCACAAATGTTTACCGATAACTCTGTTACCGATTAATTTATCGAATTCTCGCACAGTAATATTGCACTGTCATCGGAGTTATACATACGTGCAAAATTTCAGCTCAATCGGACACCGGGAAGTGTATCAAATTTAACTTGCAAGATTTGATTACAGACAACAGCCAAGTGAAACTAAATAAAAGCTTACAAAAAGTATTTTCATTTGAATTTATGGTAGGAAATTTGATGGGAATTCTTTGCTGAAATTCTGAAACACCACGTGAATTTTGAAAAAGATCGATTGAGGTCACATATCAAAGATTTTTTAAATATTCTCGGCTTTACTGCGCACTGGCCACCGTGGTGTGATGGTAGCGTGCTCCTCCTATCGCACCGAAGATCCTGGGTTCATGCTTCGGGCAAAGCAAATTTTTAGAAACTAGTTCTTTAAATTAGAAGAAAATTTTTCTAGGCAGGGTCGCCCCTCGGCAGCGAGTGTAGGTTTATCGTGAGTACCTGTCTTCGAGGACCTAACCTCACGTATGCACCAAGTACACCGGTCAAAGCAGGTCTGACCAGCCCCAAGGCTCGCTTACCTTGGTACCAATCGATAGTGTGAGTGAACACATCATCACCTTGGTGGGGTTGGAGGCCTATCTAACACCTCTTCCATTCTATGGGTCATGGCACCCGGTTGCAATGTAACTCCACATTCGAGCTGACCAACTCTTACCGCATTCGAATATCAACCACAGCCACCACGATGCTCCTAAAGGGGCCTACCTCAATGAACAGAAACGGAGCGATCTCCGCGGGCCATCTGTTCCCCGTGGTACCACTTTAAAGTCTTGGTATGACTTACGCAGCCGAAGCCACTTCCGGTTGAGTATCCACCTACTCCGGACCGGCCGCCTAGTGTGAGGTGGGGTTTGAACTCCCTCACATCCACGGACACACACACAAATCAACCACCACGATCACCACCACGTCTCCTCCGTTTAAACACCTCCGATCGCCCCTCGGCAGTGCGATGAAAAGCTTCACTGTGAAAACTCATCTGCCATGCAGATACCGTTCGGAGTCAGCATAAAACAAGTAGGTCCCGTCCCGCCAAATTGTAGGAAAAACTAAAAGGAGTACGACGAAATTTGGAAGAGAAGCTCGGCCCAAAATCTCTTGGGAGGTTATCGCGCCTTACATTTTTTGTATTGCTATGCGTTATTCATGGAATCTAATAAATAGATTATAATAGATGAACTCCCACTGCATATCGAGCCATAACTGCAAAAACGACAAAATATTCGATTTCTCAGTTTTAATACGAGTTGACAAACTATCATCATCTGCATAAATTTCAAAGCTCCTGTTTGCGCGTACTAGAAATTTTTAAACATTTTATTTTATAGCATTTTCTTTTCAGCAAAAAATGCCGCCCCAGTGTTGCACTGCTAACTTATAATTTTTGAACTAGGTCACCTGGCGATATGCAAATTTGCTCTATTTGTAGGCATTGATACTCCTTTTCTAATTCAGTTGAAAATATTTTGTGAAAGGAACACACAAACTCACAAGAGAGCTGAGAACAATCGACAGGGCGACATTATTTTCAGAAAAGAGAACGACATTACATATCAGTAATAAAACATTCTTCAACTCTTTCTTTTTGCTGCTTAAATCCTTCTGACAACACCTTTCAACCAATTCGAATTCGAAATTTCCAAAGAATCTCAATAAACAAAATTTTTTACTGTCAAACCAAATGCATGCAACTAATTTATAAAAATTACACTCGTATAAAAGACCAGGTGAAAAAATAAAAGAAAGAAAGAATGCAAAAATATTGATATCACATCTTCTAAATGTTAGAAGTGGATGAAAAATTGTTTTCTGTCAACCAAGCAAAGTCATGCCATCAATCAAAATTGTTATTGCAATTATTTAACCTATTCACAGTGGGTGCTGGTAGCATCGGCTTACACACATAACCATATACATGTGTATGTATGTATGAAAATGCAAATACGTAGCACATACACGCACACAAACAAGCACACCACGTGCATGTTTTACATGTGGTGAAATTTCATGTAACTCATACGATCCAGTGCCACGGCTAAACCCAACAAACCACCTGTTTTACTACATTTGCTATGGACTCCATTGTGGTTGTTGCTGCTATTGCTGTCATGCTTCCGCATAAATGCATTACATTGTATTTGAATAGTGGATTTACACGCACACGTCCTGTACTAAAAAAAATTTTAACCTTATATAATGCTTATTTCATTTGGTCAAAAGACTTGTCTGAAACCTCATTAAGTTCGGGAAAGAGAAGGAAACTAAATTCAGATAAATTCAGCTCCTCTTGGCGCTATCAAAATAAATAAATAAATATAAGCCGCGATAACCTCCGAAGAGAAGTTAGGCCGAGCTTCTCTTCCAATTTGCGTTGTGCTGCTTTTAATTTTTCCTACAAATAGGCGGGACGGGACCTACATGTTTAATGCCGACTCCCAACGGCACCTGCAAGTAGACGAATTTCACTGAGAAGCTTTTTATGGCAGAAATACACTCGCAGTGCTTGCCAAATCACTGCGAGGTCTGACCACGCTTAGAAAAATTGTGAAGTATCTAAATGAAAAAAGTTCATTTCTAAAGATGTTGCTTTGCCTGTGGCGTGAACCAAGGATATTCGGTGCAGTAGGCGGAGCACGCTACCACCACACTACGGCGGGCGCTTTAAAATCGACAAATCCAATCAGTATAATATGCTTGGCAGGACCTTATACGCGAAGCGAAGAAGCATAATTCTGCGAAAGATGGCGCGGTTTTCCTTAATTGAGGATTGGACAGAGAGCCTTAAAATTCCGATTGTCCGACATGCGCTCGCCTGACCATATTTTTCACAACAGTTGACGAATGCGCCTTACTCACGCGGCCGCGTGTGAATAGGTCCGCAGTCAAGCCATTATCTCCTGCGGCTTTGTTGGTTTTTTTGTATATATGTATATTAGTTACTGCTATTCGTACCTTCTTTTTAACTCCGTGGACCTCGATTGTGGGCTCAGGCTTAGCATTTTCCATCGGTATTTCGTCGTGTCCTCTTTTTGGAAAAGCAGATAGGTGTTGCCTTTATAATCTAAGCCATATCTATATATCAGTTACTAGATCCACATTTTTATTGTTTCAGGATTTCACACCGGGCTTGAAACCTTTCGACGTATTTTTTGGCGATCTTCGTGCGCCTTTCCTGTTGGTTTTTTAAGTTTTTCTCACGCTTTCCTGCTTCTACCTTTTACAACCTAAGAAGACTTATCACTTGGAGTGTTCGAGAAAAAGGTTCTTCGGAAGATTTACGAACCTCTACGCGTTGGCGATGGCGAATACCGAAGAAGATGTATTGATGAGCTGTACGACCTTTTGCGCATGCATTAACATAGTCCAGCGAATTTCAACGCAGCGGCCTCGCTGGCTAGGCCATGTTATGCTAACGGATGATGACGCCCAGCTAAGAAAATCTTTTTATCGGAACCCGCCTATGGAAGCAGAGGAAGAGGGCGGCCCCCACTCCGCTGAATGGACCAGGTGTAAAACAATTTAAACTCGCTTGGTGTGACCAATTGGCACCAGTTAGCAGAGCGAAGAAGCGACTGGCGCGCCTTGTTGGAGGGCCAAAACTGTTTAAGCGCCAATCAATGAATGGGTGAATGGTCTCAACTTAGCCCAGTATGCAAATTTCTTTTTTTCGGTTGCAGCGCCGCATTCTTCATTGTTCCAGGTGTTTTGTAGTTATCACCGGCATCGAATTTCTTTCTTTAGATGTGCGGTTCCCACTGCTCATGCATTCCGACGGGTGGATTTTTGCCTTTAGATAGCAGGTGCGAGAGCACCCGAGCATCTGCGAAGTAGATCAGCCTCACCCATTAGGTGGCTGAATTTACCGACTGAATTTCACATATTTTATTGTTATTATTTTCATCTTTCGGCCATCTCGTCTCTTGGCAGCTTTTTCCTTCACAAAGACTCCAACTTGGTATATGCTCTGAAATCGCAATCTCTTCAAAGGATGTCTTTTCCGTGATCTTTGAACAAATTTTATGGCGGGTCGCAAACCCAGCTCTCAACCAGAGGGCAATTTCATTTGCACATTTGTGTAACGACGCTGATAGCGTAATGCACAAACAAGCGATAAAATGTACTACATCGAGGTGGTTCTAGAACTTTACTTTGGCTTCGTTTGCCGAATTCAGTGCACGGTTGGTCTTACCTCACGAGTAAGAGAAATTGATGGCGTTTGTTTCTTGATCTCTTTTCCGGGAGGATATGCCTTCCTTATTTGGCCATGAAGTTTTGGTTTTTGTTGTTCGGGGCTGTGGATCATATAAGGTGGCGAGAACCCGGCCACCAATAAGCCTTAGGCGAAATCCTACTTTGCCTACCGGCTACAATTTTGCGCCCTTGATCAAGGAGTTATATTAGGGTGGTGCCCAACGTTGGCCTCCTCACTACCCAACCAATGAACCGTGTAGCAAAGGGCCTTTGGTGTAGCTAGATATAACTTAGTACGATGGAATTCACCAGACAAAACGAGCCTTATAGGGTTTCTCTCCGCTTTTGCGTTACATTCTTTATCTTTCTCCCTCCTATCTATCTAACCTTTCAGCAGTCACGCAAGTACTTTATTTGCCCTGCTATTAACAGAGCATGCAGCCCTGCTAATGTCTTCCTTATTGCTTACAATCTACCATTTTTTGCTGGTTAGTAGCTATTGGCAAATTTATACATACACACATACACGCACGCACCTTTGCGGATTCTACGAGTTTATGCGGCAGTTTAGAAAGGCAATGCTTGCACCAAAAGGGTTTGAGCGTAGTTGACAAGATAAAATGTATATGTTTGTGTCTGTGTGCACAAATATGAATATCAATTGCCGTTATTGTATGATAGCATAAACACAGCAACAAATAAAATCAGTTATGTATATGCAAACATGCAACAATAACAGTGGGTACATTGTTAATATGTCACATGAAATGTATTTACCTGTATGAGTACAGATATGAATGTGAAATCCCTATTTGTTTATGTGTGTATGTACGAGAATAAACGAAATAATATCAAACACAAAAGCAATGCATTAAATCATTTTTGTAGCATGTTTGCAGTTTTTTGTCATAAAGAGTGCTAGACCAAAACATTCACGTGCATAAATTTGTGTATGTGTGTGTGTGCAAGTGTATGAGTCTTTTGAATATGTGTTTGTAAATAATGGCATAAATGAATAGATAACAACCCAGATAAATTGCAAATTGCTTACGTACCCCGGGAACTCATGTAATTTTGCAAGTGATCACGAACTTATGAAAAAAATGGAAATTGAATAGCCATTTTAGGGCTAATAAAGTGCATTTTGCATAGTAAAAACTGCATATTACATTTTCATTTCATGACTTTTGCAATTTAAGCTAGCGCTTTAGGTTGGTTAAGTTCGTGTGTTAGTTTAGTACCATGTGTCATTTTTGTAATAAATTTGTGGCCTCTTTTTGATGGAGGATAATTGACAAGCTTTAAGGTGCGTTCATGCTGGAGCTGCCAGAACCGAACTCGGAAGGCCTGTTATCAAGTTTTTAGCGAAGTGTAACGGTTTGCTATCAACGACTTTGGGCGCGTTAACTGTTTCTTATCGATGAGCTATGTTTGTTATATGATGTTATCTTATCGCCGTTTTATAAATTTACTATCGATAACAAAGGTTATCAATGAGTTCCCGATTTTTTACCGATGAGTTATAGATTTTTGTCAAAAAATTATCGATTTACTATTGAAAAGTTACCGATTATTTATCGCAGTTACCAAAATTTATTTATTATCAAAAAATAGCCATAACTGTATTTGGTCGGTGTATTATCAATGTGTTACCATAGTAAAACGGTTATTTATAGATGAGTAATCGGTTTGTCATCGATGGGTTATGAACGTGTTATACATTTCTCATTGACGTATTATCGGTTTTGCAATCGAAAGTTATCGATTTATTGCTGAAAATGTGTCGATTATTTATCGAAAATTTATCGATATCCCTTCACAGCGCAATAACATCATTTTTTGTAAAAGTAGGTTTTTTTGATGGGAAATCTCAAAACTAAAAACATTTGTTTTGACGTCTTTTGATATTTTAAAAAACTTTATAGAACATACATAATTTGTGAAAACTGGCTCGAGGTCAGTTGTATTAAAAAACACAACGTTTTTTGTTTTTTCCCATATACTTCAATCTCCTTCGGAGAACGTCTTCAGGGGATATATGAGTTCAATTTTAATAGTTATCAGCAACTGCTTATTTAGCCGTGCAAGTTTTCACAAATTATGTTCTATAAGAATTAATAGGTCGCAGAAGAAATACATATTTAATTAAAAAACTTTATTTATTTTTGAAAAAAATGTTATGTTGCATATCTGCAACAACGGTAAGTTGAGTAAAAATAAGTAAGGACGGGACTGTCTTCGGCTGTGCCGAAGACTTCATACCTTTCATGAATGGGGCTGAACAATAATCTTATCTCGTTCGTAATCTCCAAATAATCGGATGTATAAGGTAAGAAATATATAGTGAACAGATGTACATACCTAAACGATTTTTAAGATAAATATAAAATAAAAAATTGCAAAAAACCCCCTTATCTGAACAATCGGTTGTATGGGATATATATTATATACAGCTCCGATCGAAATGATTTTTACGGGAAATCTTCTATGATATATTAGAATATATACCACCAAGTTTCACGTTTTTATATTGAAAACTAAGTGCGAAATGTCCAAAAATCTTTCTATCTGAACGATCGGTTGTATGGGATAGGTATATACTATATACATATATCTCCGATCAAAGTGATTTTTTCAGGAAATCTTCTATGATATATTGGAATAAATGTCACCAAGTTTAAAGTTTTTATATTGGAAATTAAGCGAGAAATGGCTAAAAATCTGTCTATCTGAAAGATCGGTTGTATGGGATATATATTATATATAGCTCCGTTCGAAATGATTTTTTCATTAAATCTTCTATGATATATTAAAATAAATGTCACCAAGTTTAAAGTTTTTATATTGGAAATTAAGGGAGAAATGGCCAAAAATCTTTCTATTTGAACGATCGGTTGTATGGGATATATATTATATATAGCTCCGATCGAAATGATTTTTTCATAAAATCTTCTATGATATATTAGAATAAATATCACCAAGTTTAACGTTTTTAAATTGAAAATTAAGGGAGAAATGGCCAAAAATCTTTCTATCTGAACGATCGGTTGTATGGGATATATATTATATATAGCTCCGATCGAAATGAGTTTTACGGGATATCTTCTATGATATATTAGAATATATATCACCAAGTTTCACGTTTATACTTTTTAAATTGCGGCAGCAATGACCAAAATCGTCTTATCTGAACGATCGGTTGTATGGGAGATATATGTTATAGTGGTCCTACCAGATCCGACAAATGTCTAATATAATACAAAAATACACCCTTGTGCCAAATTTCATTGAGATATCTCAAAATTTGAGGGACTAGTTTGCGTTCAAACAGACAGACGGACGGACAGACGGACATGGCTATATCAACTCAGTTCGTTGCCCTGATCAATTCGGTATACTTAATGGTGAGTCTATCTTCTACATTTCTCAACGTTGAAAACATCGGACCAAAGTTAATATACAATTTCATGTTCATGAAAGTTATAAAAAGGATACAACGGATAGCATGAAAATTATTTCAAATTGAAATCTGTGAAGCAATTGTTGGTTTTGTTGTAACAGAGCGATACTCCACATTTTTTGCAAGTCGTTTGTGTATATCCGGTGCACTTTGGATACTTGCATCGCATACGATTCGTCGTCCAAGAAGGCCAATGACTGAGTTGGTCTTGACGTATTGGCTGTGGTGGTACGTGCTGCGACAAAGTTTTCAATGATTTGACTCTGACCAAAACTGGAGCGCTATCATAGCATTCGGCATTTTCATTTTCACAATGTGTAACTTCACTTTCGCTTTCCTCCGTGGCTCTATCCTCAATATAGCCTGGATCTCCAAGGTTGTCATCGTTTGGCAACCTTTCATCATGGGAACTGTCCAGATCTTCCAAAACTTTTTTATTTTAGCGGAATTCAATCGTCTCGCCGACATTCTAAGTGAGATAATCCCGAAAAAATTTTCACTGAAATATATAGTATTTCTCATCTGTACTAGCACTTTGTTGCATTAGTACAACAGTTATATAATTTTACAATTTCTACAGTTACTTTGGCGATGAAGCCTGAAGTAATTCCAAAGAAAAACTTTGCAGATGTGCAACATATATAAATGACTGCAATTATAACTACATGAAGGAAAATAAAGTAAATTGAAAATTATGTTGCAGAACTGCAACACGGCACCGTGAAGGGATATGCTATCAAAATGTTATCGTTTTGTCATTGTTATCCATTTAATATCGAACAATTATCAATTTATCGATTTGATATCGAACATTCCGCGTCAGAATGTTGCCAATATTTTATCGGTGCGTTACCCATAAAATATAAATTTTGAACCGATGACACATCTGTAACCCGCCGATAAAAAGCTGAGAAGAAACTTATAAGAATCGGATGACTGAGCGATAACAAACCAATAACTCGATAATTCCCTGTCGATAATAAGTTGAAGTAAAACAATAATTTAACGGTATCGGTTTATACCCCGAAGCTCTTCTCAATAAGCCCGGAATTATTTGTTTCTAGTAAATTTGCATCTGTTGTGTTTTGACTTCGACTCATGGGTGAGCTCAGCTAACTTGAAAACATTAGCTTTCTTGACGTAAACCTGTATGTTTACATATCGAACTTCACGATTAGTTGTTACTCACGCCCTTTTTATCGAAACTAACTGATTATTATCAGCATCAAACAGTTTTAGATACTTGTTTTAAAGAGGTCACCTCCTATTCGACTCTCCGCAAAATTAACGGTGGAATATGAATTTAGGTTGTTGATTCTGAAGCTTTTCGCCAAATCCAGAGGTGTATGCCTATTGTTCGACCCAGGAAATATATATAATATTTGAGAAACTGAACTTTGCGTCTCTTCAAGGTGGAGCTACATTGTGCGTGGTTACAATGAGCTATTGCTGTGTATGGCCGACAAGTACGTGAAAGATTCCATGACATCAAATCAACCAACCCCAATATGAAGAAGTAATAGCAACGTAGTCACTTTTGAAAGCCAACAACTCATTGGGAAGTCACAGCGGGCTATTCACAAATTGTGACGGAAAGGGTTGGTAAGGTGCATACATCAAAACATGGGCACAGTATGATTCCCGCTATCATACTTGTGACAGTGAATATGTGGCCGGAGACCTCAGGGCTTAGCGTTGGGCTCTCATGGCTAGGTTTCAAGTTACAGCCCACCTTATGTAAGCAATCAAGAAAATCAGTCCTTTAAGTCATTTTGACACAGAGCAAAGAGTCAAACTGACCAATGGGGCAATATTTTCGCTGCAAAAAATGTTACGCAAGTCATTAGATGGATACCAAATCGGTTATTCGTGGGATATTTAAATACCCTGGTGCGATGTAAAGTACCTAGTAGGTTTAAAATACGTTGCGTTTACAGAAATTATTAGGTAAAACCCCATATATGGTGAAAGCGTTAGATTTATCGGATCATACATGGACCTTTCTAATATTTAATCGGCATTTTAAGGTGTTCTCGGGCCGAAGGAGCTGAGAATCTGGAGAAGGACTCTTAATAATAATAATAATAACAATTAAGGAAGGCTATGTTCGGGCGTAACCGAACATTACATACTCAGTTGAGAGCTATGGAGACAAAGTAAGGGAAAATCACCATGTAGGAAAATGAACCTAGGGTAACCCTGGAATGTGTTTGTATGACATGTGTATCAAATGGAAGGTATTAAAGAGTATTTTAAGGGGGCCATAGTTCTATAGGTGGACGCCATTTAGGGATATCGCCATAAAGGTGGACCTGGGCTGACTCTAGAATGTGTTTGTACGATATCGGTATCAAATTAAAGGTATTAATGAAGGTTTTAAAAGGGAGTAGCCCTTAGTTGTATATGTGAAGGCGTTTTCGAGATATTGACCAAAATGTGAACCAGGATGACCCAGACCATCATCTGTCGGGTACCGCTAATTTATTTATATATGTAATACTACGAACAGTATTCCTGCCAAGATTCCAAGGGCTTTTGATTTCGCCCTGCAGAACTTTTTCATTTTCTTCTACTTAATATGGTAGGTGTGACACCCATTTTACAAAGTTTTTTTCTACAGTTATATTTTGCGTCAATAAACCAATCCAATTACCATGTTTCATCCCTTTTTTCGTATTTGGTATAGAATTATGTCATCTTTTTAATTTTTCGTAATTTTCGATATCGAAAAAGTGGGCGTGGTTATAGGCGGATTTCGGCCATTTTTTATACCAAGATAAGATGAGTTCAGATAAGTACGTGAACTAAAATCAGTAAAGATATGTCAATTTTTTCTCAAGTTATCGTGTTTACGGCCATGCGGAAGGACAGACGGACGACTGTGTATAAAAACTGGGCGTGGCTTCAACCGATTTCGCCCTTATTCACAGAAAACAGTTATCGTCCTAGAGTCTAAGCCCCTACCAAATTTCACAAGGATTGGTAAATTTTTGTTCGACTTAAGGCATTATAAGTATCCTAGACAAATTAAATGAAAAATGGCGGAGCCACGCCCATTTTGAAATTTTCTTATATATAGTAAACAGAGTAACGTTTCTGCCAAATTCCATCAACGACTGCCAAATTACAGCTTGCAAAACTTCTAAATTACCTTCTTTTAAAAGTGGGCGGTGCCACGCCCGCAGTCAAAAATTTTACCAATTTTCTATTCCGCGTCATAAGTTCAACTCACCTACCAAGTTTCAGCGCTTTATCCGTCTTTGGTAATGAATTATCGCACTTTTTCGATTTTTCGAAATTTTCGATATCGAAAAAGTGGGCATGGTTATAGTCCGATATCGTTCATTTTAAACAGCTATCTGAGATGAGTATCCAGGAACCTACATACCAAATTTCATCAAGATACCTCAAAATTTACTTAGCACGATAAGCTAACGGGCGGACGGACATGGCTCAATCAAATTTTTTTGCGATACTGATGATTTTGATATATGAAAGTCTATATCTATCTCGATTCCTTTATACCTGTACAACCAACCGTTATCCAATCAAAGTTAATATACTCTGTGAGCTCTGCTCAACTGAGTATAAAAATAGTTTGGCACGTTATACCTTCCAGGAGACTTAGACCAAACGGAGCCTACTAAGAGGAGGCATTTTTGCATACGCCGCCGATTTAGTGATTTCGATCACAAGAGATTTCCTGCAACGATTAACGAGCTTATGGAAACGGCTTTTTGTCTCATTTCGCAATAGGGAGAACTTGTTCCGTTTGAAAGAAAAATAAAAATTCCCCCCCAACAACTAGACGAGCCTAAACGGTACAACGAAAAATCTCTCTTCTGAAGCCAATTATCTTGGCATGATTCTCGACTCAAAATTATGCTGGTGTCTCCACAGGTTTTTGAACTATTATCCCGATGCTCAGATGGTGGGGCATATAAACAAGTTCGTTTCGCAGAAGATGTGAGTATGAAGAGGTAGAGAAGTCGACTCTTCACTTTCTCTGCCGATGTCCAGGACTGCAAAGAAGACGACTCAGATGTCATGGGGATTATGGGAAAGTGGATCTTCCGCTCCTACTAAAGTTCATCAGAGAAAGCAAGTGTTTCGTTGAGGATTACTGTGAAGTAATCTGGTTGAACGAAAGTGCTGCCAGACTGCACTCACCGGGTGCACTTACAGTGGACAAAAATATCTCTGGAAGTGTAGGAAATGTTTCCCATGGAAAAAATTCCCATGCATAATTAAAATATTGTTGTGTTTGTCGCTCTGCCAGCGTAAAGAATAATAGGAAACATGAGTGCATGAAAACTCAAATTTATTACAGCATAGATAGTATAATGACTGACGTAGTATGATGCTTAGGAAACTACCTTTCTTTATATTCCTAAACTGATATACCTTTCACAATACGAACAACTTCAAGGAGTACATACTTAACAAAACACTGAATATATAAGAATATGCTTAGTATTTTACTATAAATTAATTGTGATATTTGCGTATTCCTTCTATTATTGTGGCTCTTACTCATATCAACTACATCAAATTCGTTGCTTTACGACATTGACGTTCAACGAGCGCTGATGCAGTAACCGCACACATTCACAACTTAACAATATGCTAATTGTTGATACAACTGATGATGGTGATGATAAGGCTGATATGCAGTTTAAGCAAAATACGATCCACATCATAATAATCATGATAATTGTGCTACAAACTTAGTTGATGACATCATTCATCCGGATTAGGAAAAGCCACTAACGTTTTCCGTTCTCAGCTACTTGTTCACACACACTCCTCAAGTAGAAATTAAATACGTTATGGCTTTACCGTTTTACTCAAACACTTCAAAAGTATGCATGTATGTGTTAAACACTCACTTTTATGATAGCCATGAAGATATCAGAAGTGCCAAAGTTGTTAAGACCACATTGTATAGAGCTTTTCTACTTCATACAAATAGATACGCATGTCTATGTGTTTATGTACTAGTGTGGGTGGGTATTGTTGAATGTATGCAATGTCAAGTTCAATTAATCTAAATTTATGATCTGTGCAATCAACAAAATTTGTCATTGTTTCAAGTTAATTATTGTCCTTCAACTCGCAAAAATCGTGTTTTTAGTCAACTAAAGAGACTGAGAATCTCGCACAATTGACTTAAGTACTATTACTTGTAGAATAAATAATTTCGAAGATTAGTAGTTTGGCACAATTGAATCGCTGCAAGGCAACGTTAATGTAACGAATAAGGCAGACAAGAGTCGAATAACTTCCGACCGAGATACTTATTTTGCGGCTGTGTTGGATATTAAGATTCACCGCATGGACCCATGGATAAGTGAATATTAATAAACCCTCATAGTTCTAATGTGCGTTTGGAGTCAACCACTCGTCAGAAAGATCTCCTAACCTGACAGGTAAGCGAGCGCTGGAGGACTAACATCTGTTTTGGCGGCCTCGTTCAGTTCGGTCGGCATGACAGCTGCCAGATAATTTTGATCAAAAAATGGGTAGCCTTACACATTAAGCATTGATAGTCCCTTGCGTCAATATTCAATCCACCAAGAATTAACGACGGAAACTTTATCACCCTACTGGATGCCACTACAGGTAGCGGCAGTCTAACCTTTCCTTTCAGTCTGTGCTATGCACTGTATACTAGAGAACTTCACATAGGAGCATTAATATGCATATCCTAAAGATAACGTACGTGTATTGATGAAGTCCCCAGCGGTTATCAATAGCTCCCAAGGAGCAGTACAAAGCAAACGAATTCTCTGTACCCCTATCTTACATTTCAAGCTTTCAAAATGCTTCCTAGAATAATCCTAAGTCAGACGTCACTGTGGTACTCTCCCAAGGTAGAGTGTTCTGAATTCAAGTTTCTTGTATCTCCTAGTAAACAAATTCTGTTAGGTTTTACTATGGTGGACAGCTAGTCCGTACGATTGAGATCACATGGTTTGGGTTTTAAACATTTCTCAGTGTATTTCCTCCCGAAAAAGATTTCCAGATCACCGACATAAACCACCACCATGCCGTCCCTACCTCTAATTACCTAAGGTAGCTCATTTACACGACGACCTTTTTCTAAGCCTTTCGTTTACCCCCATTCCGCTTTGATCGTTCTACTGCTTCAAAGTAGGAAGTAAATCCTACCAGAATCCATTCAACTCTCAGCGTCCAGACGAAATTCATAGTTCTCGTAGCGTGTTAAGCTGCAGAAGTTCGCCCACGCGGCAGGTATGCCTGTCGTAAGAGGCGATTAAGCTACCAAACTGATTCAATAGGTTGCCAGCGCAATATATAGCATCTCCAACCCAATTATCAACCTCACCTTCCAGTGGCGTATCCTGTTTCTTTAACAGCCGAGGCTCTGGCGACCCCAAACTCCCCATGGATCTAGGGGGTGGGAGAGCGGTATGGTTCAGAAGGTTCCATGTGTTCATACTAAATTCTTCCCGAGATGGTCGGGCTAGTATTTTAATGCGACCGGAACGTACCGCATCAAAATCCATCAAAGGACCATCAACATCGATAACACTCCCCAAAAACTTCGGGGAGTGTCCTTAGAGTGAGAAGCACGGTTACATGTCAGAGTGAAGACGCATGCCACTATTTGATTTCTTTTTAAGGGTTGTGCTTTTATTCGATTAATAGATTAAGTTGAATAATATATTGGTCATTTAAGCGCTTACTTGATTAATTCAAAATTAGAAATCTGAGTATTCATTTTAATTGAGTTGTGATTATTGTGTTTAATTACAAATTCTATTTCTTAATTAATTTGGTTTAGGGTAAGTCAAAAAATAGAAATGATCGATTGAGTAATTTGAAATGCGGTTAATCAAAGTTATGAAAAATCAATTAATCACACAGCCCTATTTGTTTAAAATAATAAATACACTTTTTAACTAAGAGTTCTACTCTAATTCTAACTTCCTTTACTTTTTCTATACCGAAGTATTAACACGAAGTAAAAAGAACTTTGTAGTTTGGTTGTGAACAATCAATTGCATTACAGAACTAGCAAACCCGGCAGACATTTTTCTGCACTAAATTTGGTTTATCTGCATACATTTTAATAAGCTTTTTCCGTCTAACTCTGCCCTCCCCCCTCTTCACTTTTTCTTAATCTTTTTATTCACTACTCCCTCCGTCTTTTCGCCTCATCTTCGCCTCACTCTCAGTCTCCTTCTCTTTCCCTCTTTTCTCTTCTCTCGCGTTCTTCTCATTCTTCTTCATCCCTTATTGCCATCCCAGAGGGTGGTATCTATTTTGTTCCAGTCCCGTTCCGAGTCCCAGTCCCACTCCGAGTCTCAGTCCCAGTCCTATTCCTAATCCCAATCCCAGTCCGTCTCTGGTCTACTCCATGGAAAAAAGGATCGTAAATACTAATATAAGTAAATTTATATACCAAATTTCAGGCAAATCAAATAGTAATCCATGTCTTTATTTCGGCTTCGCATACATATTTATCAGTATTGCCAGGTTGATGCGACTAAATCGAATATCACAATGAAAATTACTTTAAAGCTCTCAGCAACAGCTTTCATTTGATTTCCATATTACAAACAATTTCTAGGTGTACCCTGTACTAAAGCACACATCAACAGCTTCAGTTAAAGTTCACAAACTACCCTGGTACAATACTAGGTTGAGAAAGTTGAAAAATCAAAGAAACAAGTACTTTAAATTATACAAGGATACCAGCGATACTGTTTTTAAAGATCAGTATACTTCCTATATGACGCAGTTCAATGTTCTTGATAAGTTTTTGTACAAAAAATACGTTTCTAGAGTTGAAGATGAGTTGAAAGTTAATCCTAAATCTTTTTGGAACTATGTTCGTTCAAAGAAAGGTTGTTCTAATATACCTACCTGTGTCAAATTTAATAACATTTGCTCCAACAGTTTGGTCGATTCGGCAAATCTTTTTGCTGATTTTTTCAAATCTACGTTTGTTGTTGAGACCGATAACCTTGATAACAGGTATCTTACTGATAGCCCCAAACCTTTAGACTTTGGGTCTCTGTCCTTGTCTGAGACCGATATTATCTTGGGTATATCCTCCTTACAGACCTCAATCAAAACTGATATTGATGGATTGTCCTCTTTTTTATTTAAGAAGTGTACTATTTATCTTTGTGTGCCACATTTTCAATATTTCGCTATCGTCTGGAGTTTTTGTTGATTGCTGGAAGCTGGTGTCTATCACTCCTATCTTCAAGTCAGGCAATAAAAATGAAGTAAAGAATTATAGGCCAATATCCAAACTGTCAACATGTTCAAAACTTTTTGAAAAGGTAGTTAAAAACAAAGTATCATTCGCTATAAATAAAATAGTCGATCCATGTCAGCATGGTTTCATTGCGGGACGTTCGACTGCTACAAATCTGGCTGTTTTCTCTCAGTTTTGTGTCTCTGCGTTTAAGGATGGATGTCAAGTTGACACCATATATACGGATTTTTCCAAGGCTTTTGACATAGTTTCGCACAAATTACTTCTGTGGAAACTTGAAAACATGGGCTTTCACTCAAGCTTTCTGTCGTGGCTGAAGTCCTATTTGGAAAATAGAATATCTTTTGTTGAAATCGAGAGAACTAAGTCTTATGAATTCTCAGCAACTTCGGGTGTACCACAAGGTAGCATCCTTGGTCCTATTTTGTTCTTAATGTTTATTAATGATGTTGGCTCATGCATAAACTATTCGAATTATTTGCTTTATGCTGACGACTTAAAACTCTTTCGGAGAATCTCCTGTACTTCTGATGCATTGCGTCTGCAAGAAGATCTGAATGGTATAAATAATTGGGCCTGTCAAAATAATCTGCGACTCAATATTAGTAAATGCTGCCACATGACGTATACTAAGTCTACGAATGTGGTTTCATTCGCGCACTCGATTTCAAATGTAACTCTTGCGTCAATTAATGAGTTTCGCGATCTTGGCGTAATTTTGACTCATCTTTTACTTTTTGTAATCATGTAAACTTTCTCATACCAAAGGCTTATACCAACTTAGCTTTCTTGCGACGATATGCCAAGGATTTCAAGGACCCATATACCAGGAAAAGCGTATACAATGCCTTAGTGCGTTCCAAGTTAGAGTATGCATCAGTCATCTGGAATCCCATATACTCCTCACACTCTTTAAGAATTGAAAGAATTCAGCGCAAGTTCATACGATTTGCTCTTCAACCTCTGCACTTTGTTAATCCCCTGCCACCCTACAATGCAAGATGCATGCTTATCAATGTCTTGCCACTTGAAGTTAGACGTCTTGTTCAAAACGTAATGTTTATTTTTGACATAATATCCGGTGCCATTGACTGCTCAGAACTACTTGGGCAGTTGAATTTCAATGTCCCTAACATAGCTCTCCGCTTTCACAGTACATTCCGCGTTGAAGTGCTGCGTTCGAATTACTTCAGTTTCGCACCTCTTATAAGAGGTCTTGTAGAATTTAATCGCCTATCCAGAAGCCTTGACCTGGACTTTGCCATGCCAAGGTCTCTGTTTAAGGCACGCATTGAGTCCTATTACTTATCTCAGTAAATCTTACTTTAAAATTGTTAAACTAGTACTAAGTTAACCTGTAATCTAGTCAGTAAGGTTGTTACCATTTGACTTAATAAAGATATGAAATATGAAACAGCTTCAATTTGATGCTCATAATGTAAAAACACATCCTAGTATCCACGTTTTGGCATATATCTCGAGACCCTAGTCACCCAGGGGTATGAAAACCACCCTTTAAAGCACTCATCAACAGCTTTCATTTGATATCCATATTGTATAAACTGTTATTGTATAAACTGGTATACGGGCCCACGTTTTCGCCTATATCTCGAGACCCTAGTCACAAATAGGTATGAAAACCACCCGTTAGAGCACTCATCAACAGCTTTCATTTGATATCCATATTGCATAAACTGTTATAGTATAAACTGGTATACGGGCCCACGTTTTCGCCTATATCTCGAGACCCTAGTTACCCAGGTGTATGCAAATTACCCTCTACTAAAGCACTCATCAACAGCTTTAATTTTTATGCATATTGTATAGACACATCCTAGGGGTACCCGGATCCACGTTTTGGCCTATATCTCGAGATCCTAGTCACCAATAGGTATGAAAACTACCCTTTACTAAAGCACTCATCAACAGCTTCCATTTGATATACATATTGTATAAACATATTCTAGGGGTACCCGGGTCCATGTTTTGGGCTATATCTCGAGACCCTAGTCTCACAGTTGAAAGAAAATTATCCTGTACTATGTCACTCATTAACAGCTTTCATTTGATATCCATATTGTATAAACTCTGTCTAGGGGTACACGGGATCACGTTTTGGCCTATATCTCGAGACCCTAGTCACCCAGCGGTATGCAAATTACCCTTTGCTAAAGCACTCATCAACAGCTTTCATTTGACATCCATATTGTATAAACTGTTATTGTATAAACTGGTATACGGGCCCACGTTTTGGCCTATATCTCGAGACCCTAGTCACCCAGCGGTATGCAAATTACCCTCTACTAAAGCACTCATTAACAGCTTTCATTTGTTGTCCATATTGTATAAACACATTCTAGGGTCCACGTTTTGGCCTATATCTCGAGACCCTAGTCACCCAGGGGTACGAAAAATTCCCCGTATCAAAGTACTCATAAACAGCTTCCATTTCCTTAGTGCACAAATATTAGAATATACATGCAAAAATACCAAAAAAAATAAAACTTTTGTTTAAGGATTTTAAGGAAAGGTTCAATATTTTTAACGAAAGAGTATTTTTCAAGAGATGTTTGCATTCTTAACCATTATGTGTCGCCTGCCTCACTCAAAAGCAATTTGCGCGCACAGTTGACATCGACCAACCACACACACGCATTTTTTGGGAAAAATGTAACTTTTGTTTAAACAACTTGGCTGATATAAGGAAGGAATTAAGTATTTTTTTATGCAGAACGGAGGTAAATATTTCAAAGTTTTACTGAAAAGTAGAATTTTTTAAATCCATCCATCCGTTTATGAGTTATAGCTGTGTAAACAAAAATCTTATGATTTTTTACTACATTTTGGCAATTTGCCACGCCCCTATAATATATACCTTCAATTTATATTAACTGTACCATCTCACGTAGCTAGGCTTTCAAATGCAAAAAACCGTTTTAAAATCGGAGCATTCTGAGTGAAGTTTTGTGCGTACATGGCATTTAGCGACTTTATTTTATAAGATTTATAGAAGATAGACATCGATAGAAGATAGATAGATAGGTTCTTACATGACTAATGTGAGTTTACCCTAATACTTACAAACTAAAAGTATCTACATTCCTAGTGTATGTATGCCAAGTCAGCATATTATGTACATATAAATATTTTGGCAGTCACATTGACAAACCGACAATGTCGATCAGTCATGATGATCGATAAGTATGTTGGTCAATGTGACGGGTTGACAAATAGGGTTTACAAATGTAAACAGATATGTGTCCTGTGTGTTGGCATGTATATATGATGTTGAACTCCGGCTGGGTTCATGTGGGTCGCTATGACTTGAATGTGTGTGGTCAATATGTGTATATGCATAAAAAATGCATTGAAAGTGAAGCGCATTTTAGGTATTACTACAATGCATTTTCTATTCAGTATTAATCTCTCCTTAACATACAAAACTGATTAGGTGTTTATTTTATTTTACTATGTAAATTCATCATTCCAAATTCACAAAGATATTGCTTTCAAAATAAATTTTAGTATTTTACAATCGTATAAACTGTAAACATTGTAACTATTGCGGACAATCGAACCAACCAACGCAAAAAGCAACTAACCCTCCTACCAACCCAATCAACGTCGTCCAACCATAAAATGTGTGCCAACTCGAATAAAGATATTTATGAGATGCAAATTGTTGACGTGACGCTCCATCGAATTGTACGTAATTCAAAAAGCGATCGTAAATGCCAAATTGCACACAATTTCAATATTCGTTATGTAAACAACCGTCAGGCTATGAACGTTTATAACAACAATAAACAAACTATAGACGTCAAAAGCTACAGCGCGCCATCACTTTAAACACAAATTGGCCAGCAGCTGGTAGTGGCAAGTAGCCAGTAGGGACTGAAACTTTCTGTTTTTTTTTTTTTTGCTTTGAGCCAGAAACTTACAACAAAATGTATAGAAGTATTTACGCGCGTATACATTTTATATTTATTTTCATATACTAACACACACCTTAAGCACAATATGAACAAATCTGATTACTTCGGTAAAAGGAAAACTTTCGTAATTTACATTATCTCGTTGTGTTAGTGGTTGGTAGCTCACGGCTGTTGTCTGCTGCTAGTTGATACTTTAGTTCTTTGGCACGCGTATGCATCGCTATCATTCCTCATGGCTAACTTACACAATTTCCTTTGTATAAAGACATAAAGAGCGTAGTTTGAAGGTTTGTAGTTATGTATATTTACCCGGCAATAAAACCTTTGAGTCACATACCAGCTCAATCACACACAGGGTTGAGGAAGGTGTTGATAGCGATATTTATGGCTTCTTTACCCTCATTGTTAACCTCAGCTACCTGTGGCGAATCCTGTTTATTAAGCAGGCGCGGCTCTGGTTTCTCACGGAAGGAGGAAGTTGGATAGCCTAGAAGGTTCAACGGTGTCATTCAATATCCGGTGACGGACTATCAACAACAATAAAACTCCCCCAAACCTTAGGGAAGTTTCTTATCGTTACAAGAATAAGCAGTTTCGGTATTACTATATCTTAAATACTTGTTGACGAAGAAAGCCTTTAGTGATAAATTCGGCACATTCCAGGTTTACTTTGGGCACAATTTTTGTATTTCGGCCCCATTGTGATGCTCAGGACTGCTTTTGCTAGATTTCTAAGAATTGGTTATGATAACAAACGAATTCAGTATTTATTTGCACACCTTTTAGGAGAACATGTTTTGAGTGTATTCTGTCTGAAGTTTTTTTTTCAGATTTTCGTGGAATTATTTCAGCATTTTTCTGAGATTGCATTGGCTTGTGGCGACTTCTAGCAGTGCGTACCAGCAGAAATCTTGGATTAGTTTATTTGTACTATTAGAGCGAATTGATTTGCTGTGACGAGAGCTGTGATAGAATTTATGATTACGATTAGTGATAAGCGTGATTGTGAACAGAAATTTTGATAATATACATATCTCACCTTTTACGGATAAATATTGTTGGTATTTTCTCTAATTATTTATTTTATACAAGCTTGTAGACTGGCACGATTTACTGCAGAGAAGTTTTGGACCGTGCTTCTGTTCCAATTTTACCCGTGCACTTTTTCATCTTTTTTATTCAAATTGACGAGTCGGCATCTACATGTTTTATGCTAACTCCGACTGAGAAACTTTTCATGGCAGAACTACATTCGCAATGTTTGTTAAAACTCTACAAAGGGGCGACCCCGCTAAACAAATTTGTTCTAACAGCTCCTTCTTTTTTCTCTCTCTCACCCTTTCACTCTCTTTTTTTTCAGTCTCTCTCCATCTCATACTGCTACCTCTCTGCCATAATATTTTCCCGCCCTTTCCCGCTCAATGTCTCACTTTATTCCTTTTTTCCTTTTAGCTCGTTTCATTCCCCAATAATCTCTTATTGCTATGCTGTTCCTCTTTGTCTTTGCGTTTCCTCTCGCTTTCTTCCATTTTTATACTCAGTTGAGCAGAGCTCACAGAGTATATTAAGTTTGATTGGATAACGGTTGGTTGTACATATATATAGGAATCGAGATAGATATAGACTTCCATATATCAAAATAATCAGGATCGAAAAAAAATTTGATTGAGCCATGTTCGTCCGTCCGTCCGTTAGCACGATAACTTGAGTAAATTTTGAGGTATCTTGATGAAATTTGGTATGTAGATTCCTGAGCACTCATCTCAGATCGCTATTTAAAATGAACGATATCGGACTATAACCACGCCCACTTTTCGATATCGAAAATTTCGAAAAACCGAAAAAGTGCGATAATTCATTACAAAAGACAGATAAAGCGACGAAACTTGGTAGATGAGTTGAACTTATGACGCAGAATAGAAAATTAGTAAAATTTTGGACAATGGGCGTGGCACCGCCCACTTTTAAAAGAAGGTAATTTAAAATTTTGCAAGCTGTAATTTGGCAGTCGTTGAAGATATCATGATGAAATTTGGCAGGAACGTTACTGCTATTACTATATGTACGCTTAATAACAATTAGCAAAATCGGAGAAGGACCACGCCCACTTTTAAAAAAAAAATTTTTAAAGTAAAATTTTAACAAAAAATTTAATATCTTTACAGTATATGAGTAAATTATGTCAACATTCAACTCCAGTAATGATATGGTGCAACAAAATACAAAAATAAAAGATAATTTCAAAATGGGCGTGGCTCCGCCCTTTTTCATTTAATTTGTCTAGGATACTTTTAACGCCATAAGTCGAACAAAAATTAACCAATCCTTTTGAAATTTGGTAGGGGCATAGCTTTTATGACGTTAACTGTTTTCTGTGGAAATGGGCAAAATCGGTTGATGCCACGCCCAGTTTTTATATACAGTCGTCCGTCTGTCCTTCCGCATGGCCGTTAACACGATAACTTGAGCAAAAATCGGCATATCTTTAATGAACTTAGTTCACGTACTTACTTGAACTCACTTTATCTTGGTATGAAAAATGAACGAAATCCGACTATGACCACGCCCACTTTTTCGATATCGAATATTACGAAAAATGAAAAAAATGCCATAATTCTATACCAAATACGAAAAAAGGGATGAAACATGGTAAGGTAATTGGATTGTTTTATTGACGCGAAATATAACTTTAGAAAAAACTTTATAAAATGGTTGTTACACCTACCATATTAAGTAGAAGAAAATGAAAAAGTTCTGCAGGGCGAAATAAAAAACCCTTAAAATCTTGGCAGGTACTACATATATAAATAAATAAATTAGCGGTATTCAACAGATGATGTTCTGGGTCACCCTGGTCCACATTTTGGTCGATATCTGGAAAAGGCGTCCACCTATAGAACTAAGCCCCACGCCCTTTTAAAATACTCATTAACACTTTTCATTTGATACCCATACCGTACAAACATATTCTAAGGTCACCCCTGGTCCACCTTTATGGCGATATCTCGAAAAGGCGAACACCTATAGAACGAAGGTCCACTCCGTTTTAAAAATACTCATAACACCTTTCATTTGATACCCATATCGTACAAACAAAGTCAAAGTCTAGAGTCACCCCAGGTCCACCTTTATTGCGATACCTCGAAAAGGCGTACACCTATAGAACTAAGGCCCACTCCTTTTAAAAAACTCATTAACTCCTTTCGTTTGATACCCATATTGCACAAAAGAATTCTAGAGTCACCCCTGGCCCACCTTTATGGCGATGTCTCGAAACGGCGTCCACCTATGGAACTAAGGATTACTCCCTTTTAAAATACTCATTAACACCTTTCTTTTGATACCCATATTGTACAAACAAATTCTAGGGTCACCCCTGGTCCACCTTTATGGCGAAATCTCGAAACGGTGTCCACCTATGGAACTAAGGATTACTCCCTTTTAAAATACTCATTAACACCTTTCTTTTGATACCCATATTGTACAAACAAATTCTAGGGTCACCCCTGGTCCACCTTTATGGCGATATCTCGAAACGGCGTCCACCTATGGAACTAAGGATTACACCCTTTTAAAATACTCATTAACACCTTTCATTTGATACCCATATCGTACAAACGCATTCTAGAGTCACCTCAGGTCCACCTTTATGGCGATATTTCGAAAAGGCGACCACCTATACAACAACCACCACTCCCTTTTAAAACCCTCATTAATACCTTTAATTTGATACCCATATTGTACAAACACATTCTAGAGTCACCCCTGGTCCACCTTTATGGCGATATTTCGAAACGGCATCCACCTATAGAACTAAGGCCTACTCCCTTTTAAAATACTCATTAACACCATTCGTTTGATGCCCATATTGAACAAACAAATTCTAGGGTCACCCCTGGTCCACCTTTGTGGCGATATCTCGAAACGACGTCCACCTATGGAACTAAGGATTACTCCCTTTTAAAATACTCATTAACACCTTTCATTTGATACCCATATCGTACAAACGCATTCTAGAGTCAACCCTGATCCACCTTTATGGCTATATCCCTAAATGGCGTCCACCTATAGAACTATGGCCCACTCCCTCATAAAATACTCTTTAATGCCTTTCATTTGATACACATGTCTTACAAACACATTCCAGGGTTTCCCTCGGTTCATTTTCCTACATGGTTATTTTCCCTTATGTTGTCACCATAGCTCTCAACTGAGTATGTAATGTTCGGTTACACCCGAACTTAACCTTCCTTACTTGTTCTTCATTGTCTTGTAGTGACAAGAAGTTTTATCGATGCTGATGATCCCTTTCCGCATATATATCCGATATGTTCCGTTTCCAGCCTTTTCCCTCTCTCACTAACTCTTCTTTTTCCATCCCTTCCCTGTTTCTTTTTCAAAGTCTCTTCCAATCCTTTGGTTTTTCCTTTTCCTCTTCCCTTCCTCTTTTTCTTTTCCTTTCTTTCTTAATTCCCTATCAGTTTTTTTCGGGAAAGATGATTTTTTATTTGGTCATCTTCTTACTTTTTTTCCTTTTTTACGCCCCCTCTTCATAATCCTTACCCGTTTTCCTTTCGAATCCTCTTCCAATCCTTTATTTTTTCTTTTTCCCTCCTCTTTTTCTCCCTTTCCATCTTCATTTTCCTTCCCCTTGCCAAGATTTTCTTTTTTTACGCCTCATTTCCATTTTTCCCTCTTCACATCAGTCATTCTCTTCATTTACATATGTCTACTTTCCGCCCTCTCTATCCCCTCGCCATAACTTTTACTTTCCCTTCTCCTCCTATCTCTTTGCCGTATAAAATCTTCTTTTGTCCCCCTTGGAACCGTTTATTTCTACTCGTACCCTTTTCCCTGTACCCTCCATATTTCCTTCCCTCCCCTCGCCAGACTTCCCACTTTCCCTTCCCTTCTCTTCCCTATCTTTTTTTTCTTTTTCCGTTACCCCCTTCCCTATGCCATACAATAACTGGTTTTGAGTCCCTTTGAACCATTTATTTCTGCTTCTCTGTACCCCTTTTATTCTTTTTACTCCCTTGCTACTACCCATTGTACTCCCTGTTCCTGTTCCTCTTCTCACCCTTTTCCTTTTTCTTCCACTCTCGCTTCCCGACACCGCTTTACTTCCTTCTGCGCGTACCACGCTATCACTGTTACCCCTCACGATTGGAAGTATTAGCAAAATAAACTCACCCTCGAAATTTTATTATAATTAGTGGAGTAATTTCAGAAATTTTTTTTCCTCTCATCCTCCTTTCACTTATTTTCTACCTCCTTTTAATTTTCCTCTTCCTATATTTCCCCTCTACATGCTTTTCACATCTTCCTTCTCTTTCGGAAATAAATCACATCAAGCTATTATTATTATTATAAAATATATAATGGAAAGATTTTCAGTCCACAAATTCACTTTTGACTTTATGCACTTAGAAAGCATGAATGCCAAAAGCTATCTAATCTGATATCAACTGAATCAACAATAGCACACTTTTGCCAGAGATAATATACTTTGATAACAAAATGCATACAATAATATAACGTACATATTTTCTTATATTCACTTTGTATAAAAACCAATCCTCCAATGATAATATATCACCATTAAATCTTTACAGTTCAAACATGAAATTAATACACACAAAGTGATTGAATTGAAATCAATGCAAAGAAATTGAAAGACATCATTGTACTATACAGCAGCTGCTCATCACAAAAAGTGAATACCTCATCCCAAAGGTGTTGCGCTTAGTTCATACACACATAAGCATAATATAAAACACATACACACACACACAAGCACACAACGTATCAATTGCTTTAAAGTTTTAATTAGAACAGCATGCTTGTCACATTGCCGGATGTGCACTGTCATCTACACACATACATACATATATATGGGTGAATAAGTGCATATTGGTTGAATGGTTGTGGTTGAATTGTCCTTTTAAATGAAAATCACATACATACAAACCCAAAACACCCATCTTCGTTGTGTGTAGTAATAAAAATAGAAAGCAAGGCTGTAATAATAATGCACAAGCGCTCAGTTGTGGCACAAAATGCTGCCGGCATTAGTGGCGTAGCAAACGTGTGGAACATACTCGCGCGTAAAAAGGAATTGTCGGTCATAACGAAAAGTGGGTCAGGGATCCTGAAGCCATCATTTAACGAACAAACACTTAAAAATGCGTATCAGTTTAGAACATTTTCTTGTTGACAATGCCGAACCATTTAAGCTGGGAGCGAAACAGGAAAATGTAACAAATATCATAAAAGTTGAAAAAAATCAAAGGACGTCAAGGTAATGTTACGTCTTTGAAAAGGCTTAGTAGATCCACTGTAGGCAACAACATTGACCTAAGCTTGAAAAGCGTAAACGAACATATTTGAAAGAATTCGTGGGAAATGGTTATTACAAAACGTAGTGAGAAGAGCATTTAATTTGACTGCACCAGTGTAATGGCGACGTTGAGATTAGAAAAAAGAAATGTGATATAAAGTCAACGGCCTCAACGTTAATTAATCTTATGAACCCATACTTCAAATGGTTACAAGTTCAATTGAAGTTATAGCTATCTAAAATGATAACATTAAGCCAACTCACACTTTCTCAAGTGGTCATAAGATCAACTATTTTCACTCGCACCTTCACGAACTTAGAAGTTAGCTACTGGGAAATTTATAGTTATAATTTAGGAGAGGCGACATAAGGTCAACGAGCACAGAGTCAATTGAATTTATGACCTTATGAAATATTTACCACGTCAAATTTGCTTTTCATAAATCGCCATAAATTATTCCATTATAATGCAAATCTGTTTAAAGCTGGACCGGTTATGATTATTTCGAAATAAGAATAACATATTGAATTAAACGTCTAACCCAACCTGCGGAGTTTTTTTGTTTCTGTGCCAATTTTAAATTGTTGTAATTGGTCATAAGATCAAATGGCCATAAAGTCAAATTAAGAAAGGCAAATAATTCAATTGACCATTTGGAGGGGTCCTTAAGCCAAATGATCTTATAGCCATTTGAAGTGCGCACAACGTCGATTGGCTTTTTGTCGGCTGAGCTTATGTCAACACACCTACTAAAGTAATGTCTATAAACTGTTTCCTAGAATAGTCATAAGGTCAAACTCAATTTTCTCCAGTGACCATAGTGTCAAATTTGGCTTAAGGCCAATTGACTTTATGACCATCGGTCTTATGTCACCCTACCCAAAATAAATCATTAACTTTGCTTTAGTAGTGTTCTCATCTTACTGCAATTGCACTCAACTTACTGCGATTTCGTAGAAAATATTAAAAACTCATGCTCCACTAGCTTCAAAGCGACTAGGTTATGGCATGCAAAATGTGCAATTTACTGCAATTCTGACAAAATCTTCTTAGACTTTGACTTCGGAGCTTAAACACTGCTCTGGAGACTTTTTATACAGCGGTGTACACAAGCGCTTGTTCATCATGGTAAGATCATTTTGAGTTTTGCTAACTTCTTCAGTTCTGGTTTGGTTTCATTCGCGGTTTCGGGTTCGCGCCACTTCGGTTTCGGTTTTGCACAAAAAGGAAACAATTCTTTTTCTGGCGATTCATTTAATTAAGATGGAACTTGTTACAATCACTAGCAGATACTATGGTCCCCAATTCAGGACAAGGATAAGTTAGGTTGAAGCAACTGGCCCGAAAAGTTACTCCTCCGCAGCAGCGGTAATTGGGAGATCTTTTTGTTAGCGTTGTTTCAACACCAAAAGCGCTCCTCGAATGCTTAGGCAGTGCCACATTTACGGCCAATATTAGCTTCTTGACTAAGATACTAGCCTACCTGATCGATAATGATTTTATTACTACGGGAGCTTTGGAAATCTGTAGATTTTAGTCTCCTCTAACGACATGCATGGCTGGATATTCTGATATGTAATACTAGCAGACCCGTTAGACGTTGCTCTGCCCTAAATTTGGTCTATCTGCATACATTTTAATAAGATTTTTCCGTCTAACTCTGCCCTCTCCCCCTCTCCACTCTTTTCTTAATCCTTTTATTCACTCCTCCCTCCGTCTTTTTCGCTTCATCTATCTCTATCTTCGTCTCACTCTATATCTTTCTCAGTTTCCTTCCCTCTTTTCTCTTCTCTTAAGTTATTCTCATTCTCTATTGCCAGTCCCAGAGGGTGGTATGTATTTTGTTCCAGTCCCATTCCGAGTCCCAGTCTGACTCCGAGTCTCAGTCCCACTCCTAGTCCTAATCCCAGTCCCAGGCCGCCTCTGGTCTACTTGCTGGAAAGAAGGATCCTAAATACTAATATAGGCAAATGTATATACCAAATTTCAGGCAAATCGAATAGGACGTATGTAAATCGGTATGTGGGTATTATTAATTCATGTCTTTATTTCGGTTTCGCATGCATATTTATAAGTTTTGCCAGGTTGATGCGACTAAAGCCAATATCACAATGAAAATTACTTCAAAGCTCTCAGCAACAGCTTTCATTTGACATCCATATTACACACACATTCTAGGGGTATCCGGGTCCATGTTTTAGCCTATATCTCGAGACCCTAGTTTCAACAGCTTCAATTTCATACCCATAATGTAAAAACACATCCTAGTGTTACCCTGGTCCACGTTTTGGCCTATATCTCGAGATCCTAGTCACCAATAGGTTTGAAAACTACCCTGTACTAAATCATTCATCAACGGCTTCAATTTGATACCCATAATGTAAAAACACAGCCTAGTGTTACCCTGATCCACGTTTTGGCCTATATCTCGAGACCCTAGTCACAAATAGGTATGAAAATGACCCTGTACTATAGCACTTATCAACGGCCTCAATTTGATACCCATAATAACCTGGATCGATTTGTATGGACGAAAGTTAACCGATATCGCGCCATCGATTTTTCAATAGAATTTGGGCTCAGGAAAAAAGTACTCATACCCAAAAAAATAATTTTCGAGCCTGTGAAAAAAAAATAGCGAAAGGGTAAATTTTTCGACCAAAACACTCCCCAGAAGTCAAAAAATATTTTTTTTTTCAAAAAACGGTTGTAAAAACGTTGGCGTTTTTTGAAAAAAAAAAATATTTTTTTGGTTTTGGGGAGTGTTTTGGTCGAAAAATTTGGCTTTTCGCCATTTTTTCGCAGGCTCGAAATTTATTTTTTTGGGTACGCGTAGTGGAACTTTTTTTCCTGAGCCCAATACCTACCGCTATAAAGGTTAATAAATCGACCCAGTCTAACCCATAATGCAAAAACACATTCTAGGGGTACCCGGGTACACGTTTTTGGCCTGTATCTGGAGACCCTAGCCACCTAAGGGTACGAAAAATCCCGCGTATCAAAGTAGTCATAAACGGCTTCCATTTGATACCCATATTGTACCAAGACATCCCAGGATTACCCTTCTGATTTCATAAAATGTATCCTATGTCCGTCTCCTGGTTATAAGCTATCTCTTCACAAATGTTTAGCCAAATCGGTTAATCCGTTCTTGAGTTATAATACCACCTTATTTTATATATGTGGTATTCCATCCCATTTCGACCAATTTTGAACCCGACCCCTTTAGAATTGGCTGAAAGTTTTTCTTCTTTTTCTAGCTTACGAAAGACGTTTTTCAGAATTTTTTCATCCAACTTAAAAAAAGTTATGAATTTAAAAAAAACACCGTTTTTGTTTTCAAAATGCTATAACTTTTTCAAAAATTTACCGTTTGGGATCTTTTTTTTTTTAATTTGTTTTTAAATGTACTTTTCGGAAAAAATACAAAAAAATTTTTAAAGTTTTTTTTTGTAATTTTTCAGTTTTTCGAGATTTTTCGAATTTCGCCATTTTTTTTTTTCTCATAAAAAACTTCAATCAATACTGCAATCATCCCCACTAATTCCGAAGTGGACCGATTATTATTATTATTTTTTTTTTTTATTTAATTGAAAAAAAATAAAAAATTTTTTTTATCAATTTTATTTATATGACAAAAAAATGTAATAAAATGATTTGTAAGTATTCTTTTCTTTATATATTATGGTAATCTACGATATACCGGCCTAATGCAGTTGCTGGACAGCGAAAGCGAGTCACTTTAATCGTAGATTACCATAATATATAAAGAAAAGAATACTTAAAAATCACTTTCTTACATTTTTTTGTTATATAAATAAAATTGATGAAAAAAAAATTTTATTTTTGAAAATTTTTTTTTCAATTTTCAAAAATAAAATTTTTTTTTTCAATTAAATAAAAAAAATATAAAAAAATAATCGGTCCACTCCGGGATTAGTGGGGATGATTGCGGAATTGATTGAAGTTTTTAATGAAAAAAAAAAAAAATGGCGAAATTCGAAAAATCTCGAAAAACAGAAAAATTACAAAAAAAAAAAAAGAGCGAGACCGTAGAGGTAACAAGAAAGAGCAAATTGGTATCTTTTGACATAAAAGATTTATAACGATCTATACCACTATCGGAGACTTTGGACATAGTTAGCTCAACAATAGTTCATAACACAAAAAACAAAGTGAAAAGTATGCAAATCACAAATACGCTAAGAACCACTTTACGTCAAAACTATTTTCAATTCAACAATAAAATATATAGACAAACAAACGGTCTCGGAATGGGAAGCCCCACATCAGCAATTCTTATGGAAGTGTTCATGCAAAATCTGGAAGAAAAGTACATACAGGAGCTGAAGTCCAAATTAGGCGTATCATTTTATGCTAGATACGTGGATGACATAATATGCGTTTTAACTACTAATAACGAAGAGCTTGCACTGGAGTACCTCAACAAGCAGCACGGAAATATAAAATTTATAATGGAAACCGAAAAAGGCGGAGGAATCAACTATCTAGACCTCACGATAAATATTGATAAAGAAGCCAAAATATTTAACTATGACATATATAGAAAGTCAACGGCCACCGACACAATAATACACAATACCTCAAATCACCCTCAACATCATGAAAATGCAGCATTAAGGCACTTGGTACATAGACTTGAAAGAACACCTCTTACACAAGAGGCACATAAGAGAGAACTTGAGGTCATATATAATATCGCTGCAAACAACGGATATAAAAAGGCACTAGTAGATAAGCTCACAAGGACAAATGGAGAACCAAAAAGAAATAATGAAAAGGAAAATAATAGCTGGATGACTGTGACATATACTGGAAAAACAACATATAAATTGGCAAACTTCTTTAAAAAATACAACATTAACACAGCATTCAAAACATCGAACAATCTAGGGCGAAAACTAAGAACTAACATTAACTCAGAGGATCAGTTTAGCAGCCACGGCGTATACAAGCTTACCTGCGGATGCCAGCATAGTTACATAGGACAAACAGGACGGCAAATAAGAACGAGGTTCAGAGAACATATTAGAGATTACAACAAAAAAATACGGAATCCAAACATTATACCCGAGTCTAACTTCGCGAATCACATGGTCGAGAATGGGTGTTCCCAAGCAAACATCAATAAAACAGTTACAGTTCTTCACATACAAGAAAAGGGCCGACGTCTCAACGTACTCGAAAACATGGAAATCTACAAACAGAAAACATTCGACGGTAGAATAATAAACGAACAGATAAACACAATTTCTGACACAATATTCGAGCCTTTAAAACTTGTTTACAGGAAACAACTTAATCACACAGGTACAGCAGACAAACACACAACAACAACACAAAACGCAAAACAATTAACACACCAAAACAAAAAACCGACAAAGAGGGTCAAACGACTAAAATCACAGATTTCTACCTACCCCAGTCAGCCACACAAATTGATTAGTAAACCACCCTCGGTTCTGAATGAACACAAAGCACATACACATAACTAAATATACACAAGCATCAATTTGACAATACCTGCTCATATACCTACGAACTACAAATACAGGACAAACGACAACAACAGATCAGAACGAAAATCGACACTGATGATGGCACAACGCCGAAACCGGTTTCTCTCAAAACCAAATTTGACAAGGGATGACGGAAAATCGTTCCAATATACATCAAATAAAAAAAACTTTAAAAGTTTGTTTGTTTTTTTCCGAAAAGTACATTTAAAAACAAATTAAAAAAAAAATCCCAAACGGTCAATTTTTGAAAAAGTTATAGCATTTTGAAAACAAAAACGGTGCTTTTATTTAAATTCATGACTTTTTTTGAGTTGGATGAAAAAATTCTGAAAAACGTCTTTCGTAAGTTAGAAAAAGAAGAAAAACTTTCAGCCAATTCTGAAGGGGTCGGGTTCAAAATCGGTCGAAATGGGATGGAATACCCCATATATACATCACATTAGAAACTTCAAAAATAACGGTATGTCTCCAGTATTTAATGGATGCTATTATACATATATATTCCTCTTAAATCACTCCATCTATTAAAAAAAAATCCGCATCAAAATCCGTTGCGTAGTTTTAAAGGTTTGAGCATTCAAAGGGACAGAAAAAGCGACTACTATGTAGTGATTATGTCAACTCCTTTTAAATGGTACAATAATTGTTCCAGGGGCATATGCATAAACTCTTAAAGGATCAAGCAAAATATAATTTCCATATAATAACATATACATATGAATAAGTATTATATAATAAAATGGCTAAGTGAATTTGATTTGTACTTACTCCATTATAAACTATGTGCTTGGCGAGTCTCCATCTTCAGCTGGCGATTCTATATTGCTATCTGATGTTGAAAGTGGTCTACAAATGCCCAATTTTGTCCTCCCCACAGGCATGCCCTTCAATATCGCCACAGCCTCATCTAAATCGAGACCCTGCAAGGAATGCTCACCAACGCACACCAAACGATCACCAGGAAATATCTCATTAGTAGCTTCAGCTGCACCACCACGTATAAGGCCGCGTATAACAATGACCGTACCGTCAGCATCCAATGGATCCTGATAATCAAGTATGGAAAATCCAAAACCTTGCTCGGTTTTGTCAATTTCAATAGTGGTGATATCGCTGCACCAAAGCGCCAATCCCGAAACATTTTCCAATGATTTAGAACGTTGCTGATCGGTCAGCGTGGCAGTGCTCGACGTGTAAAGCGAACTTTCCGATTGCGCTTTTGTAAGTAAATTTTGTAAACTCTGATGACCGCCGGGTAATAATGAGCGTGATTCAAATGCTTCTGGATTTTGTGATGTATTTATCACAGACGGAGCGGTAGGGCCACGCGCACATACCAATTTCACATGTGTTGGCAGCTGTTTTAGTATTTTTACAACTTCGGTATGCTTGAGACCCTGCAATTTGTATTCGTTTACTTGCAATAGCTCATCACCCGGTTTAAGTATACCTTGACGTCCCACAGGTCCATCTTCCAATATGGAGCGTATATAATGATGTGGACGCTTCTCGATGCCGCCTTCAACATCCACAGTGCCCTCCAAGCTGATTCCTAAACCTGAAAGTTTATTTATTTCGGCTACAATAATTTCACTTTCAGGGAACTCACTTTTCCACGTCAGCTTCAGTGTCTCCAAAGTGGCTGGAACGCGCGTTGTAGTTGTTAATTGGGGTGCAAGCGCAGTTCCACTCGTTGACGCAGGCACAGTAAGCGCAGTTGTCACCGTCACCGCCGGTGTTCTATAACTCGTTGGTAGTTGCTTTGGCTCGATCATAGCTGTCGCTGTAATTGAGATTACCGATTTTTTGCGACTGCCATTTAGGTTTTTCGATGCCGACTGTGTTTTCGTGCTCTCCACTTTGTCTTTCAGCGCCGCTACCTCATGTTCGTCACTACTCGCATCCTCCTCACCGCCGTCGTCATCGTCATCGTCCTTCTCATCGTCGCCTCCGTTGATATGCATTGCTTTTCCATTGGCTATGTGTCCATTTTCGTTTGGTGTTGTTGGTGTTTGTTGTCTTTTCGCGTTGCTAATTCCACTATGATCGCTATGATCCAGCATATGTGACATGTTTGAATCAACCGTTTCACGTGATGGAAAGTCAGCAAACTCCAGCATAATAATACCACCCTCGGTAGCCACAGAATCCGCATCTGAACGCGGTGGTAACCACGTTAGTGTAGCAATTGATGGAGATGGAGGCAGTGAGTTCTGTGATTGTGTATCACCTTTCAATTCCGTTAGTGCATTTTGTAAATGTTCGTACTTACGTCCGCGTAGGAAACGTTCCAATGTGAGGTGAACTTCAATATCAGTGTTGCGTAATATCTCTACCGCTTGATGATTGGTTACACCGGCTAGCGAGCGCCCATCTACAGCAACAATACGATCGTTAATTTGTATACGCCTACTCACCTCTGCGGCGCTTCCTTCAATAATACTCTTTACGAAAATGCCTGACAGATCTTCTTCCTCACAAACATATCCCGCCACCGTAATTCCCAGTCCGTAGACATTTTTATGCAATTCGACCACATAAGTTTCGGTTTCGGGTGAATCGATGTAACTTGACGAGGCCGATGAACAGATATCCGCATCGTCTGGTGCAAACTTTGAGTTGCCAGCATCATCGCCAGCTATCACAGTCTCAATATGTTCCAACTGATTGATATTTGATTTACTCATATTGCAGCTGGTGGTGGTAAGATCAAATTGTTGATGCTGCAGTGATCCCAGTGTAGTGGATTTTCCAACATGCAACGCTGTTGTCGTTGCCGTCACCGCATTCGACGTCGTCGTCGTCGTAATACCCGGCGGCAGCGACGGCAGCGGTGGCAGTAGCAACGGTAACGCTGGAGGCAATAGTGGTGGCGGTGACGGTGACACAATTGAAAATGGTACAATATCCAAATCTTTGGGATACATGAGCGCTGCTTCTGCTGCTGTAGCAGACATAGAGAATTCCGTTGGTATGGGTGGCAGTGGCAAATCAGCTAGTTCAGTATCCGGCGTTGGTGGTAGAAAGCAGCTGCCGCCGATGCCGCCGCCGCCACCACCGCCAACGCTTGAAGCACTAGTAGCAAAGCTAGGATTTTGAAAGAGATGCCTGGACAGTTCTTCTGGGTCGGAGAGGAGCTTAGTTGGAATAATTGGTGCATGACTTGCCAAAGTTTGTAAATCGATGGCTGTCGGCTCCACTGGCCTCGCAACAATCAGTCGAACCTGAGCTCCAGTCTGACGAAGAACCGTTGCTACTTGCTCGGAACTGAAGCCACGCAAGTTAACATCGCCAATTTGCAATAAATGATCGCCACATTGCAAACGACCATCACGTTCTGCAACACCGCCCGGCGTCAGCGCTTTAATTACAACACCAGTACTGCGACCACCGACCAGTATAAATCCCAAGCCATTGCCATCGTTTACCAAATCGATTACTTCCACTTGTGACCATTCGGTGCTTAAAACCATTATGACGCTACTCGGCGTAAGTAACTCCACGTCGTCTTCTTCGTCTTCGTGATCGTAATCGTCTGCCTCGCAGTTATCTTGAACGTCGTATTCTTCGTAGCAGATGTCTGTGACTCTTTTGCCGCAGTAGCTAAAACGTCTACTTCGTGTTGCCTGCTTACTATCAATACCTGGTTCTGTCGTTTTCGTATTCGTCGTAGGCGTGGTTGTCGCCGTTCCTCTCGTCGTTGTTGCGTGCCGTAGGCAACTACTGTTACTGCTAACATGACTTGCTACTGGCGACACCGACAACGTCAGCGATATTGTACGCGGATATGTTAGCCACTGCAATGACGAGGTAGACGACGAATAGCAGCGCGATAATGATGAGGAACGTATTGGTGGCACTGGCGGTGGTGGGGATGACGACGCACGGCGTGCTGTTAAACAACGTGACGATGCAGTGCAGCGCGGCAATGGTGGCAACGCCTTAAAGAAGAAGGTGCAATGGCTGCAGGATGTTGAAGTGGGAGAATTTAGGAAAGTGGAGTAGGAGTGACAGGATGCGAGGAGTGGTGCACGTAAAGGTGGCGGCGATATGGATTTTCGATATGGTAAATTGAGTTCACTAAAATTAACGATTGGCTTTTGTTGCTTCACTACGCTTTGTCGCGCATCTACGAACGCGCTTTCGTTGTGCTGTTTGTGGCAGCTTTCTTTTGCTTGTTGTTGTGTGTTGTGTCGTCAAATGATGTTGCTATCAATGCTACTGACACCGGAAAATCGATGATTTTCTAGTTCGAACTTATCAATGGCAAAATGTGGATGATTGTCGTTACGACGACGAGTCTGGCAAGTGTGACGCAAAATTCCTGACGGCGGTTGTGTTGTTTGTTGATGTAAATTGCAGCTGTCAATTTTCGTGTTGTTGCTGTCGTTTGACGTTGTACTCGTAATGTTGTTGTTGTTGGCACAGCTATTCCTATGCTCGCTGTTTATATGATGTCTGTTGTTGGCTGCGTTGGTTCCTGCAATGTTGTTGCTGCAATTGTTGCTCAAACTATGAGACCCATAACGTTTGTTGTTGTTTGCAGCGTGCATAGTAAACCACAACAATAACTATATTTACGCTGCCGCTGGCATAAGCCAGCCTTAGCCTAGGACCAACTCAGCAACGGAATTAGGTCGTTATTTTGCCTGAAACAATTATGAAAAAGTTGTGCTTGGTTGTGTTTACTGTTTTGTTGCTTTGTTTGTTGTTTTTTTACTTTGTTTGCATTAAAAATGCCAAATTACGGCACTTAAGCTTATTTAAAAAAAAAATTATTTTTCATTCGAAAGATGTCGCTGCTGCGCCGAATGCTGCTATGACTATCACGTAGAGTGCAATTACTGTGGGAAAAAGAAAATTTTCTTACACTGATAAGAAAGCAAAAATGTCATTTTATGTATTTTATTACTTTGCTGAAGCTGACTGTGTGGCTGTGATCTGGTTTGTGGACTGCTTGGGGTCGCTATAACGGCTTCACTCTCATAATGACATTTTTGTACGTGCGGTCTGCGATACCACTTTTGTCGCGCGCACTCACTCTCATCCTGTTACGAGAAGTATGCTAACACGCTAGCAAGTGTACACAATACGAAAATACGTAACGACCGTAGTGAATGTGTGGCACCATGCACCGCCTTTCCTAATAGATTTAACCGTGTGTGCTTCCCTTTTTGTGTGTCACCCTAGCACTTGCAAAATAATCGACGGTGGGTGTAATGTCTCTGCAAACAATGAGTAATACGACTAACCCTTTCTACCGTTTAATTGCAAGTACACTTGTAACGTGTGCAACATTAAAACCGCGTTGTGTGCAACGTTTGTTCCAAATAATATGATTATGAGCATATGGCGTTCGTCGTATGCGAGTCTGCAGAGTTCACACTGTTCTTAATGAAAATATGTGTTTGAGTATGAGTTTACAGAAAAGCTTGCTAAGCATGGACACTTTCAAAGCTATCATTGTGGACAGGCATGCATTTCCTAAGTCAAGATTCATCTCTTAAGAAAATTCTTCCTACTGTGTGTCGCATGAACAACTAAATGCAACTACGTAACACTGTTTTTTTTTATTAGTCCTCTATGCGCTCCATTAAATTGCTGATTGGCTTCACTTTTGAAAAAACGCAAACACCAAATGATGTGTGATGTGGAAGTTGGATGGGGAAGCATTTGCATAGAGAACTCGCAAACGAAAGGTACTGATAGTATTTAACCGTAATCGTAATTTCAACTCCAACAGCAACCGTAATCGCAATCGCAATCACAGCTGTTATCATAACTAAACCCACAACAGTTAAGTAATTCATCACTATTACTATTAACCACAGCTATAAATGTCACCACATCGGCGCAGCCCGTAACCACAAATTTTAAAACAGCATTAACCATAATCCCCTGCTATAATCCAGAAGAATATTCTTCGCATAGTCGTCAACACAACCATAATCATAACCCAGTTTAAGGGCCAGTTAAACTTCCTTAACTCTATCGCCATAGTCGCAACCATATTTTTACTTATCCATATCAAGTTGGCATCAGTTATTGGTGCCTTAACCTAAAAATCCATAAAAATGAAGAAAACGCAAAAAATTACAAACATATACCACAAAAACTAAGTCTCTTAGTAAAAACGTATCCAAAACAATAAATAAAATCTACAAAAAGTTAATAAATTCTCCTCCAACTCAAATATTTTGAGATTATGGATATATGTCGAAAAATCAAAAACCAATTGGTTGGCTATGGTATGGTTATGGCGTTAGCGTTATGGTATGGCACCATTAATCGATTACATTGATTTCCATAAAGATGGTTCGCTCAGCTATTTTATCTGGTAATGGATAAGTCACCATTAATTGCCCTTTAATCGTAACGAAAGTAACCGTTGCTATAACTCAAACGTTACCATAACTGTAGTCCTAACCGCAGACGTAAGCCCAACGGAATCCTGCACGTAAAATCATTTTCATTCATAATTTGCATACACCAATTGAAAGCACAATCTATTGCCTTGAAAACACCGGTTAGTTTTTCCCGAAATTTTTTTTGAAGTTAAAGCAATATTTGCAGCATACTTTTAGGCAGGCTTTCCTATGTTAGGTGTGGAGCTGTGTAGCAGACGGAGTATGTCCTTTTAACTTAAAATACTGTCGTTTATTAGTTTAATATAATTTTATTTTTGGTCTCCGTGGTGTGGTCGTAGCCAGCCCCGCCTACCACACCATAGTTCCTGGGTTCAAATCACGGGCAAAGCATTATCTAAACTTTAGAAAGAAGTTTTTTCAATCAGAAAAAAGTTTTTCTCAGCGGGATCGCACTTCGGCAGTGGTTTGGCAAACACGCATTTCTGACATGAAAAGATTCTCAGTGAAAACTCGTCTGCCTTTCAGCTGCCATTCGGAGTCAAAGAGGGCCTGCCAAAACAATAAAACAGTGATCTGAGTGGAAGCAGTTGCACTTTCAATTTAGTCGATGTGTATCAAAGTCGCGTGAGTTCACCATAAGCAAATGTTGGGAAATTTCTATGTAGTTTTTCAGCTTTACTGATCTACTTATTAGGGTCAAGTGCTTTCGAGCTGTCCAATTGATATAAAAATAACTGCTTGATCTGATATTAGCCAAAAACAAATTAAACAATTAAACTATGTCAGCTAAATGAGGCTGCAGAGGGGGATACCTCTGCGGTGCTTAGGTCCATTTAAGATATCTTGGAACAAAAATGTTCTAATCATAACCAAACAGGTTTGAAAAATTTAAAATTGAGTCTTTTAAACTTTTTGTGCGGACTTTAATTTGTCCCTATTCCTGAACAATCATAAATGAAAATGTTCTGCATGCATCTACCCATCATCTGTGGATGAAGGGGGAAGCTATAGGGTACACCAAAACGTTGCAACTTTAAATTATTTTCTTCATTTACATGGAAGGCCACGAAGTTAAACCAATTGTATTGAGAAGCCCAAACATCGAATCACTAAAAGCCTTTTTTGCGCGGTTTCCTAGAAGATACAATGTTGGTTTGGCTGAATTGACCAATCCGTGAGGACCTCTCGTGCACTGAATGAGTCCATAGAGTTACCCCTATTAAAAACCAGAACCTATGTTATAAAATAACGCCAGCGTCTTGACAAATACCTGAAGCTATCTACAACATATGCCACTTTCTGCTTTTAGATGTGATAACTGTTTAACTCCTAATAGTTGCAGTTTTAGCCTGGCAAGCGCAGGGCACGAGCACGAAACGTGCTCGATAGTTTTCTTCTCCAATCCGCACTTCCCACCACTACTATCACTGACTAGGCCTAATGGCAATACATGCGAATGAAAAATGGGATGAGCTAGCTAAATGGGGCGCATTCCTCTAAGCATGCTCCGTAGACGTTTCACAGAGATGAGAAAGAAAGGCGTGGACCAAAGTGCGCGGCTGTAGAGAGTCGAAAATCATGTGTATATCTTACAACCTTAGAATCCTAGGATCCAATATAGGTGTATGCTTCTACCTATCCGGATTCTTTCTGGGGACTTCTTACACTCTTACATACTTTTAGATGTTGTGAAATGCGAGTCTATCGCCTTAATTTCTGCTTTTCTGTCAATATAAAAGTTTACGCAGCAGCAGTTTAAGCTGTTTTCTTCCAGTCTTTCTTCTGCTTTAGTTACGGCTACTACTTCCACCTGGCAAAACAATTCTGTGATCTAGCAGCGTGTAAGATCTTTTTATTTTCGGATCAGCACAGTATAGTGCAAATCCTACCCCTTCCGTTACTTTGGAAACATCGGTGTGCACGTGTATCACCTCGTCTACCATTTGAGTACCCTGGCGCAAACCGTCCACCTCTATGAGGCTCCAAGAACTCCTCAGAAGCACTGGTATGTGATAAGTTATTGCAGGTATAGAAAAACGGAGGCCCACAAAAAGTTCGTTCTATGCGTCCCTGTGAGTGGACTTGTGTCCGCTTATGCTATACTTCACTGTGTCCTTATATATATATAGAATACGTTTAAGTACAAGGTAAATGCTTATATGCCTTTCCCAGACTACTGCAGTCTGTTGTTTCTTCAACTAATTTTCGGCGCTCTTTTTGATCATTATGCGCTTTTACGATGTGGTTAATGACTGGTTGTCTAGCTGTCATTTACGCAGCTGAGTGCGTTAGAAAATGGTGTATGAAATTAAGATTGTAGCACTTAAATTTTTATAGACTGGATCATACCACACGACATATTTAATTGCTGAAAGTATGTAAGGGTTCATTTTTCAAAGGTCGGCAAGCTGTTCATGGATTATTAGGTTCATTGAGATTCAGTGAAGAAGTTAAAAATATATTTTAAGTCATTAAAAGTTTTATAAAGGCCAGGGGCTTCAAGAGCACCTGTCTTTAATCGGGTTTGACACAGGGTTTCGGAGCCGCCAGTAAAAAGACCTCCGAATGAAACCAAAATAGTAGCAAATCTTTCATAAAAACTCTTTTTCTTAAGACTCTTTTAACGAACAATAATTTAAAAACATGTACCTCAAATGTCAGAAGCTTTTTGAAGCAAGGTACCTACATCCGGCTGTTTGATGACGTCGTAAATCCAACCGCTAACATCGCTGCAATACAGGTGATGCGATGCACAATAGGAGAATGGAAGTGAAAGGCGTGGAAACGGTGTTGGATTAACTAGTGCCGTAAAATAGACTTCACCGTTAAATACTATCTGCTGTGAAAGTATGTCTTGCCGCCATTCACCTTAAAGCCAAAGTTTTAAACATAACATTTTTCTGCGAAGGACTTTTTATATCTGGGACCAATCATTAACAGCGAGAAATAATGCCATCCTATTTGGACTGAGTGGGAAAATGAGAATCTACGAAAAAATAGGCGTGTGTATCAAGTATTATCGAAGTTCGATGTGTAAGCATTATAAAGTTGTAAGATTATATTGCCTGCAGTGTGCAGGACGCCTCTGTTTTTAAAGCATACATTCAACATACAATGTTATCGATGATCTCTAGTATTGTATTATCTCTAGAACAAACCTGAATTCAACAAGTACTTCGTAAATGTGAAATAAACTTAAATTTATATTATAACCAAAATTTCCTGTCTAATTTAGTTTGGTCCTCGAATCTTTACAAGCATACAGGTGTACGTCTAGAAAACTAATGTTTTTAGATTGACTAAAGCTCTTCCAGGGGTTGAAATTAGACCACAACAGAGGCAACTTTAGCAGAAAAAATAACTTTAGGCTATTTGATCTGTTTAATAACAAACCGACAAATCGTCGATAAAAAATCGTTAGCACGATGCTAACACTGCGATAATAAATCGCTAATTTTTTATAGCATATCGATAGCTTTATTATTCTATTACATGCGGAGAACAAATTGGTGACACTATCATAACTAATCGATAACTTTTTGATAACACGTCGCTAACTTTTCAGTAAATAATCGACAACTTTCAATATTAAATCGATGACAAACCGATAACAAATCGATAACTCGTCGACAAAAAAGCAAGTTTATAATACTTCGTTCAATCGAAAACGCGTCAACGCTCAAAAAAAATGTCCTAAAAACGAGGAAAAGGGCAGTTAAAATATGGAGAAATGATATATGATATTTCGCCATAGAAATCCTTCCCTAAATATGTACAAGAAAATTTTTTAAATTCAAAATGTTTTTTTGTTTAGTTATGGGAATAATTTTATTTTCTCAAACTTATGAAAGTTTGCAGGCAAAATTTTAAGGAAATGTTTTTCTTATTAAAGTAAGTGCTTTTTTCTGTGTATACCTCGCTGATCACACACCGATAGCAAACCGATATCTTATCGATAACAAAACCATTACAACACATTCGATAATCAATTACTAACTCGGCCTTCGTGTTCGTTGCCGAGTTTCGTTTTAACTTCTTGCCTTTTCTTTCCTCTCCCCAACATTTTTTTTTTCTTCTCTTTCCCTTCCATTTTTTCTTTACTTGCCTTGCCTTGGCCTAGCAACCGTGACGATAACCATAAGCATCATTATCATCCACATCATTACCGACATTGATTTTAAAAATTAAAAAAAATACAAAGCGCGATACACCTCCGAAGAGATTTAGGCCGAGTTTCTCTTCCAATTTGCGTAGTGATCGTTTAAATTTTTTCTACATAATGTCGGGAAGGGACCTAAATGTTTTATGCCGACTCCGAACAGCATCTGCTAGGCAGATGAGAAGCTTTTCATGTCAGAAATACAATCGGATTGTTTGACAAATCACAGCCGAAGGGCGAACCCTGTAGAAAAGCATTGGTATTATACCGCTAATTTTCTTCGCTCTCTCGCGAGTATCACATCGATTTGTTGTTCTTTCTTCTTTAATTTCCATTAACTGATTCGCCAACTGATTTCACTCATATCAACTCTACTACGTTCTTTGTCCCTATAGTAAGCTACAATGTAGTGACTGCACTTACATTTACATTCTGGATTTCCCAATACCGCACACAAAGATCTTAATACCTCAAAAACTACGCTAAAAACTTCTCATCATAATTTTTCTCCGACTCAGAAAGTATTCCTATCGGCACGTGTATATGAAAGCAGGTTAAGGAAGAGACCTCGACAGGGTTGATGGAAGAATTCATATTCCATGCTTCTTCCGAATGGGGGTCGGTCTCACGATCCCAATACGCAACGCCCAAAATCGCCTTCAAACATTAAATTAAAGTTTTCGAATTTTCAGTTTTGTACATGAGCTCGTAATCTAGGCACTAAATATGCCTGATGGTTGAAAAAAGGATACAATTATACCCAGTCTCTTTTGTCCTTTTTATAACTAAATATCAATCTTTTCACTTCATTTTCATTCTTTACTTTCTATATGATATACAAATATTTATTTACTGCTGGATATCTAAAAGAAATTCTGTCAAAATATTTACCCATAAATTCTCAGCGATTTAATGTTGCTATTTATCTCTCCTTCTTATTTATCTCCTATTACGGATTGACTCTGTTCACTAAAATAAGTCCATAAGTCACTCTCTTTTACAGATTTTATAACCGATATTTATGTTATGTATCACATTTATGATGCGTCATTGAGCACACAATCTGCCGATACGACATTGAGGTCAGCTGGCGCACCAGCTAAATTAAGCTATAACTAACTAAGTAAACCACAATTGAGAACTAAAAATGTGCTGTTAATTACAGCTAAGCCAATTTTATTATGCATTAAATATTTAACATTGCTTAAAGGCATTTAAACCAAGTTTTTGGTAAAAACCATTAGCGACTACATTACATAAAATTTAATAACACAGAACAACAAGTTTAGATCTCTCTTCTTCAAAAGAGTTTACAGCACTACTTAACGAGAAGGGAAGGACAAGATGAAAGGCACACGTAGATCGATCATTGTTGCTCGATACTTTCCTTTATGAACTAAAAAGTCTTCGCTAGCAGTTAAAGAACATAGAAGGATATGACTCTACTTGGTTAGGTGATTTCCCAGGTTTCCCTGTATGCGCGTTTTGGGAATGATTAAAGAGAATATAGAAACATCCAACAGAGGTAATGCCAGGTACGTGGGGCTTGGACATTTCGGGTAGCTCCTTCAACCTCGGTGAACGGATGTGACTTGGTTTTTGATTGTGCACCTTACTAGTGGTGCACCGTCCACAATAGTGAAGGATGCAATATCCAAAGTGCATTTACAGCGCTCCAGACGAAGGCAATGTTGAACACACCTTCCCAAATGCGCACTATAGAGCCCAATAAAAAAATGTTAAAGCAAAAATTATGAGCGGCCCGGAAGAGAGGCAAAATATCAGCAACTTTGCTAAAACCACGCTCAGAATAAAACATCGGAACCTGGCCGCAGGAACAAAAGAGGGCTATGAAAAAATGCTAAGTATGAAAAGGCGCCCTGAATCAATGCGTAGTGTGTACAACAGTGCTAAAAATGTAATGTTTTCTAATCGATAAGAAGAGATGCTTGGCGCAAAATCTCTTCGGAAGTTATCCCGCTTTGCACTTATTTATTTATTTTTTTAGTCCACTGATATACGGTTGCTCTGCGATGGCAGCAATTATAGCGTTTTGGTTTAGCTGTCGCACTTGATCACGTTCTCTCGCTGGGGCTGCTATTGCCGCTGGGGAATTCAAACAAATTTCTGGTACTCTGCCCCAGACAGTATAAGGCCCCAGCCAGTATAAAATGGCCTGAAATTGAGTCGATGGTTCTGTGGTACTTCTGTTTGTAGATCCCCTTGGTTTGCCTGTCGCACTTGATCACGTTCTCTGCAAGGGCCGTTGTCTCCAGAGGGGAATTCAAACTAATTTCTGGTACTCTGCCCCAGACAGTATAAGGCGAACTGAAATTAAGTCCATGGTGTTGTGAAACTTTTATCCCAGGCTCGAGTTTCGAAATGCGCATAAAGTAGCTTTTCGTCGTTCATTTTATTGCCTTTCTTATTATAATTCATTCAAGACTACAGCTTGCGATTTCTTCTCGAACACAGCGGAGAATTTTGAGGCTCCTAAAGTTGAGAGCTCGGCTTTTTGTGGAATTATCAAATCTCGAAACATTTGTAAGGCTTGCGAGCTACTCGACATTCAATTACATCGCCGAAATGCAATAATGCCGATATTTGGGAGAAAACTTCTTTCCGAACAAATTCGGGAAATCATAAGCTCTCATTTGCAAGAAATTAAAGGAAAAACACTTAAATTAGTGTTTCCGTAATAAAATAAAAACAATACTTACGTTAAGTAATAATAAAACTAAAAGCTAGAAAATAATTAGTTAGGTCCTAGGTACTAGTCGTCACACTCCTCATCAATCTAGGGCGTTGATCAGACAATTAAATAAAAGCGTTGGACGCGTCAAATTTCTATTGATAGTCATAAGAAAGACCAAATGAACCTTAATCAGGCTATGATATGCCTCACATTTTTAGAAATTTCAGGCGGCTAGGACCTACCTAACTATTTTCTAGCTTTTAGTATTATTATTACTTAAAGTAAGTATTGTTTTCAATAAAACCGTTTAACTAAATTTTTTTTTTATTTTTTCAAATTTTTAGTCTTTATTTATTTGTTAAATGAACAATAGCAATAAAATGACTATTCTACAGACAAAAAGAAGCACTAGCTGCCAGGGCTTTCGGCTCAGTCTTTATTTAATAGCCTATTATTTCTCATTCTATTTAGTTCATTAAAAAAATAAATAAATGTAAGGCGCGATAACCTCCGAAGAGATCTAAGGCCGAGCTTCTCTTCCAATTTGCGTCGTGCTCCTATTGATTTTCCCTACAAATCGGCCGGATGGGACCTACATGTTTTATGCCGACTCCGAACGGCATCTGCAAGGCAGATGAGTTTTCACTGAGAGCTTTTCATGGCAGAAATACACCCGGAGCGCTTGCCAAACACTGCAGAGGGGCGACCCCGCTTAGAAAAATTTTCTTCTAATTGAAAAACCTTATTTCTTAAATTTTGATGTTCCTTTGCCCGGGGTGTGAACCCAGGGCATACGGTGTGGTAGGCGGAGCACGCTACCATCACACCACGGTGGCTCATTTAATGACTCATTATTACAAGGACTCTTTCCTGACAATTTGTTACAATCTGAGTCCTCACTACATAATCCTTCCAAAGACTTTACTCGACTCGGCGCCACGTATGCGTGTCCCTCCTCGAACTCCAAATTGTTTTGATGTCACTTCTGCCGGACTGTATATAATATTTGATCCAAATATGAGCCAAATCGGACCACAGGTACGACATTTTTTAATATCTCGATCCTTGCGCCACCTGGCGGCGATTTTTTCATGTCTCGCTTTCTATTCATGTATGTAATATGTGTTCCAAATATGAGCCTAATCGGCGTAGAAATACGTTTTTTTTAAATCTCGATACCTGCGCCACCTAGCTGTAATTTTTTCACAGGTCGCTTTCTATTCATGTATTATGTGTTCGAAATATGAGCCAAATCGGACCACAAATACGATTTTTTTAAATATTTCGATCCATGCGCCACCTATCGGGGG